>NW_027532592.1:2925654-2955748 GCF_008692635.1 Crocuta crocuta
TGCCGGGGGCCCCCCCCCCCCCCCCCGACCACCCTCTGGCAGCAGAGTTCACTGCAAGGTGCATGAGGCCCGTTACCAGCACTGCCTGGGCGGACCTCGGGCGCCTGAGGGCAGTGAGTGAGGTGCAGTGTGATGGCGGCCAGCACGTGGCATTCCAGGGACGTGAAGGTCCCATGTCCCCCATGTCACTGGGCTCCAGCGCTCTGATAGCTCTCTTCTGTCCTGTGTGTCTTTCAGAAAGAGAAAAGGTGATGAGGTAGATGGCATGGATGAAGTGGCCAAGAAGAAATCTAAAAAGGAGAAGGACAAGGACAGTAAGCTTGAGAAGGCCCTCAAGGTGAGCTCTGAGCGCAGTGGCTTTGCACTTGCCCTTCCACCGTGCTCTTCCCGCATCCCTCCTCCCGAGAACTCTGGGCGTTCCCTACTGATGGCACTTGTTAATGGCATCCCCCCGCCCAGCACCGGGGTCCCTTCCCTCCCAGAGCAGCGCTTTGGGCTTGGAGGAGAGCCCGCCATAGGCTCCCATGTGCCTCGGCCTCCCCGTGTGGGAGCTGAGGGGCTGCAGGCCGAGTGCCTGGCCCGCATGAGCAGCCGGAAGAGACACTCGAATGGAGATCTCTCACCAGAGAACTAGGAGGCGTGTGGTGAAGGGGCAGGGACCACGCGTGGACTCCATTGTCATCGGCCCGTTCAGCTCTGTGTTGATTACGCACGTGTAGAATCAAAGTAAAGATTATTGATCAGAAGACGCTGGGTGTTCGGGAAAACCAGGGGGGACTGTCTGTCTCTCTTTGGGCACGCGATTTCCATGGGCCGTCTGATGGGCTCTGTCGTGAGTATTTTGGGTCTTGCCCGTGCGGGGCGATGAGAAGCTGTGTCTGATGATAAGAGTCACCCGTTTGGTGTGATTGTCCGTCAGCGAAACAATGTCTGTTGTGCGTGAATTGGGCACAATAGAGTTGGTTTATTTTATGTTTGTCCCCTGGTGGGTTTAGTGTCCTCTTGAGTGCAGGCAAGGAAATCCGAACGTTCCCCTGCCGTCCCCAACCTCCCTCCTGCTGAGGAGGAGCCCCACGTTGGATGTAGAGACTGTTCAAAGATAAAATCTTTAAAAAAAAAAAAAAAAGACACCGTTAGAATCCAGGCTTGGTGCAGAGAGCATCCCCGTGGGGTGGGAGGGGCCAGCATTTCCACCTCTGGTTTACAGGGGCTCAGTGTGTGGCCAAGGGGTGAACAGCTTGCCCGCGACCTCACAGGGAGGTGGCTCGCGCCGTGCACCCTGGTGTGGGGAGCCTGAGTCATCCCGGGCAAGGCAGAGGTGGATAAATGGGACACGGAGCACTGTGTAAACACGGCCCCTGAGACTGAGAACTCTGCTTCCCTGAGAGCATAGGTCTGTTCTTTGCGATGTGCCCGCCATCGAGGGCAGAGGGGGTTCTTGGGGATCGTCCCTACTTCCCTTCAGTGTGGAGAACAGCCACCCCCTCGTCCCTGAGGCGTGAGCGTCTGTGGGGGGGATGGGCCTGCTGCACCCCGGCTCTCCCCCAGGGGTGAGCCTGCATGGGGGCTGGCTCCAGGGACAGCCTTGGGTAGAAGTGGGATTCTCGGGGCGGGGCACCTCCCTGTCCCTGATGGCCAGGAGGCACCAGGATGATGGAGATGGAGTGGAGGCCCACAGGCGGGCAGGGCCTCTCTGGTCGGGTCCCCGGGCTGAGTGTGTCTCTCACTGCCTGGCTACATCCACAGGCCCAGAATGAGCTGCTCTGGAGCATCAAGGACGAGCTAAAGAAAGCGTGTTCCACCAACGACCTGAAAGAGCTCCTCATCTTTAACAAGCAGCAAGTGCCCTCTGGGGAGTCGGCGGTGAGTTGCCCCCCGCAGAGTGACCTGGGGGGGGGGGTCACAGCACTGCGGTCACCCTTGCACCTAGGGTTTGGTGAGGCAAGAGTGGGCTGTGCACCTGCCTTGTGCGTTCAGGCCACACACTTGGGCTGGGGGCCTCCAGGTATGGGGGGAGGGGAGCCCCCTGGGGACGCCCTGGCCGTCTCTTTACTCTTCAGCCACCCAGGGCCAGGGGCTGCAGCCTGTCACGTGTGGACCCAGCAGCCCAAGCTCTGCCTGAGACCTCTGGGGGGGTTCCAGGTGGGGTGTCGGGCGGGTGAGCCCTCCTCTCTGACCTGCTGCTTACGGGCCTCAGATCTTGGACCGAGTAGCCGACGGCATGGTGTTTGGGGCCCTCCTTCCTTGCGAGGAGTGCTCGGGCCAGCTGGTGTTCAAGAGCGACGCCTACTACTGTACGGGGGACGTCACCGCCTGGACCAAGTGCATGGTCAGGACACAGACGCCGGGCCGGAAGGACTGGGCGACCCCAAAGGTAAGGGGGCACGTTACAGGGCTCAGCCAGAAAAGCACCGTCACCCCGTCTGGGCTTGTCCACACCGTAAGTCACCACGACCTCAGTGCGGTGTTCATGGGCTCCTTCACGGCGGGGCCGTGCTCACAGTGTGGACATAAAACTGGAATATGGGGTTTGTGTACCTGCATCTTCAAATGGGAGGGCAGTTTTGTCCACTTGCTGTCAAACCCTCGCGCTGAGGTAGCTGCTTATCAAGCACCGCTTCTGTGCCGGGTGCTGTTCCAGACACTGGGACAAGAACTCCCTTTCCCGAGGCCATTTTTTTGTCTTAGGTTGGGGGGGGGGTCCAGAGTTCAAGTACCTCCTGTTGTTCTTCGTTGTTTGCTTGTTTTTAACGGAACCGCATATCCTCAACGCAGAAAACGCGTGTGCGGTGCTGCGAGCCAGGTCGGCTCACCACGCTCGCCCTGCCCTACTCTATCCTCTGTCCCTCCTCATGAGCAGTCACCCGAAATCAGCTCTGACCTCGTTGGTTCCTGTGTCCTCAAAACCTTCCCGTGGCTCCACGTGTCACGTGAAGGGTTTTCCTGGTTTTTCTGAGTCTGCAAGTGTTGCACACCCGTTTGTGGTATCCGTGTTCCCTTAACTACTTTTGAGGAAATAATAAGGCCGGAAGGACAGGAAAGTTTGTATCTTATGTACTGATTGCGTGGCATTAGTTTATTTTGGGAGAGACAGAGGCCGTGCGAGTGAAGAAGGGCAGAGAGACAGACTCCCAGGCAGGCTCCATGCTGTCCTCACAGAGCCTGGTGCAGGACTCGAACTCCCAGACTCTGAGATCGTGGCCACAGCCGAAATCCAGTGCAGACGTTAACTAACAGAGCCCCCGAGGCGCCGATCTATCTTTGTTTTTGGAGGGTCGGTTTCTGAAGCCACTCGCACGTGTAAGACCTGTCTTCAGGCCGACAGTCCTTGCCACCTGTGCGGATCACGGAGTCACGGACCCATGTGAGACTAGAGCCCGCAGCCACGGCCCGAGGCGCAGTCAGCTGTGTTCGGGTCCCCCCGCGGGTGCCTGGGACCTGTGTGCCCCACAGGCCTTCTGCAGCCCCTCCGCTACCCTGTCCCCATGGAGTGCCGTTCTCCCTGCGCCCACACGCACACGCACTTCCACACTAATTCTCCACGCTCCCCACAGTGGGGAAGTTGGCACTCCGTGTCCCCCGAGCACCACGGTGTGTCGTTCACGAATCTGCGTGTGCCCTGCTCTTTTCGGCCCTGGCTGCCTATGCAGGTCACTGCCTCCGAGGAGTGCCTGGTCTGGGCCACATGGGCTTCAGTTGTGGAGCTCAGCTCCTGCGTTAGTCCTTGTGTGTATCGGCCCCGATCAAGCCCGGACTTCTTCCTCAGCGGGAGAAGTGGTCTTCGGAACGTCACTGACGCGTGGCGCGTTAGGTGCTCGCCGTGAGTTGGAGCCGGTCTGTCTCCTCTCTCACCTGGCGGCCCTTCCCTCAACCCAATGCAGCAAGAACAGGCCCTTGATGGGCGGACGCGGAGCCTGGCCCACTAGGTCACCCAGGAGTTGGAGGGACCGTGCTTGCGGCAGAATCCGCAACGAACACCGACATTGCCATTGGGCTCTCTGGCCATGTGACCCTCTGTTTTGTTTTTTTAACGTTTATTTTAAGAGAGAGCGAGCGGGAGAGGGGCACAGAATCCCCAGCAGGCTCCACACTGTCAGCGCAGAGCCTGACTCGGCCCCGTGCCACGAGCCCTGAGATCACTACCTGAGCCAGAATCGAGTCGGCCACCTGACCACTGAGTCCCGCAGGCACCGCAGCTGCGTTCCCCTCGGGGGTGGGGGGAGGGAGGTTACCCAATTTCCTCTCGGGGAATACTTCTTCCCAGCGTGTGCAGTCCCTGTAGGCCTTCCGTCGGGAAGGGGCATGTGACCCTTGAGGAGCCGCTCGAGGGGGAGGCTCCAGCAGTGACCCCCCACCACACAGTCAGCAGATCTGGGGGAGAGGTGTTCTTTCCAGTTCTGTGTTTTGTGTGAAGAAAACTGTCGACAGTGTCCGTGTGGCAGCTTTGTCGGAAACACGGAGCCACCAGGAGCCGGCGCTGTATTTGTAGTCGTCATGTGTTGGGTGGTGAAAGCTTCATATCTTCTAGGTTGTTCCTTACTGCGAGAGGGGTAAAAAAAAGATTGTTTAATTTAGACGAGCTGAGTCCTCTTTGCTCTAACAGGTAGTTATTTCAAAGGAGAACCCAGTTTCTTAACTGAGCCTTCATGATTGCAGGAATTTCGAGAAATCTCTTACTTCAAGAAACTGAAGATCAAAAAGCAGGACCGAGTATTTCCACCCGAGACCGGAACCCCGGCAGCGGCGGCACCCCCGCCCTCCACGGCCTCGATGCCCGCCAGCATGAACAGCTCCACCCCATCAGGTACCGTGGGGCTGGCTTCGGGGTGGGGTCCCCTGGGTGCTCTGCGGGCCCCACGCCAGGGGATGCTCGGGAGGGGCATCCTAGGTGAGGCCAGGCCAGCGCCCCCCAGCCCTGTCATGGGGCTTCTGCTCTGGGGTCCACGCTGGACACCCTGAGTGCCAGGGTGGGTCAGTTGCCCTCCGTGTCACCCAGGCAGAGCTTTGAGTGAACGTCCTCGACAGGGCTGGTTTGTCCCATGGGGTTAATGAGTATCATGTAAGAAACTGCAGTTTCAGGCATGAGGTGGGACAAGGAGAAAGGTAATTGGGGGCCAATGAGGTCCCGCTGCCAGCCTCCTGGCCCCACATAGCCTTGTCAATCTGCCCTGGGACGTGTCCTGGGGGAGGGCGGGCCACCCCTCCCCTTGTGTTCTGTCCTCCGCTTTCCCACCAGCCCTGGGCCTCTGCCTTTGTGGACTCTGCCCTCGGTGGGCACTGAGCAGAGGGAGGCCGGGCTGTCCACTCCTCCTGGGACCCCGGCACCTCACCGCAGTCCCCCTTACAGATAAGCCGCTGGCCAACATGAAGATCCTGACTCTGGGGAAGCTGTCCCGGAACAAGGACGAGGTGAAGGCCATGGTCGAGAAACTTGGGGGGAAGCTGACGGGCACGGCCAGCAAGGCCTCCCTGTGCATCAGCACCAAAAGTGAGTCCAATCCTGGCGTAGAACGGGTATGCACCCTGCCTCCTGCAGCTGCGGGGAGGGGCAGGGGAGGGGCGCGGCGGGGCCCCCACCAGGCCCTCCGAGATGGCTCTCCTTGCTCAGCACCGTTGTTGAGGTCCTTTGCGGAGGGAAGCCAGCGTGGGTGAATCTGGTATACGGGTGTGTGCGCGTGCGCACGGGCCTTCTGTCCCAGCCACAAGCTGCTGCCTGCCTCCAGACAGCCCAGACCCTCCCCTTGGGGACACTGATGGGCTCTGTGCAGCCCCAGCCACTGTCCTCTCCTAGTAACAGCCGCTCGGATAGGCTCAGGTTTGAGAGCCACGCTGGGGCGACACTGAAGGACGGGCCGGCCCCTCGAGGGTGGGAGAGGTTCTTGTCCATCCACGGGCCTGAAACCCAGGGAAGCGAGGGGAAGAAACAGGGTGTCCAAAGTGAAAGAATAAGGTAAAGCCTCTAAGAAAGGTCTGGACAAAATGGAGGTGAGTAATTTGCCTGGTCAGTGGTTCAAGGTCAGGGTCCAAGTGCTCACTGAGCTGGGAGAGGAGTGGATGAAGCTGGGAGAACACTCAAAAGTACCGAGCAGGTGCCACCAAGCTGTGAGACAGTATGTGAACAGAAAGGCAGCTCGCAGATTCGATGCCCGAGTCCGTGAGGCAGACAGGACACTGGAGCTCAGAGCAGCAAAGAGAAAGAAAGGAAAACAGGAAAGATGGCGTGAGGAACGATGGAGCAGCGTCAGGTGGACCAAGTGCGCATTAGAGGCTCCTAGAAGGAAACCGAGCGAGAGAAGGGGGCAGAAATCCTTTTTGTAAGCAGGCTGCTTACCCAGTGTGGGGCTTGGAGTCAAGAACCGGACGCATGACTAGCTAAATCCCCCAGATGCCCCGGAAAGGGCAGAAATCCTATTTGGAGAAATAATGGCTGAAAAGTTCTCTAACCTGGAGAGGGAAACCGGGGACCAGATCCAGAGTCCAGAGACGACCCCGAAGACGCACACCAAGCACGTTCTAGGTAACATGTCAGAAGGGAAAGACGACGGCAAGACACTGGCAGCCGCCAGAGACAGTGCCCTGTGTGCCAGGGAGCCCCGCGGGCACTGCGGGCAGTGCGGTGCACGCAGCCCCTCAGAGGCTGGGGTTCACCGAAGTGGAGCAGACGGCCCTACGGTTTGTCTGAGCCACAGAGGACCCCAGAGCAAGCAGCCTGCAGAACTCCCCGAGTTCAAGCCGCGTCGCATGTCGCAGAGCTGTGCTCAGCAGAACCATGCGGGGCCAGCCTGAGGCCTCCCCTGGAGCAGCAGAGCAAAACAGGGAGCCCAGCAATAAACCACGTGCGAGGGGTGCATCCGTCTACACCACAGGAGCCAAGAACCTGCAGCGGGAAGCTGCATCCCTGCCTCACACGGCCATAGAAGTGTCCTCCGGATGAATGAAAGATTTGGACGTGAGGCTGAAGTCCAGGAAAGTTGTCAAAGAAAACCCAGGCCGTAGCTCCTTGACATGGATCTTGGTGACGATTTTTTTTTCAATGTTTTATTTATTTTTGAGAGAGAGAGGACGAGCAGGGGAGGGTCAGAGAGAGAGGGAGACAAAGAATTCGAGGACAGGCTCCACGCTCTGAGCTGTCAGCACAGAGCCCGACGCGGTGCCCAAACTCACGAACCGTGAGATGACCTGAGCCGAAGCCAGATGCTTAACCAACTGAGCCACCCAGGCGCCTCATGACAATTTTTTTTTTTTTACCTGACACCAAACACGGAAACAGACCTGTGGGACTGCATAGAAGTGAGGGCTTCTCTGCGCACAGGATGCCATGGGCAGAACCCGACGGGCACCTGCGGGGCAGGGGAGGCGACCTGCGTCCTGCGTGAGGCGATGAGGGGGGAGGGCGGGCTCGGGGCTCCTTGCCTGTTTGTGGTGCTGGCAACCGTGCAGGAGGCAGCGGTACCCAGGGCCCCCGAGCGCTAGGCAACTAGGACGGGGCTCTGGTGACCAGCGGTGGTGTGTCTCCGCTAATGCTTCGGCTGTGTTTCCTCCCACCTTGAGCAGAGGAGGTGGAGAAGATGAACAAGAAGATGGAGGAGGTGAGGGAAGCCAGCCTCCGCGTGGTGTCCGAAGATTTCCTCCAGGACGTGGCTGCCTCCACCAAGAGCCTGCAGGACTTGCTCTCAGCCCACATGCTGTCCCCCTGGGGGGCCGAGGTGAAGGCGGAGCCCGGGGAGGCCGCCGCCCCCAAAGGGAAGTCGGGGACCACGCTGGCCAAGAAGAGCAAGGGTCCCGTCAAGGAGGAAGGTAAGGCCCCGTGCAGCCTGGGTGCCCTGGCCCTGCCTCACCCCCACCCCCACCCCCGTGCTTTCTCCCTGTGCCTGAACCTTTGCCTTCTTGTTCCCTCTAAGGCATCAACAAATCTGAGAAGAGGATGAAGTTAACCCTTAAAGGTGGCGCAGCCGTCGATCCTGATTCCGGTGAGCAGACGGGAGCGTGAGTGGGTGGGTGGTCAAGAGGCCGGTTCGTGCCCGGGCTCCCCGGTCCCAAGGACCCCTGAGTCTTGTGGGGAGCCTCCCGAAGGCAGTGGCAGTGTGTCCGGGCAGGTGTGAGCCCCACGCCTGCAGACCCCCTCTCCCTGCGCACCTCAGCCCTTCATGGGGGAGAAAAGCAGCCGCCTCGGCTCTGTGACAGGTCTGGAGCACTCAGCGCACGTCCTGGAGAAAGGTGGGAAGGTCTTCAGCGCCACCCTCGGCCTGGTGGACATCGTGAAGGGAACCAACTCCTACTACAAGCTGCAGCTGTTGGAGGACGACAAGGAGAGCAGGTGTGTCCTGGGGATGCGACGGTCCCTGTCAGGCGGGCCCTCTGGGGCTGGTGGGCTCAGCCCTGCGGGGGAGCAGGGAGCCTAGTCTCCTTGCTGAGAGCACCGTGTAGCGAGGCCTCCACTGCATGAAGGGAGGGAGACGCCGTCCCCCCAGACGGCCTGGCTCCCCGGCGTCCAGCCCCAGCTTAGGGGACACGCTGCCCCTCTCGCTCCCAAGACTCCTGACAGCCCCTGAAGACTCCACATGAATGACCCCTCACACCCCTGAAAGCTGCTTGAAGCACATGAAGAAGGTTGGGCAAGAATTGAATCCGCTCCTTTCTCTTTTTTAAGGTTTATTTATCTTGAGAGAAAGAGTGAGTGCTAGCAGGGTAGGGGCGGAGAGAGGGACAGAGAGGATCCAGGCAGGCTCCTCGCTGTCCACACACAACCTGACTGGGGCTTGAACTCAAAACCCATGAGTTCATGACCTGAGCCAAAATCAAGACTCTTGACACGCAACCGACTGAGCCCCAGGCACCCCTCTTCGGCACTCTATAGGCTCCATTTGCCAATATGATCTTAAAAGGCGTTTCCTTTTTTTTGTAATGTTCATTTTGTGAGGGGGCAGAGAGAGATGGTCCCAAGCAGGCTCAGAGCCTGATTCAGGGCTCCCCAGGTGTCCCTGAAAGGCACATTCTAGGTTTCTAAGCCTCAGCTTCAGGACAAGTGAAGGTCCTCTCTTGAGGTAGTTCCCTTTGTTCCTCTGTGTCCTTTCCCACCTGGGCAGGGAGGGGACGCTCCTGAGTGTGAGCCGCTGGCCCACAGCCTGTGTCTGGCCCCGCCCCCCCCGCCCCCCCCCGCCAGGTACTGGATATTCAGGTCCTGGGGCCGGGTGGGCACCGTCATCGGCAGCAACAAGCTGGAGCAGATGCCGTCCAAGGAGGACGCCGTCGAGCACTTTATGAAGCTGTACGAGGAGAAGACCGGCAATGCCTGGCAGTCCAAGAGCTTCACGAAGTTTCCCAAGAAGTTCTACCCTCTGGAGATCGACTACGGCCAGGTAATCACGGAGTGCCCCACGCCGACTCGCCTGAGCGAGAGGGACGGATGCCCCGGATCCAGTGACGTCACTGGCCGGCGCCTCCGAACTCTCAGTTAATCCCAGCCCTTGCCAAACTTCCCAAACGGTAAGGGGGGGGGACCCTCCCACCCCAGACAAGGCCAGGGTCACACGGAGAGCAAAGCCAGATGTCACAACACCAGGCCCCTGCGGGCGTGAGCGCAGCGTCCTGACCTGCCAGGGAGGGTGCACCTGGCACCGCGAGTGGGACTGGCCCTGGGAACGCGGGGCAGGTTCCATGCACGCACGGACGGACGGACGGATCCCGCGGTCACATTAGACTCGGAAGACATTGCATAGACTCCAGCGGCCTCTCGCAGAGGAACGAACGCCGCCCTTGGGTGTGGGCGTAGGCAAGGACAGAGTTGGAATTCCTGAGAACGGGAAGGAGGATCAGCCTCTAGTGATAGATTCCAGGGGTGGCTTCTGTCACGTGGCCTGGTTTATCGTCAAGATAGACATACGGTGACTTGGGCTCTGCTGCTGGGTCATGGTTTGGGTCCCACGTTACTCCCTAACCATTTCTGTTCTGTGTTCACGACTCACGCACCTCCCCGTGTGTCACCAGATAGTCTTCCATTATCACTTGAGAGGTACTTCATGGACATTCGTTCTGGCAAAATACCCTGTTTTTTATTCAAAAATCTATTACGCTTGACCTTTGGCCAATGTGGGGGTTCCCCCAATGCAGTCACATGAGGTTCATTTTATTTATTTTGAGAGAGAGAGCATGCGTGCACCAGCGGGGGAGGGGTAGAGAAGGAAGAAAAAACCAAGCAGGCTCCACTCTGTCAGCACAGACCCCAATGCGGGGCTCAAACCCACGAACTAAGATCGTGACCTGAGCTGATATTAAGAGTCAGATACTTGGGGCTGCCTAAGTGGCTCATTTGGTTAAGCATCTGACTTCAGGTCTTATCTCCCAGTTTGTGGACTTGAGCCCCACATCGGGCTCTGTGCTGACAGCTCAGAGCTTGAAACCTGCTTCAGATTCTGTGTCTCTCTCTCTGCCCCTCCCCTGCTTACACTCTGTGTCACATTCAAAAACAAATATTTAAAAAAAATTTTTTTTGGTTTGTTTTTTTTGTTGTTGTTTTCTTTTTTTCGTTTGTTTAAAGAGTCAGACACTTAACTGACTGACCACCCAAGAGCCCCAAGGGTCAGCTGTGCTTTTAAAGGAAAGACCATGGGGCGCCTGGGTGGCTTAGTCGGTTAAGCGTCCAACTTTTGCTTAGGTCATGATCTCGCGGTTCGTGGGTTCGCGCCCCGCGTCGGGCTCTGTGCTGACTGCCAGCTCAGAGCCTGGAGCCTGTTTCAGTCTGTGACTCCCTCTCTCTCTGACCCTCCCCTGCTCACGCTGTCTCTCTCTCCTGGAAATAAATAAAACGTTAAAAAAAATTTTTAAAAATAAAGGAAAGACCATGCCTTTTGCAGAAGGAAAGACTTATAGATATTTAAGTAGAGATTTTAATTCCCAGTCCTGGAGGCCTAACGTGTCTCACACAGGAACTTTCCAGCTTAGAAAGTGCCATGAGCTCTCTCCATCGAAAACAGAATCTAGGAGCGCCTGGCTGGCTCCATCGGTGGGGCATGTGACTCTTGATCTCGGGTTTGTGAGTTCGAGCCTCACATTGAATGTGGTGATTACTTAAACCTCAAACCTCTGTTGTAGAGTGTAACTTGGGTGTGATGTTGAGGTGGAGATGGTCTAACTCGGCAGTGCCCCGTATTGGTTCATTTTCCTGATTTCAAAAATAATATTTTAGGAATTTTTGAGAACAATGAGAACAAAAAAATCACTATTGCCCAAAATTAAATGCGGTTGGGATCATGGTGTGTGTCTTCAGCGCTCCCTCCCTTTGTGAGCACTTTTTCTCTCCAGAGAATCGGAGCCTTGCCTTGCCGCTGCGTGGAGAGCACCCGCTCCCTCCCCAACGGACCACAATTGTTTCCCCGTCTTCTGGAGCAGCGCTGTCCCATTAGTCACGTGACCACTTCTCAACCTGTCTCAGTAGCTGCATTTTGTTCATTTCATTAGAGAGAAGGAGAAGCTCGCGGGAGAGGGAGAGGGAATCCCAAGCAGGCTCCATGCGGACAGCGCGGAGCCCAGTGTGAGGCTCGATCCCGTGACTGAGATCAGGACCTGAGCTGAGATCAAGAGTCGGACTAACCAACTGAGCTGCCCAGGAGCCCCTTTGGTAGCAACGTTTTAAGAAACAAAAAGACACTGTAAAACTAATTTTAGTAGTTTATTTCCTTTTTCTTTCTTTTCAAGTCTGCTGTGTGTTTAGCCTTTGTACCCTGTCTCAGCTCAGACCACATTTCAGAACCAGTAGCTACTGAATTAAACTGCGCTGATCTACACCAACATCTGTTAAGGCTGCACAGATGGTTAGAGGTCATAGTTCATAGTCTGTAAATCATCTGTAACGACGCAAATATTTCTGTGGTTGTTACCGTTAGTGGTGGAGGTACTGGTTACAGAGGACATGCAGTTAAATTAGGCTTTTAACACGTCAGTAGTTTGCTTTCTGGGAAATTACGAGCAGGGAGTATGAACGTGTCAAGGCCTCGGTGTCCCAGCAGGAAATGTGGATCCGCTGTGGTGTGGCCAGCAGCCACTCAAGAGCAGGGACACGACGCAGATCCAGCAGATTCCAGGATCAGTGTTGGGTGCCGGTTAGGTGCATTCAGATACTGAAGGTGGCTCGTTACTAGGGACACTGTGACGGACAGTTTCCTGTGCTGCGCGGTATCGACTTAGCCTGGTTCTCCAGAGGGCAGGAGTAAAGCTCTGTACCTTTAGCTTATCAGGAAGTGCAATCCCAGGGAGCAGGGGTGAGGTGGGGAGGACAGAGGGTTCGTGCTGTCTGCCTGCCTGGCAGGAGATGGGTCCACGAGCTTGATCCTCTGGGACTGCGCAGAAGGCTGGAGGAGCGCACTCTCACAGTTGGCCGTGGGGCACGGCAGCGTCGGTGGGGGAGGGGACCGGTCCCGTGTCCCCTGGGTGGTTTGCCCTTGTGGCTGCCTGCACTTCCAGGTTGGCTGAGTGGGCCCTGGGCAGGTTACCAGGTGGGAGGTGACGAGTAGGAAGGGGTGAGGGCATGAGGGGGTGTGCATGCGGCAGGCCAGCCTGTGCGGAGCTGGGTGCCGCCGCAGAGGTCGGAGAGTCCGGAACAGCCACAGGGACGTAGGGGCGCAGGAAGCGTCCGATCCCAGGGCTCATGGCAGCCGCCCCCCTAGGCCTTGATTCCCACTCACCCTTGATGCTGCTGCTGCCTCGTCTCGTGTCCTTTTGTCTGCAGCCCGGAAGCCACCACCACTCTGCTGAGCTTGTCGCGTGGAGTCCCTTACTGATCCTCTGTTCCCTCCAGGATGAAGAGGCGGTCAAGAAGCTAACGGTCAACCCCGGCACCAAGTCCAAGCTCCCCAAGCCGGTGCAGGACCTCATTAAGATGATCTTTGACGTGGAGAGCATGAAGAAAGCCATGGTGGAGTATGAGGTTACTGCGCTTTTCTTGTTTGCTATGCTGTGCCCTTTGCGGTGGGAGCCTGACCCCTGGCCTGATGCCAGGTGGGAGCTCAGAGACTGATGTGCGGGGCTGGGGGCTGTGCGGAGCCCAGGGTGTTCGCGGGGGGAGCCTGACCCCTAGCCTGAGGCCGACGCGGGGCCGCTTGTGCTCCTACAGAGATCGTTGACTTGCTCTGAAACCTGTGGTGTGTGGTAGGGAGTTGGCCCCTGAGCCCCGTCCCCTTGGCTTGTCCCCTCGATGCCGTGGATGGCTGTGTGGCCGTGGCCCACTTACAGTGAGAGCAAGCCACACACGAAGCTGGAGGACTTCTCCTCTCACGTGTGCCTTGGGACAGGAGTCAGCCTGTTCCTAAGAGGGCAGGGGTGGGGTTGTCCTAACCCCTGCCTGGGGGCAGGGCAGTGGGGGCTGTGGGTACAGCCAGGCGTCCCCATTTGTTCTCCATCCCAGCTCCACTTGCCGGGGGATGAGCGCAGAGCCCCTGGTAGCCTCCTGGCGTCCCCCCATCTGGGGCTCTGCTGGGCTGCTCCTTGAGAACTGCGTCTCGCTCTCCTAGAGGCTCGCTAGCAGCCAGGCTTGCACAGTCCTGTTTTGATGTCCCTAAGCTGCCATCTGTCAGGAGGGCCGGCCAACGTGGCCGCTTGGGGATGGGCTCATGGAGTCCTGGCACTTTAGGAGGAGCGGGGAGGTGACTGGGGGTGGGGGAGGGGCTCCGTTTCTTTCATGTTTTATAAGAAATACCCCGTGGTCACTTCCGGGTCCCTGTGCTCTGCTTCGTGGACCTTCTGGCAGAGTGGCGGCTCCGGGTGAAAAGCCGAGTCCACGCTGGCCCTGCCTCACACGGGGGACTCGGGGTATAAGGAGGAACAGGGCCCGGGTGGGGGACGGTGTGGGGGACAACATGGCAGCCTGGGAGCCGTCCCGGGGGCCTCCCTCTGTGGCGCCTGTGGCTCCCTCCCNCAGGCTGTGCATTTTGAGGGGTGCAGGTGGGGAGACCTGGTCTCTTTGCAGATGAGCACCAGAACCCAATGGTAGGGGTGCCGCTCACGCAGAGAACCCGCCCCCTCAGCCACCCTCCTCGGCTCCCAGCACCCGCTTCTCCTCGGGCTGTGCCTTGGCCTGGCCCCGGGGTAGGCGCCCAGCCTCTCCCCAGACCCGGCTCCGGCTGCTCAGCCTCCCGGAGACCAGGCCCCCCACCCCCAGGGTGGACAGGTGCCAGCATTGAGGGGAGAGAAACGTGTGCCACGGGGCGTGGCTGTTCCTGGCCTCCATGGCTGCCATCCCGCTTGGCACCCAGCACGTTGCCCTCATACCCCATTTAGTCACCAAGGGAGCTCCGTCTGTTGTGGCCCTGCGAGCTCAGGTGCAGAGGTGGCCCTGGGGACTGGAAGGATCTGCTGGGAGTGGCCACAGACACGGCATCTCGGGATCAGAGCGAGGGGTCCAGTGCGCGGGGGCAGGGAGCCCAGGCCGAGCATCTCACAGGGACGCGTGCCCTCTCAGGACAGTAGTCCCTTGTGCAGACGGGAGAGTGGCCTGGGGACAGGCGTGTCCCTAGATGTGGGCCCCGTGGAGCCACGTCCTAGCTCCTCCCACCATAGCGTGCTGCATGTTGGTGACTCCCAGGGTGTTGCGAGCACTGGAAAAAGTGCGTGACCCCGGGAACTGACTGAAAGGGGCAGCATTAGTGTGAATGCAGATGGGCGTGTTCAGAAGCATGTGCTTTTGGAAAAAGAGTTCCCACTGCTGTGCGTTGCGAGCTGCCTCAGCCAGGCGGGTGGCCCTCGGCCTGCCTTTGGGGTTGCTGGGGGTCCTGGGGAGCTGAGGGGACCTTATCTGGGCCATACACGAAGCGAGAGAAACTGTTGCACACAGACCCTGGTGGGGCCGCGAGCTCTAGCGATGGGTCCCAGGTGCCCCTGGAAGACTGGGCACTTGACCGCTTCCCACAGGGCCCAGGGTGCCCGCTCCCCGTCTCCACCACGCAGAGCGGCTTTCAGAGAGAAAACTCCCCCTGTGTCCTCAGATTGACCTTCAGAAGATGCCCTTGGGGAAGCTGAGCAAGAGGCAGATCCAGGCGGCATACTCCATCCTCAGCGAGGTCCAGCAGGTAAGTGGGTCTCCATCCTCAGCGAGGTCCAGCAGGTGGGCGGGCCCCTCCCCAGGCCTCTCTGTACCCCGGTTAGTGGTGTCCTACACCACAGCCCACGGGGGCTTAGATTTTTTCAGTTCCGTAGTGTGACATGTGTCTGCTGCGTGCCAAAGATGAGCACAAATCAAATGAATTAGGTGTGTTTTCAGTGATCGTATATGTAACAGACTCCCTATCAGCTGCATGAGGTATTTGGTTTTCCTACCTCTTAAAAACGTCCTGATGTTGTGTGTCCATCAGAGTGAGGCTGAAATTGGGGGCACCTGGCCAGCTCAGTTGTGGAACGTGTGCCTCTTGATCTCGGGGGTCGTGAGTAGAAGCCCTGGGTTGGGGGTAGAGATCACAAGATCACTTTAAAAAAAAAACTTAAAAAGGAAAATAGAACTTGAAATGGTTTTGCAGTTACTAGAAAACCATCGAACAGAAAGGATTTTCTCCGTTTTGTTCATGCTCCTTGGACGTCACCTTGCTGGGCAGCCCTCAGGGTCCCCCATCCCTGGTGCCCCCTCTGTGCCCTGGTGGGCAGGGTGCAGGCCCGGCCTGTGAAAGAGGAACGAGGAAGCTGAAGTGAGACCCCGAAAGCAGAAGGTGCTGGAAAAGAGGCCTTGAAACGGAGCCTTTAAGTCCAGTTAACAGCTGCTGCCGCGCCCTGGCCCCTTGTTGCCCGCTGGCTAGGACGGGAAGGCCTGTCCTATTCCAGAACCACCCCTGGTGGAAAGGCTGGGATGGTGTCTCCCCCTCCCCAGGCAGAGCGAACCGCAGACAAACGGGAGCACTTGGGGAAGCCTGTGTCCCAGGTACCTGCCGAGTGTCCCCGTGGTCCCACTCCTCCATCTGTGCATTTATTGAGTGCTTTCTGCATACGGGGCACTAGTGGCATCGTGGCAGTAAGGGGAGCTTAGCCCTTCTGTGTCTGGACCTCCGGGTGCAATAGAAATGAGTTTCTGCCTTAAAGCCAGAGGTCTGTGGTCAGGGGGCCGCCAGATTCAGAGCAGCGGGGTTTTCGCTTTCAACGTGTTGCTGGGCACAATTCCCAGATGTTTGTTTTTTTTATTTTATTTTAAAAAAATTTTTTGGGGGGCACCTGGGTGGCTTAGTCGGTTAAGCGTCTGACTTTCGCTTGGGTCATGATCTCGCGGTTCGTGGGTTCGAGCCCCGCGTCGGGCTCTGTGCTGACTGCCAGCTCAGAGCCTGGAGTCTGTTTCAGTCTGTGACTCCCTCTGTCTCTGACCCTCCCCTGTTCATGCTCTCTCTCTCTCTCTCCTAGAAATAAATTTAAAAAAATTTAAAAAAAAAAAAAAAATATATTTTTTTATAGTTTATTTTTGAGAGAGAGAGAGCATGATCAGGGGAAGGACAGAGAGAAGGAAACATAGAGTCTGAAGCAGCTCCAGGCTCCAAGCTGTCAGCACAGAGCCCAAAGTGGGGCTCAAACCCACGAACCGTGAGATCATGACCTGAGCCAAAGTCGGACGCTTAACCGACTGGGCCACCCAGGGACCCCAGTTCCCAGACGTTTCAAAATGTTAGAAGTTTCCCAGGAGTGCCCGTGAGCTCGTCCCCTGGATGCTGTGGTGGACGTGTCGCGTGGCGGCGGAGTGTGACGGGCCCACACATGCACAGCTCTGCCTAGAATTGGATGTGCACGTGGAGGGGGGGGTTCCTGCGCTCAGCGTGGCCTGACCCCAACGCCAGCTGGTCCAAAAAATTCCCTGCATCTCCCGGCCCGCCACATGTGGGCTCCCCAGCTGCCGCCATAGTCTCTGTCTCCTCTGTCCCCTCCCCCGAAGGCGGTGTCCCAGGGCAGCAGCGACTCCCAAATCCTGGATCTCTCCAATCGCTTCTACACCCTGATCCCCCACGACTTTGGGATGAAGAAGCCTCCGCTCCTGAACAACGCGGACAGTGTGCAGGTAGCACCCGGATGGGTTCCGGCGGACCTGGGGCTGCTCCCCTGTGTCCTGGCCCCTGCGGGCGGGCCCGGGGCTCTGAAGCGGGATTTCTTCCCACATCGGTGGAGACAGACTACAGGCTGAACAGATGGGCTCTCGGCCCTGGCCCTGTCACACGGGTCCCGGGGAAGGAGCCACGGGGGCAGGCCAGCCTCTCCTGACAGCACCGTCTTCCCCACCTTAGGGAGCCAGCCACCCGTCCCCAGCTGTCTGCACACGCGGATGGAGACGCATTCGCGCCATAGGCTTATAGGTCCCCCTCCTGCCCGGTGTGTCCTGGCCGCTGTCTGCTGCTAGCAGGAGTGTCTCCCTCGTCCGATAGCAACAGAGGTCCCCTTCTGCTCCTGCAGGCCAAGGTGGAGATGCTGGACAACCTGCTGGACATAGAAGTGGCCTACAGCCTGCTCAGGGGGGGCTCGGGCGACAGCAGCAAGGACCCCATCGACGTCAACTACGAGAAGCTCAAGACTGACATCAAGGTAACGCCCAGGGGGTGATGGTCCCCAAACCAGAATGCTTGTTCCCCCCGCCCCGGGAGCTGCTTGGAACAGATGGCTGGTGGCCCGGGACGGGGCCTCTGCTACAGGGTTTTAAGTTCCTTTTTCCTTAAAATAGAGAGGATCTGTTTTGGTCACCTGTGTGGTGTGAACCCTAGAAGGTTCATTACACCTGTTTAATAAGCGTATGGTGCCTGATCCGTGCTCTGGGGCCGAGGGACTGTGCTGCAACTCAGTCCCCCAAGTTTTGGAGGGGTAGGGGCTTGGGCAGAAGTCCCCCCACCTTGGTCCCCCCGCAGGGTTCTAAGCGTGAGCCTGGAATGGGGTCTTTACATCTGCTTCCTGCTTGGGATGAAACACATCTGTAGGGCCAAGGAGAATAAACCACCAAATGTCCCGTGTTTGGTCCCCAGGGCACCTTGACTGTGGTGCTGTGGGCGTGGTTTTCTGTGAAGGGCTTGTTCTGTCTCTTAAGTAAGCTGTGAGGAAACCAGGATTCTTAGATGTTCTGCCCGGGGTGGGTTGGTAAGAGCATGAAACTAGAGCACCCTGCCTTCCCCACAGCGCATGTGGGTGTGCGTGCGCGTGGGCGTGTGGCAGAGCTTACAGTAAAGAATTGGTGGCTGTTAGCTGGGCCGAAGCCCTGAGCCACAGGGTGCATGGCCCTGAGGACTCAAGGAGGGTCCGTCCTCCTCACGGCCCTACAATTGATGGGATCCTCATGGCTTCTGACCTCGAGTCTTGGCTGTGGGATGGGCCGTGGCCTGCGTGCTTTAACCCGTGCGTGGCAGGCTCGTTATGTGGCAGCCAGCTCCTTGTCCACAGAGGGCCCCACGTGGGGCTGTTCTTCCTGCCTCGGTGGCTCTCCGGGGATCTCCCTTGCTCTGATTCCAAGACACGATGTTGTAGGTGGTGGACAGAGACTCCGAGGAGGCAGAGACCATCAGGAAGTATGTTAAGAACACCCACGCGACCACACACAACGCGTACGACCTGGAAGTTGTTGATGTAAGAGCCCCTCCCACCCCCTCTGCATTCTGCTGATTCCGGCCTGCCCCCTCTCACATGGGTCTGGCCTGAAAAAAACCGTTTGCTTCACCTTAAAAAACTGGAGGAGGTGACTTGGTTGTTGAGGAGAGATGTTAGGAGTCATAGGTTTGGGGGGGGCCACTTGTCATCAGAGGCGCATTGAGGTCCCCACGGTGGGCCCCCGTCCCTGCCCGAGCAAACCCCCCATCCCACCCCGTCCCTCGCTGGGGACAGCCCAGTAGGACGCGGGGAAGCAGAGTAACCAGGCTGTACGTGTTCTCATTCTCCCGCGAGCAGATTTTCAAGATTGCGCGCGAGGGCGAGCGCCAGCGCTACAAGCCATTCGCGCAGCTGCGGAACCGGCGGCTGCTGTGGCACGGGTCCAGGACCACCAACTTCGCCGGCATCCTGTCTCAGGGGCTGCGGATAGCCCCGCCGGAAGCGCCTGTGGTAGGTGCCCGCCTGGGGCTGCTCCGGCGTCATCTGCGTTGACGGCTTTATGGAGGTGGGGGCTGGGGAGCCTCGCTTAAAGGTGGGTTTTGGCTCCATCACAGCCGACAGGTAGTTGTTGCCAGACATCCCTCTCTGGGTGCTCAGGCGCCACCNTGAGGCTGTGCATCTCTTAGCCATAGTTTCTGGAACAGAAGTGAGGTGTCCGGGCCCTGCTGTGAGGGCTGACTGGTGTGTGGACGTGCCCCAGGGCCCAGCGCATCCAGGCCTGCCGCCACCTGGTCATGGGAGACTGGCACCACCCTGTGGACCAGGGGGGTGGCAGCCGGGTAGTGCATGACCGGGGCGGAGGCCCTGACCCTGCCCCCCGTGTTTGACTCGCAGAAGAGAGTAAAAGTCACAGCCACCATTTATGGGGTGTTCACACGCGTCAGGCACTGAGCTAAATGCGTGTGGACTCGAATTTTCACAAGAGCCCCGTGAGGTTCTTGCCCAGTTCAGAGGAGAAGAGAGCAGGGTCCTGGGGATGTGTGGCGTCCGCGGCGCCTGGTCCCGGTTGGTCCTCGGTAGATCAGTGGTGCTCCAAACATCAGCTGGAAGGTTCCAGTGTCTCTTTTCCAACCCTCAGACAGGCTACATGTTCGGGAAAGGGATCTACTTCGCCGACATGGTGTCCAAGAGTGCAAACTACTGCCACACGTCCCAAGGGGACCCCATAGGCCTGATCCTGCTGGGAGAGGTTGCCCTTGGAAACATGTGAGTGAGCCTGGCTTTGGGCTGGTCCGAGAGCTCCCGTTGGCCCCCTGATTGGAGAAACCAGTGTCGTTGAGTGAACGGGGGAGGCCCAGGAGCACCCCCCGAAACAGAGGGGCCAGGGTTGGCTTGCATGAAGGATGGTCACCCCCCACGCATGCACCGCTGGGGTTTAGATTTTCTGTTTTGAGATCAACCCTGATCAACTGGAGTCCGTCCCAGTTTCTAATTCCCCACAGAGAAAAGCCGGTTGGTCCTGCTTGGGCAAGGCATCAGCCTCGATCCTGTTGCTGTAACGTGGAGGGCCAGGGGCTGGGGGGTCTTGGCGTGGGCACAGAAGCCTCCAGAGCAGCCAGCCCTGCCTCTGGGCAGGGCCGCCCTGCAGCAGCGATCGCTGTCATGATACATTCCCCGCAAAGCGGCACCCTCCCTCTGAAGCCGGGCAAGGGGGGAGCTCCAGGCAGTGAGGGCGGCTGGGTCCTTGGGGGCGCTCCTCTGTCCTCCCTGGGCTTCGGCGAGTCAGACTGTAGGTGTTGAGCTCTCGGCCGCAGAGGCTTTGACACAGTCCTCTCGTGAACAGGTATGAGCTCAAGCACGCTGCGCACATCAGCAAGTTACCCAAGGGCAAGCACAGCGTCAAAGGTAACATGCCCCAGAAACTGTGGCCCCGGGCACCCGGCCTGGCACGGGGAGGCTGCGCCCCTGTAGCTTGTTCGCGCTGTCTGCGGCGGGGAGAGCCTTGGTGTGGGTGACAGTGAGCAGGCGCGGCAGCTTTTTATCCTGACTGCGCTACGGGTGAGGGCCTGCCCATCACCTCCTGTCACGTGGTGGCCCTGGGTGCCTCAGAGTGCCGGGGCCTCCACCTGCCAGCCGTGGTGACTGGACTTCTCAGCAGACATAGGATCCCGGGCTTGGGCGGTGGGGGGGGGTTGGCGTGGATACTGTTCTTCCTTGGAATCAGGAAGGCTTGGCCCCGGGAACGTGGTTTATAACCCACAGGCTTCTGTATGGAGGAAGGTTCGAGCATGGAACTCAGGTCTTTAAAGTAACTGTATAGACCCAATGCGAAGCAGGCCCTTCTCAAGATGATTCCCACCTCTGTTCTCACGGTTTGTACCACTGATGCCTCCTGTTTTGCAGGTTTGGGCAAGACAACCCCTGACCCTTCTGCTAGCATCACCCTGGATGGCGTGGAAGTTCCTCTGGGGACGGGGATCCCGTCGGGCGTTAACGACACATGTCTGCTGTATAACGAGTATCCTTTTCCGCGCGGGTGCAGGGGGGTGTCCTGGGGCAGTGGTCACCTACGCGCACCCTGCGTCCTGGTTGCAGGCTGACTGGAGCCCCTCCGTCCATGCCCTTAGGGCCCCTGCCCTGGGGGAGACAGCATGGTCCTTGGGGTGTGACCCGCATGCAGGTGGCAGTGCAGGCTCCACCGTGACACATGTGCTCCTTGACGCGCCCCCTCCAGATACATTGTCTATGACGTCGCTCAGGTAAATCTGAAGTACCTGCTGAAGCTCAAGTTCAACTTTAAGACGTCCCTGTGGTGAGCCCGGGCGTGTGGCCAAGGCGCGGCCCAGGGGCTGGTGCGCAGGCCCAGGCTGGGCGCCTGCTCGCTGACTATGGCAAGGGCCTCCACTCAGCGGTCGAGAGCTCGAACCTTCCCAAATCCCCTTAGAGAGGATTCTCTGTGAGCGTTTGGTCACGTGTTAAATGATTTTCCCAGCTTTTCAAATCCCTTGTTTGTGTGGGTCTGGGGGTGGGACGGGCGGTGGGGTCCCGCCAGCCAGAAGCCAGGTGGGGACAGCTGACGACACACGGGAAGTCAGGGCCAGGGTTTCCGTCTAGACTAGTCCCGCGGAGGAGCTGGGCCCGTCAGAGCGTCTGCCTTACTGGGTTCCCAGGAGAGGAAAAACTACCTTCCCCCCTTCACGTGTCTGCCTTTAGTTTGCGTTTTGGAAAAATGTTAAGCATTTATTTTGAGGTAAAATAAAAACTAATTTCATACTACTTAGATTCTATATCTTCTTTTGCATTTATTGTTTTTTTTGTAGCCCCGCACCCCCCAGCCCCATGCGTGACTTCTGTGGGGAGGAGGAAGGTTAATGCTTTCTCATACTTTGGGAAAAAAGTGCTTTCTTTTTCTGGAAACACACGGACATGGAAGCTGTCAGAATATGTAGCATGGAGGGGCCCTGGGGGTGGGGGGAGCTCCATCGGTTACGTGTCCTCCTTCAGCTCAGGTCATGATCTCGAAGCTCGTGGGTTCGAGCACCGCATCAGGATCTGTGCTGACAGCTTAGAGCCTGGAGCTACTTCGGATTCCATGTCTCTCTCTCTCTGCCCCCTCCCACTCACAAAAACTTTTTTTTTATTATTCTGAGACAGAGCATGAGGGGGGAGGGCCACAGAGAGAGGGAGACACAGAATTGGAAGCAGGCTCCAGGCTCTGAGCGGTCAGCACAGAGTCCGACGCGGGGCTCGAACCCACAAACTGAGATCGTGGCCTGAGCCGAAGTCGGACGCTTAACCAACTGAGCCACCCAGGCGCCCCACAAAAACATTAAAAAAAAAAAGTAGGAACATGTAGTGGTGAATTAACTGTTGCAATTGAAATTCCCGAAGCTCCTCCGGGAGTCCATCTCACAAGCGAAGACCGTGTTGCTGACACACCTGATGGCTGATGGTAACTCTCACGGCAGAACCTGCTTCTGTGTTTGTGATTCGTGCATCTGCTCTCATTCTGACTACGATCTGGTGACTGTTTGTGGTACAAGGTTTGCGAAGACCACGGGGACGTGGTGCCTGTGTCTGGGGTACCCCAGAACGTCCCAGGCAGCAGGTGGCTGTGCCCAGTGGCTGTGCCCATCTGGGTGGCCAAAGAGCAGACCCGACACCATAAGGTGCGCCAGCTCCCTCAGGCTGTGGGACCTGTCACAGGGCGGGACGTGCTGTCAGCTTGCAGTTCCATCCGCGGGGTGCTCTGCCTGCGGAAATGACACCAGAGGGGAAGGCAGGGTGGTTGCTGTGACACGAGAACCTTCGAGGGAAGAGAATGCAGTGTGGTCCGTGCAGTGGCGGCACGGGCCAGAGGAGGCGCAGCCAGCGCCATCTGAAGGGGTCCAGCACGGATTCGGTGAGGGAGACCGAGCAGGTGGCCTCCGTGACCGGGGAGAAGCAGGTTTTCTCAGAGCTGAGCTACACGGAGCGATGATAACGGGCTGTGTGTGGCCATGGTCGTGACTTCACATGGTTAGTTATCTGAAGGCCACGCAAACCCAAGTTCAGGTGGGGACTCACAGGCAGATGAACTTGATAGCGGTAGAGTCCTCGTCTTCCCGCGCCCTCGACCTGATGAAGCCCTTGGAGCCTTGGACCGGAGACCCACTCCCAGTGAGATTGCTGTCTGATCAGGCCCGGGCTTCTGGGGTCCCGAATGTTCTGTCCCTCACCACCCGCGTCCACACAGGGAAAGGCAGTTACCCTCATGGTCCTTGGGATCAAAGTATTTTAAGGTTGGGGCGATTGCTTAATGGATTCCCTGTAATCTGATTTTTTTTTTCAATGGGATGTCAAGTCTCAGGATTTATTTTTAATGTTTATTTTTGGGAGAGAGAGAGAGAGCACAAACTGGAGGGGCAGAGAGAGAGGGAGACACAGAATCTGAAGCAGGCTCCAGGCTCTGAGCTGTCAGCACAGAGCCCGATGTGGGGCTCGAACCCCACGAACCGTGAGATCATGACCTGAGCCAGAAGTTGGATGCTTAACCTACTGAGCCACCCAGACGCTCCAGTCAAAACTGATTTCTTAAAGAGATTGGTGTTTCTGAACTCAGAGTTTTCTTCTGAAAGGGAACCTACTATATTATAGTTTGGGTGTCTTTCCTCATTTAAGAAACGGTCAAGTCCTAACCCAGGGCGGAGCTAAAGTGCATCCTGGTAAGTAAGCTTTTCACAAAACGCAGGTGACAACGAGCGAGTGGCCTGTCCTCTGCCTGGAGGCGGCTCACAGCCCAGACCATGCTGGCCCCCCGGGGCCGTGTGCACACGCTCTCCGGCCTTCGAGACAAGCTGCACACGGCCATCCCGGTCCCTGCAGGGTGTCAGCAGGCGGGCCCGTCGTGGCGGTTCTGCCTTGCTGCCCTTGGGCTGTCACCCTCTTCTGGAGGCGGGGAGCCAATGTCCCAGAGCCCATGGTCTGTCTCCTGAGGGGGAGGACCCCCTCCTGCCCAGTCCGCCAGCGCTCCCACTGCAGCCTGCCCCCACCTCATCCTCCAGACATCGGTCGAGGCCTAAGTCCCAGGAACGGCTTCTCTTGCACCTGTCGGGTGCATCCTGCTAACACTCCGGGGTCACCCATGTCCCTGAGGGGTTTCAGTTCCCGAGGTCCCTTCCCTTAAATTCTACGTCAATTCCCAGAAGATTGGATTGTGTGGGGTTTTTTTTTAAGGAAAGGCATTCCCACCATTTCTGCAGGCAAGGCCTTCGAATGCAAGTCCTTTGGGGCCGATGGTGGGTTTAGTGAGGTCTGGCAATTAGCTGCATCCCCGGCCCCTCAGCAGCTTATGTTTGCCCTGTTTCCTGGCTGAGGAAAGTGGATAATCTGGGGGTGCCTGGGGGGCTCAATTGGTGGAGTGCCCAACTTAATTTCAGCTCAGGTCATGATCTCACGGTCTGTGGGTTCAAACTTCGAGTCAGGCTCTGTGCTGACAGCTCAGGGCCTGGAGCCTGCTTCAGATTCTGTATCTCCCTCTCTCTGCCCCTCCCCTACTTGCGCTGTCTCTCGCTCTCAAAAATAAAGACACAAAAAAATTTTAAGTTTTTTTAATATTTGCTTATTTTTGAGAGAGACAGTGTGTGCAGGGGGAGGGGCAGAGAGAGAAGGAGACAAAGAATCTGAAGCAGGCCCCAGGCCCCAAGCTGTCAGCCCAGAGTCCCATGTGGGGCTCAAACCACTTGAACCACGAGATTGTGACCTCAGCCAAAGTCGGACACTTAACCGACTGAGCCACCCAGGTGCCCCAAAGGATTCATTTTTTAAATTTTTAATGTATGTTTATTTTTGAGAGAGAGAGACAGCATGAGCAGGGGGTGTCAGACACAGAATCTGAAGCAGGCTCCAGGCTCTGAGCTGTCAGCACAGAATCCAATGTGGGGCTCGAACCCATGGACTGCAAGATCGTGAGCTAAAGTCGGATGTCTAACCAGCTGAGCCACCCAGGTGCCCCCAAGATTTTATTTTTAAGTAATCTCTACACCCACCATGAAGCTCGAACTCACAACCCTGAGATCAGAAGTCTGCCGCACGGACCGACAGAGCCAGCCAGGTGAACCTGTGAGTTGTTTTGAGTCACGTGCTTACTGACCTTGACTCGCCCTCAGTAAATCTCTGCCAAGATTGCTGGAATCGCAGGAAAGGTTTTGCCGTGGTGGGAGTCTGAGCAAGCAGCTCCAGATGAAAAGGGGGAAGCCAGAGACCTTGTGATTTGTGGGGGAGAGCCCAAGGCCAGAAAGGGGCCCTCTTCCGTCCCTCATGAAACCTTGCTGGGACCCTGGCCTTCCCGCTCCATGTGGCTGTCCCCCATGCCTCCCCAGCACCCACCTTGACTGAAGGGACGGGACTCCAGCGCTGTCCCCTGCCAGGCCCAGCCCCGCTTCTAGGCAGGCCCCTTGGGGCTCAGAATAGCCCAGGCGCTGCCTCAGCAGATGGCCGGGCTAAATTTAGCCGCGTGGTGCTCACCCAGGGCCCGGCTGGGCTCTTGGATTTGAATAAGCCTGTGTGCGGCTTCGCCTCGGAGCCCGGAGTGAAGCTTTGAGCAGTTGTGGTCTGTGTCTGCCTAGCACTTCACCGGCATCCCAGAAACACGGTTTTGACACGATTCTGTTTTCTCCGAACCCCAGAGCCAGCAGGCAGTGAGGCCTGTGGGGTGCTGGGGCCCCTGGGGGTGGGGGTGCAGGCTGAGAAGCAGACTCCCACCCTGGTCTCCCCGCTAACAGGCAGACCGCGGGTCCTCAGGGTCCCAGGCGCACGCACGCTCTCTGCAAAAGGAAACGAGAAAGCCGGCTCGTTAGGCCCCCGCTTCCTTCTTGGGACCCCATCTGGCTGATGGGCTGCATTTTCATGCCGCGGAAGGACCCACCAGGAAGAAATGAGCCACAAGTGCCAGCCAGGACCTGGTGACAGCCTAGTGTGCAGTCAGCAAGTGTGGAAACTGAGGCTCGAGGAAGGAGCAGACTCTGCAGGGTCCAGGTGGAGCTGGTTTGGGTGTGCCTGGGTGGGGGGTGGGGGGTCAGGGTCAGTCGGTTAAGCGTCCAACTCTGGATTTCGGCTCAGGTCATGATCTCACCATCCGTGGGATGGAGCCCCGCATCCACGCAGAGCCTGATTGAGATTCTCTCTTCCTCTCTGCCCCTCCCTTTGCGCCCCCCCCCCCCAAAAAAAGAATTGAGCTGGTTTTTCCAGTGTGATGTTTCTCATGAGCCCCCTTGGGACAGACCTCCCCAGAGCGTGAAATGCCAGCCCCATGTGGCTCTGAGGCCTGCGTCGCAGCTGCCTTGACCTCTCTCTCAGCCCACGACCAGCCCCTGAAGGAAGCTGCAGACAGAGCGGATGGCAGGAGAGCGAGGGACCTGGGCTCTGGTCCATGGCCTCCTACACTGGGTCCGTGAGCTCTCAAAGGCTGTTTCACAGTCCGCGGTGCTGGGGCGTTTCATTTGGCTCTGTGTCCCCTTGGCTTTCCCTTCCTGCTGGCCACGTGGTAGACTCAGCACCACCACCCAAGAGCAAGAAAGGAGAGAGGTGCCCCCTCGTCCTTTAAAAAGGGACGAAAGAGACCTCTCTCCGTTGGTCCCAGTGGACTGATTGGCCCATCGGGATGCACGCCCGAACCCCAGCCCCAAGGGAGGCTGGACGCGGGAGGCCTGGCACGTGCAGCCTCTTTGGGCCGAGGCGGGCTCCTCCAGCAAGGCAGGAGGGGTGGCACACGGTGGCAGAGTGAACCCCGAGGCGTGGGTACCGGTGCACATCTTCAGGGATCTTTCTGGACTTTCTAAACCACAACTGTAGAAACTCACAAAGACAGTCTGTGACTTTTGCCAAGATGTAAACCACGGAAACAGTGCCCAGAACGGTTCAAATGGCGGGACACAGTGCTAATCTCACAGACACATTCCGGCTTCCACGATGCTGCCAAGGTCATGGCCAGACACTCCCGGGACAGCTAAGCTCTTGTTTTCCTCTTTAGCTTGGTGTTTTGCCGTGAACTTGCCCCCAGGATGGTCCTGTCCCACGTGTCTGGAGTGGAAAACCTTTGCCTGAGCAGTTCCTAGATTCCAGTTGTCCTGGTGGTGATTCCGTGCCACCGCAGCGCCCAGGACACTGGGGACAGCGTGACGGACTGTGACAGGCTGTGGTGACCGGTGGGCGGGGCTGGCAGCTCTCCGCAGGCAGGGTAGGTGTCCCCTCACCCTGTGCAGGGACCAGGCTCCAGACAGCTGGCTTGTGGGGACAACTCAGGGAACCCATGTGACACCCCCAAGCAAACACACTCACAGCATGTCTTATCTACATTATGTCCAACAAGCACAACATGTGGTCAAAACCATCCCGTTTTCTCCCACTGCCCTTTTAAAATTGTTCAGTGGGTAGGGGCGCCTGGCTGGCTCGGTTGGTGGGGCGTGCGACTCTTGATCTGAGGGTTGTGAGTTCAAGCCCCATGTTGGGTGTAGAGATTATTCAAAAGTAAAACATTTAAAAATTTTTTTAATGTTTGTTTATTTTTGAGAGAGAAAGATCACGAATAGGGGAGGGGCAGAGAGAGAGGGAGACACAATCCGAAGCAGGCTCCAGGCTCTGAGCTGTCAGCACAGAGTCTGACACGGAGCTTGAACCCACGAACTGTGAAATCATGACCTGAGCCGAAGTCGGATGCTTAACCGACTGAGCCCCCAGGCACCCTGACAATGGACTGGTTTCAACAGGGTTGCGGAGTCTCTGTGCTCTGGCCACACTCCCCTGGTCCCTGCACTTGGTCCCCGGCGTCGCAGTATTTCCTGAGTTGTCCCCCAGGCAGGCCCTAGACAGGAGACGCTGGTGGGGGCCCAGGGCACCACGGCGGCTCCCTGCCACTGGCAGTGGCGGCCTCGGTGCCCCAGACAACCCCTTCCAGTCCTCACGCCCGGGTGGCCCCAGAGAGACATTTTCCTGCACTTCCAAAGCACTGTTGCATCTTCTGCCTGGGAGGGTGGGTTTTACAGAGGAAGAGGTCCGCCCAGTCAAGGGTGGACCCTGAGGTGGGGGAGTCGGTGACCTCTTTGGCTGATCCAGGATAAGGGACAGCGGAAGAGTGGCGGGTCCCCGCCGGGAGACCCTGACAACTCCTGGAGCCAAGGGAACCTCCCTCACGTGGGTCCTGACCGCTGACACCCGCTCCCATGAAGATTGGCAGGAAAACTCTTGAAATGAAAAAGGGTCGCTGTGTTTGCCCTTAATAGGAGAAAGGGGGTGCGAAGCAGGGGCGTCCGGGCCCACTCTTCAGCTCCCCATGGGGTAGAGGGGTGGTGGCCCCTGTGGAGGGAAGCCTGCACCCAGCCCGGACAAGGGTGTGCTGGGCTTGAGCCCTGGGAAGTCCAGGACGATGTGCCCAGCCAAGCCCCCTTCACCTTAGAAGTCCCCATCCTGAGTCACCCCCAAGAAGGTGGTTTGAAACCCAGAACGTCCCCCTTTAGGGGCTGTGTGTCCAGTGAGCCCGCCAGCCCCCCACAGGGTGAGGCATGGGGTGCACGGGGAGCAGTGGCTGAGCCTGAACGATCTCTCCACGCCCCCTGCTGGTGCCAAAGGGGACCCAGGGGGCAGCAGGGGGTCACAGGGCACCTCTTCTGGGCCAGGAAAGACATTCGGATGCAGTTTTGTTTTGTTTTGAATGTTTATTTATTTTGAGAGACAGAGAGCGAGCAAGCAGGGGAGGAGCAGAAAGAAGAAGAGACAGAATCCCAAGCAGGCTCTGCATTGATGACTCGGGGCTCAAACTCAGGAACCGTGAGATCATGATCTGAGCTGAAATCAAGAGCCGGATGCTTAGACGACTGAGCTGCCCAGGCGTCCCCGGACCTTTGCTCCGTTGACATTCTGGCCCAGGTGCTCAGCTGAGGCATTTTAAGAGCCGGGAACCACCTATGTTAGAGTTTTCCCCCTCTGATCTAGCGACCAGACTGAGAAAGCCATTTTACATCCAGAAGCCTGTAAGCACTTCCCTCTTTGTTTTGAAGAGAAAATCGTTACCAAGAAATGATTTCAGGGATGCCTGGCTGGCTCAGTTGGTGAAGCGTGAGACTTGATCTTGGGGTTGCGAGTTTGAGCCCCACAGTGGGTGTGGAGATTACTTAAAGATAATCTTAAAAAAAGAAAAAGAAAAGAAAAGAAATGATCTTGTAGAAAATCTTAAAAAACACTTGAGTCAAATGTCTAAATATAGTCTGTTCTTTGTGATTCCGAGAAACCCCCTCGGACCACCATCTTGGAAATAGCTCATATTTAGTGGAAAGCAAATAAATTAAGGGACTGAAATGAAATAAGGCATTCTCAACCTTGACACTATGAACATTTGGGGCTGGATCATTTTTGTATGGGGGTGGGCGCCATTTAACAGCATTCCTGGCCTTCACTCACTGAAGCAAAGGGCATACATACACTGCCCTTCGTGATAGTCACAGATGTCCCCTGGGGTACAAAGCCACTGCGTTCAGATGATGGCAGCCCTGGTCAAAATCACAACTTCCCTCTCTGCGAATCACCCAGAATCATGAGCCAGAATCACTCAGTTAAGCTGCCTTTGAATTCCTGGCCCACAGAAACTGTGAGCTAATATACTTTCTGCAATACATAAAATATATAATACGCAGTTAATATAATGTATAACATATATACAGCTCTTGGGGTTTATTGTGCTGCCATAAATAATCAACCCAACGGGCTTATGAGTTGTCCAGAGGAAAAGAAACGTCCTTATCTTTCTTCAGGTTCTCAGGGAGCCCCTGACCCCGAAAGGTTTAAGAACCCCGATCTAGTCCAGCCTCCCTGCCAGTGTAAAAACCCTTTTCACAACATGCCTGAGCGTTGGTCAGACTAGCACTGCTTGAATAGTCCCACTGCCTCCTAAGGTCACTCAGTTCATCGTTAAAAAATGTGGCTGCATTGAACGGAGCCAAAGTTGGCTGCCTGAGCTCCCGCCCCTGAAGCTGATCGTTTTTGTTTTTTGTTTTTTTCAAAACTTAGCTTCTCTGAGCCCTCCTCCCCCCTCCCCCTCCTTCCT
>NW_027532592.1:2955845-2963850 GCF_008692635.1 Crocuta crocuta
CTCTGCGCCCTCCTCCCACCTCCCCCTCCTTCCTCTTCCCCCCGCCCCCTCCCCAGTCCTTACTCATCTGTTGATTTTCCTTTACTGGACTGTTTCCTTGAGAGTCCCTTTAGTGTCTGTCGAAATCCAACATGATACTTCCCCTTGGCTACTTTGAAACACGTCCAGCACTATTGCTTCTAAAGCCGGCCTCCATGGCTCAGATGCGCTCGCCAGAAACAAAATAGGTGCAGAAAGAGAAACCACAGGGCGATGAACCTCTCTTCCCAGAACCCATTCAACCAAAGCCAGCGCAGGATTTTCATTGGCCAAGAGCTCACGCTGTGGAGGCGCGTGCTGGCGCTCATTGGCTCAGGCGGCACCGCGCAGCCCGCTCTCATTGGCTAACCGCGCGGCCTGCTCTCATTGGCCCAGGCGGCACGGCACAGCCCGCTCTCATTGGCTAACCGCGCAGCCTGCTCTCATTGGCTAACCGTGCCCGCCTGGAGGGTACTCTCTGAGCAGAAGGAAGGTTTTGACAAAAACACTCTGCAAGTTTGTGGGAGTGTGTGTGTTTTAAAAGAAAAACATTTCTAAAGGCAAGTAACTTTATAATGAGTTCTGCTATGCAGGATGGCATTATATAAGAGTGTGCACATACACTCACTGTACTTAAGAAACAGGCAAACCAAATTAAAAGCATTTGTCTCCTGAAGAGCCATAACGATGCATTCTTTTTTTAAAATGTTTGTTTATTTTATATTTAAAGTTTATTTTTGAGAGAGACAGAGTGCAAGTGGGGGAGGGGCAGAGGGAGGGAGACACAGAATCAGAAGCAGGCTCCAGGCTCTAAGCCGTCAGCACAGAGTCCCACACGGGACTGGAACTCACAGACCATTAGATCATGATCTGAGCCGAAATGAGACGCTTAAACGACTGAACCACCCAGGCACCCCTACTTAAATCTACTAGAAAAATAGACTAAAGAGCCTCAGCTCTGAATTACAAGAAAACTCAGAAGCAGGATCTTCATTCTACTAGATCAGTAAACTGAGGAATGCCCGGGTCACCTGCTAATGTGAGAGCAGGTGTATCCGCCTGGAGGGCAGCGAATAACGCATGTGGTCAGTATTGACTCAGGAAAGAATAGGATTATCCAAAAGCCAAGCAGCGATCTGACGCATTCTGGACAAGGTGATCTCAACGGAAACAAAGTCATCTTTACTGGAGTTGTCTTTTTTGTTTTACTCACTGATCGAGTGTGTCCTTACATGACGTGGACACATACGTGTCCTGAAAGGATAGTCTTCCTTTTTTTTTTTTTTAATGTTTTATTTATTTCTGACAGAGAGAGAGAGAGAGAGACAGCGTGAGCAGGGGAGGGGCAGAGAGAGAGGGAGACACAGAATCTGAAACAGGCTCCAGGCTCTGAGCTAGCTGTCAGCACAGAGCCCAATGTGGGGCTCGAACCCACGAACTGCGAAATCATGACACGGGCCAAAGTCGGATGCTTAACCGACTGAGCCACCCAGGTGCCCCAATCTTTCTGGATTAGAGCCCCAAAGCCACTGGATTGAGCCATCCAGTCCTTCCGGTTTGGAAGCTCTGGTGACAAGGTGCTCCTCCTTGGTCTCCGTGGTCTCCTGGGCTCCCCTCTTTGATGTCCCCTGATTCCTGTAGAAAATTCTGGACAATGATAGAGTGTGTTCGTGCGTGTGGAGGGAATATGTCCTTCCACTTTCCCTCCCATGGGATAACCCATCATAACGCCTTCATAGTTTGTTACACAAGATATCTGGTGGAAGAGATTGCGTTATTCCTTCTAGGACGTGTTGGTCTGCCTTAGTTGGGCTCCATTTCAGACTGAGAAACAGAGACGTTCATAGATTCCCTGGGGTACACCAGTCAATGTCACTGAGCATAGTCTTTACAGGTTGTCTCTCAGAAACACAGCAAACAACATTTAGTTCCTTCCGGGTACAATTTAGGGGAAGGGGACACAAGAGAGGGGGCAGGGGGCTGGTCTGCATGCTGGGATGTGAGCCCGCTGTCTTACCTACGTGGCCTCATGTCATGCTCACTTCAGCCCTGGGAAATGGGTTTGAGGACCCCTTCCTTTTTTGTTTCATTTTGTTTTAACCAAACAACACTTGGGGTGCCTGGGGGGCTCAGTCGGTTGAGTGTGTCCCACTCTTGATTTTGGCTCAGATCATGATCCCAGGGTCATGGGATCCAGCCCTGAGCTGGGCTCAGAGCTGAGCATGGAGCCTGCTTAGAATTCTCAATCGCTCTCGGGGCGCCTGGGTGGCTTAGTCGGTTAAGCGTCCGACTTTCGCTTAGGTCATGATCTCGCGGTTCGTGGGTTCGAGCCCCGCGTCGGGCTCTGTGCTGACTGCCAGCTCGGAGCCTGGAGCCTGTTTCAGTCTGTGACTCCCTCTCTCTCTGACCCTCCCCTGCTCACGCTGTCTCTCTCTCTCTCTCCTAGAAATAAATAAAACATTTAAAAAAAAAAAAAAAAAAAAGAATTCTCAATCGCTCTCTCTGTCTCTCTGTCTCTGTCTCCTCCCTTCTGCCCCTCCCCCACTCACGCTCTCTCAAAATAAATAAATTTCAAAAATAATAATCAAGTTGCCCAGTGTCTTTGACTTTGTGTTTCCATTAAGTGGAAAAAGTGTAAAAAGTGACTAGCAAAGATTTTCAACCGAGAAAAAGCCAAAAAGTCTGAAAATAAGTTTTTTTTTCTAACAGCTTTATCGAGGTAGAATTCATATACGTCACCTGTTTACAATGTACAATTTTTTTTAATATTTTTATTTATTTCTAGGAGAGAGAGAGAGAGACAGCGTGAGCAGGGGAGGGTCAGAGAGAGAGGGAGACACAGACTCCGAAATAGGCTCCAGGCTCTGAGCTGGCAGTCAGCACAGAGCCCAACGCGGGGCTCGAACCCACGAACCGCGAGATCATGACCTAAGCGAAAGTCGGACGCTTAACCGACTAAGCCACCCAGGCGCCCCTACAATATACAATTTTAAACGGTTCAGTGGTTTTTAGAGTTGTGCCAACATCACTGCAAGTTTAGAAACTTTTCATCATTCCCAGAAGAAATGCTGTTCCCTTTACCAGTTATTCTCATTCTACCTCCCCCGCTAGGCCCTCAACCCACCGATGATATGCTATCTCTATGGATTTACTTATTCTAGACACTTCTTATAAATGGAGTCATACAGGGGCGCCTGGGTGGCTCAGTCAGTTAAGTGTTCAACTCCTGGTTTTGGCTCGGGTCATGAGCTCGCAGTTTGTGTTTTCAAGCCCCGCATCAGGCTGTCTGCTGTCAGCACAGAACCCACTTCAGATCCTCTGTCCCCTCTCTCTCCACCCCTCCCTGGCTTGTTCCCAATCATAAATAAATAAGTAAATTTAAAATAAATGTATCTATGGAGTCATGTACTATGTGGCCTTTTGTGACTGGGTTCTTTCATGAAGCATGTTTCTAAGGTTCACCTATGTTGTAGCATGTATTAGCACTTCGTTTCTGAATAACATTCATTATATGGATACAGCTTTTAAAAGAAAACAACTGCTTTTGTTATAAAATAATAATTTTACTTGTGAGAAGTACACATATAAAGAAAATAAAAATCCACTATCCAAGAGAACCACCATTGGATGCCCCTTGTTGAGGATTTTAGTTTGTGCTTATATATTTGTAAATGGAATCACACTGCATGTACTGTATCTGCAACAGTTTTTTTTTATTGTTGTAAAGTGTGCATAATAAACTTTTCCATTTTAACCATTTTTAAATTTATTTTCATTTTTTAAAATGTTTATTAATTTTTGAGAGACAGAGCACAAGCAAGGGAGGGGCAGACAGGGGGGTGGGGGGACACAGAATCTGAAACAGGCTCCAGGTTCCGAGCTGTCAGCACGGAGCCATGAGACCATGACCTGAGCTGAAATCAAGAGTCAGACGCTCAACCCACTGAGCCCCCCAGGTGTCCCCTGATAGTGCCCTTTGAAGCATGCAAGTTTACACAGAAATCACTCAGTATGTGATAAATGAGTCACGGGACTGTTAAGAAGCAAACTGGATATGTCTAGAATGTAGCTCTATTAATGTTTCATGTGTTGTGTTTCTATCCAGATTTTTGGATGGGTTCAGTGTCCTTGTCCAAATGTTTAGTTTAGTTTTCCTTTATTTTATGGAGGCAATGACAGCCTTGTGATAGATGTGTTACCGTCACACCCTTGAGGGGGAACTGAGGCAGGGAGCGTGGACCAGACTCCTGATTCCCTCACCCGGATGGTGTGGTCCCTGAGCAACTTTCCTGCTTGTTGGGAGAACTGAGTAAGCCGATGACTCCAAACTCTCTTTCATAAATATGCAATCAAGAAGCTCACTGAAAATTATAGTTTAGCGCCTTGCTTGTAGCCACACAGCTAATCCGTGGTAGATCTGGGGCTGGGATACGGCTTCAGGCTTCAGCGTGTGAGAAGACCCATTTAGGGCTTTTGTTTAACACGCAGAAGATCAGCTCTATATAAAAACCTGAAGGCCTCCACCAAAAAACTTCTGGAACTGATAAATGAATTCAGTAAAGTCGAAGGATACAAAATGAATGTGCAGAAATCTGTCGGATTTCTATACACTGATAATGAAGCAGTGGAAAGGGAAAAAAGAATAAGGTACCTAGGAATAAACCGAACCAAAGAGGGGAAAGACCTGTATTCTGAAAACTATAAAACATGGATGGTCTTTATTGAAGAAATATATGGACTGGAAGAACAAATACTGTTCAAATGTCTATACTTCCCAAAGCAATCTACACACTTAATGCTATCACCAAAATACCACCAGCATTTTTCACAGAGATAGAACAATCCTAAATCTTGTGTGTGGCCACAAAAGCCAAAATAATGTAGAAAACACCAAGCTAAGCGGGAGGCATCACGATTTTGGCCTTCAAGCTGTGTTACAAAGCAGTAGTCATCGAAACAGTACGGCCCTGGCACAAAGACAGTCGGAACAGAAGAGAAAACCCAGAAATAAATCCATAATTATATGGTCACCTAATGTTCGACAAAGCAGGAAAGAATATCCAGTGGGAAAAAAGATAGTCTCTTCAACAAATGGTGCTGGGAAAATTGGACAGCAACATGTAGAAGAATGAAACTGGGCCACTTTCTTACGCCGTGCACAAAAATAAACTCAAAATGAATTAAAGACTGAATGTGAGACCTGAAACCATAACATCCTATCAGTGAACATGGGCAGTATAGTCTCTGACATCGGCTGTAGCAACGTTTTTCTAGATGTCTCCTGAAGCAAGGGGGGGAAAAAAAGCAAATATAAACTATTGGGACTACATCAAAATAAAAAGCTTCTGCACAGCAAACAAACCACAAAACTGAAAGGCTGCCTACGGAATGGGAGAAGATATTTGCAAATGACATATAAAGGGTTAGTATCCAAAAGAATTTACACAACTCAACACCCAAAAACCAAATCATCCAATTATAAACCGGGCAGAAGGCATGGACAGACATTTCTCCAAAGAAGACATACAGACAGCCTACAGACACATGAAAAGGTGCTCATCGTCACTGGTCATCAGGGGAATACAAATTGAAACCACAATGAGTTTGTTACCTCACGGCTGTCAAAACGGCTAAAATAAAAAACACAAGAAACAACAGCTGTTGGCGGGGATGCAGAGAAAGGGGAACCCTTTTGTACTGCTGGTGGGAATGCAAACTGGTGCAGCCACTGTGGAAAACCGTATGGCGTTTCCTCAGGAAGTGAAAACAGAACTACCCTAACAATGCAGCAGGTGCCCTACTGGATAGTTACTAAAAGAATACAAAATACTAATTCAAAAGGATACATGCTCCCCTTTGTTTAGGGCCCATTATGTACAATGGCCAAGATATAGAAGCATTCCAAATGTCCACTGATGAATGGATGTAATATACATGATATATACACATACACACACAAAGGAATATTTTGCAGCCATAAAAAAAAATGAAAACTTGCCATTTGCAAAAATATGGATCGAGCTAGAGTGTACAATGCTAAACAAGTCAGAGGGGAAAAAACCCACATGATTTCACTTATATGTGCAATTTAAGAAACAAAATGAACAAAGGAAAGGAGAAAGTGAGACAAATCAAGAAACAGACTCTTAACTATAGAGAACACACAATGGTCACCAGAGGGGAGGTGGTGGGGACGGGGGGAAATAGGTGATGGGGATTAAGGCGTGCACTTGAACACCGAGTGATGTAGAGATGTGTTGAATCACTATACTGCACACCTGAAACTAATATAATACTGTATGTTCACTACAATGGAATTAAAAAAAAAAGTAATAGTAAATAAAATTTAAGAAACAACTACAGAGAGTCCTGGGTGGCTCAGTGGGTCAAGCGTCTGACCGGCTCAGGTCATGATCTCACGGTATGTAGGTTCAAGCCCCACATCGGGCTCTGTGCTGACAGCTCAGAGCCTGGAACCTGCTTCTGATTCGGTGTGTCTCCCTCTCTCTCTGCCCTTCCCCCACTCTCACTCTCTGCCCCACTACCCGTCTCTCTTTGTCAAAAATAAATTAAATTAAACATTTTTTAAAAACACCAAAATGCAGATTATCAGAGGAAGGGCCTAAAATGTCTTAAACAGCAGCCCTGCTTTGGTTTGCTTTGGTTCAATGATACTTTGACCATGGGTTACTTTCCCAAACTTGATTTCCTTCACTCTAACCTGCCTGTTTACTTCTTCCATTCTCAGAGCTGACCTTGAACCTGACATGACTACCCCCGCCCCCTCCCACAACAGGGATGCCTTGTTTTCAACTTCTTAGAAGTTGGAAGTTCTTAGAAGGCCCATCAGAATGTGCGTAGAAGGCACAGGAGGGGTTAAACTAGTGACCTAAGGATTATTTTCTAAAACTGAATTTTTCTCCCCGTCTGCTCACAGTCTGCTCACAGTCTGCTCCCTTCCTACCCCGGCAAGTTGCAGCACCTGGTTTCCAAGGCCCAAGGTGGTGGTGACACTCCCTATTGAAAGTGGCAGCGACAGCTAACATTTGAGCCAAGATGTGTTCGGAACTAGAATGCCTTTGCATCTACCAGCTCGCTTAATCCGCAAAACAACTTTGTTATTATCTGCACTTCTCAGGGGCGACTGTGATAGCACAGAGTTTTAAGGTAAAACACAGTATTATCCACAGCCGAGGATTATATACAACTGGCAGTCAGAACCCCAAGCAGGTTTTAGGGCTCCAGAGCCCACCCTCTGAACCTCCAGGGGTACTCGTGCGGGCAGGCATCTCTCCCCTTTGGCCTGCCTGCCCCCAAGGAGCGTACCTCCCACCCCCCACCCAGTCCTGGTTTCCAGGACTGTCATCTTGTCACAGTGCCATCCATCGCCCGCATTTTTGTTCTACAACACAAATGCAAGCACGTCACCCCTATCTTTGCAAAGCCGACTTCCCCATTCTTCCAGAGTAAGTCCCAGGGCTTCCTCGGCCCGGCCTCCCTGCACAGTCCTGGCCTCACCACGCCTTCACTTCTAGCTCCCGGAATTTACCTGTGTCGTCTCTCCACTACCCCTCGGGTGGCCGGGCTGGCAATGCCCTCCGCGCTCGCCGCGACACCGCCCTNCCGGGGGTCCCCCTGTCCGCCTCCCTCACCCCTCCCACCTCCTCCGGCGTGTCCACCCCTGAAAGTGTTTCCGTGTCACCGCACTGGCCCCTTCCCCCGGGACCACAGGTGGCGGTGGCCCTTCCCCGGGGGGGGTGGGGAACGCCCGGGCCGCCCCCATCCCGCGGGCTCCCTTGTGCCCCCGGAGTCGCGGGGGTGCCCTCCTCCGCGGCCGAGAGCATCGCGGCGCGCGCGCACCGTGCCCTTCCTGGGATCGCCTTCCCCGCCCCTGCGACCTGGGTGCTCGCCCGCGCCCGGCGGCGACGGGCCCCGCGGGGCGCAGCGTCGTCTGAAGTCCGGGGAGAGGCGGGCAGCTGAGGGGGTC
>NW_027532592.1:2963973-2996725 GCF_008692635.1 Crocuta crocuta
CCCGTGCGAGCAGGAGGCCGGTGGGCCCTTCTCGGAGGAGAGCGACACGCAGCTGGCGCCGTGCTCTTCGCGGGGGTCGCGGCCTCCCAACGCGTTCGTTACAAAGTTTAAAAAAAAAGTACAAGTTTGTACCACCAGCGGGAGGTCGTCTGAGAAGGGTGGGTGCTTTCAGCGTGTCGGAGACCCGGAGGGCGGTGGAGACGGTCCGTGTCGCCGTGGCCGGAAGGGTGGCCGCCGGCACAGAACGGAATTTTGAATGTTATTTAATGTTCGCTCACTGCCACCTAGGCGGTCAGGGGGGTCCGGTGGTTACAGGGTGGGACAGGGCGCAAGGTCAGACCCTCCGTGAGTTCTGTTGCTGCTCGTTCGGAGAGGCCCATGGATGGCGGTGGATGGCACCCCCGAATGAGGGTGGGCCTGCCCTCGCGACGTGCTACTTGTCCGAAAATCCCTCATGACACACCTGTTCATCGCGGCGCAGGAGTCACGGCCGCGACACCCGTTATTTGGAAGACTCTGGGCCTTGTGTTGCGATGAGGGGTGTTTGAAGTGGCTTTAAGTGTCATTTGGAGTATTTGCTCACCAGGGTTAAATATCGAGGACTTACTAGGGTTCTTCGCAGGGACTGGGGACCCGTATAGGATTCGAATGCCTGCCACGGTCGCAAGCGCATCACCACCATTTATGTTCCGCTGTGACTCTCTGGCTCGCGGGGGCCACACGGGCCGCACACCTGTGTGCGCACGTGGGGACGTCTTGTTTAGCGAGACCACAGCTTGCTGAACGCAGGGGGCGCAGACTTGGTGGGTCACAGGCGTGCTGCATGTCAGGTGGATGTAGACACTTGATTTAGGCTGAATTGGGACCTTGCTCGTGAACCTGGAGCAGAGTCTAGGAAAGTGATGGCGGGTTTCTCGGCCAGTTTGAGTCGCAGGGACTAGCTAGTGCGTTAGCCAGTGGCCAGTGTACATTATCAGTAATGACAGCTACCTTTCCTGCACTTGCTGTGACCCAGATGCCGAGGTGCGGGTTCAGTTGAGGCAAGTTCTCTCGCCCTGTGACCGTATTTTCAAGGAGATCCAGGCCTTTCCTCCCACCTACTGCCTATTTCACATCTCCTGTCCTTGTGAAATCCTCAACTTCAAGGGTTCAAGACCCGCCTCATAATCCCCCCACCCCCCATGAGGCCCTCCCAGTGATTCCTACCTGTCACTGAAAGCTGGGGCACTTCCCTGTCCTCCATTTCCTGTATCAGGGACTTGACTACCTCTTGTAACTTTCACCTTCTCCCCGTCACCCACCCGAGCCAGGGCGCCGCCTGTGCACCAGTCCCTTTGGCCTCCCATTGACGCATTGCCCATGTCACCTGCTGCTGGGGACACGGAGCCACCGGGCCTTTGGACTCTGGCCACGCCCATCTCTCTAGCCTCCTTTTGTACCACTCTTCCTCCCATCCTGTCCCCTTTTAAATTTTTTTTAAGTTTGTATAATTTTGAGTTTTCTGTCCTGTTCAGGCAAACTCAGTCTCTCTCTCTTTTTTTTAATGTTTTATTTATTTTTGAGAGAGAGAGAGAGAGAGACAGGAAGGTCAGAGAGAGAGGGAGACACAGAATCCAAAGCAGGCTCCAGGCTCTGAGTTAGCTGTCAGCACAGAGCCCAACACGGGGCTCAAACTCACAAACCGTGAGATTATGACCTGAGCCGAAGTCAGACGCTTAACCAACTGAGCCACCCAGGCGCCCTACTCCTGTCCCTTTTTTTAAAAAAAGTTTATTTATTTTGAGAGAGAGGGACAGAACGAGCGGGGGAGAGGCAGAGAGAGAGAAAATCCCAAGCAGGCTCTGAACTGCCAGCTCAGAGCCCAACTCAGGGCTTGAACCCAAGAACTGTGAGATCCTGATCTGAGCCAAAATCAAGAGTCACACCTTTAACCGACTGAGTCACCCAGGCGCCCCTCATCCTGTCCCTCTGAGCTAAATTTGACCTTTATCATTCCCTGTACTCACCAGGCTTGCTTCTTTCCTGCAAGGCCTTTGCACACGCTCTTCTCATCCTCTGAAATGCTCTTCCTTCCCCTCGCCGGCGGTCGATGTCTGTTTATCCTTCAGATCCCATTTTAAGCTTTGTTGGAAAGTTACTTTCTGTGCTCCCTGACGAGGGTACACCTTCTATGAAATCTTTGCACGCGGCCTGGAACTGCTTGCTAGAAGCTTTGCGTCTGTCAACGTGATGGGTTAGATGCTCCGGAGAGGGCCCGGGGGTCCGGTTTTCTTCCTGCTTGACTTTCTAGTTCACGCCTGACACCTGGCTTCCTTCTTGGACCCTTTCCCATGACCCGCCCCCTGAGCACAGTGGCCTCTGCCCCCCTGCCCCCTGAGCACAGTGGCCTCTGCCCCCCTGCCCCCTGAGCACAGTGNCCTCTGCCCCCCACCTCCTGAATGTTCTAAAGTTTCTGTCTCAGGGCTTTTTGAACCTGTTATTTCTTCTGCCCAGACTCATCGCTCTGACCTCCTGCTCTCGCAAGACTGGTCCTTTCTAGATGTTCCTTCCTCAGAGAAGGGAGCAGTGTGGCATACCCTCCCATACACACACATACACACCTCCTTTGTTTCCTTTACTACAACTGCACGCATCGTTATTATTTCGTCCACTTGTTTCTTGTGGGTCTCTTCCCACCAGAGTGCAAGCTCGCTGAGGGCAGAGGCATCGGCTCTTCCTTCTTCNCAGAGCCCAATGCGGGGCTCGAACCCACGAACCACGAGATCATGACCTAAGCGAAAGTCGGACGCTTAACCGACTAAGCCACCCAGGCATCCCTGCTCTTCCTTCTTCTTGTGGGTCTCTTCCCACCAGAGTGCAAGCTCACTGAGGGCAGAGGCATCGGCTCTTCCTTCAGCGGGTCCCAGCCCCTGAATAGTGCTGCCGTAGGCATCTGGTGACTACTGGGTTGGATGAACGAATGAAAATTTACAGCACATATCCTAACCTGCGTTCACCTGCTGTAAAATCCATGTGCTTAGCCCAGAAGTGTTTTTTCCATTGATCAAAGCAATACTGACAATGAGCATGATCTAAAAAATTAGCTGTGCGTGTGCTGTGTGCGTTGTTCTCTGAACACCTTTACACATGGTATCTTGTTTAATTCCTGCTTCACAAGTGAAGCAGCAGCAGCACAGAGAGGTTCAGTAAATTGCTTAAGGTAACACAGCAAAAATGTGGCAGAACCGAGATGCAAACACAGCCAGTCTCGATGTGTGCCCTTAACCATTACACAGTACAGCCTCTCAAAAAAGGGGGAAAAAGGCTAAAAGTGGTAGGTCAGAGTTCCTAGGGCAGAGCCTTGCCTTCATGGAGCAGAATGGAGCACCTCTTCCTTCAGATCTCTGCTCAGATGTCACCTGACTGATCATGAGCACCTTAGAGAAACAGGGTCTTCCCTCTCCCACCCCTGCCCCCCTCCCCCCACTGATGTATTTGTGTATCTCCCCTCCCTCAAATGTAGACTCCATGTGAGGGGGGACCCTGTCTGCTCTGCACTGCTGCCGTACCCCAGCGCCTAGCGCAGGGACTGGGGCGCGGCCAGCACTCGGTGCATCCACCGGGTGAGGGGATGCTCACTCCTTTTTCTGAAGATGGCCATGTTCTCTTGGTAGCTCCGCACCCTGGCCACCGGCTGCCTCCCAGTCGTGCACCGTGTGAGGCTTTGAGCTCCACTGTGTGGCCTCTCCCCCCCCACCCCACGCGTCCACTTCCGCCGCCGTTAACCCCGTGTGCTGTTTGGAGCCTCCTAAGGTGTCTTATTACCCTTTCTGCACACGCAGGCAGAGAGCAGAGTGAGAGCCGAGGACTGTCGAGGGCCTGTCTGTTTCTACGAGCCCCTCTCCTGCCTGCGGAGGAGAGGTCAGCTAAGTTAGGGCCCTGAGATGCATACAGATGCTTAGTAGCCAAGAACTGCAGTCAGTACCTGATCCGCGGCTTCTTCTCATTTTATGTCTGTGGTCTCTTAACCCACGTTATAAACCGGGGCTGCTTCTCAGACACAGCGAGGAGGACAAATCTGCCTTCTCAGGTTTTTTTACCTAGTTCATATTCCTCTTTCTTTATCCCTTGACATCATCCTTTATTTGTTTTTGTGTTTTAGGAAATGCTATAATACAGGGCACCTGGGGGGCTCAGTCGTTTGGGCATCCGACTTCAACTCAGGTCACAGTTCATGGATTCGAGCCCCGCGTCGGGCTCTATGCTGACAGCTCAGAGCCTAGAGCCTGCTTCGGATTCTTTGTCTCCCTCTCTCTCTGACCCTCCCCTGTTCACGCTGTGTCTCTCTCTCAGAAATAAATAAAACATTTTAAAAATTTTTTAAAAAAAGGAAATGCCGTAATGGATTGGCTCCTTAAAGAGGTTTATACACATTTTGAGCATGCCGTTTAAAGTTTTGTCTTTTCTCAGTGCAGGTGAATGACCAAACTTCCAAATGACATAACTACCTCCTGATGTTAGATTATATTCTATCAAACGTAAATGGATGTCGCGGTAGCAGGGAAGAGAAGTAGCTGGTTCTAGAATAAAACAAATTTAAAAGTGAGGAATGAAACATAACAATTTGACTATAGTAACGGGGGAAAAAAGGTGTTCTCAACAGGTTTGTTTGTTTTTTTTTAAGTTAAAAGAGGAAGTTTTTGCTCATTCAGAATTCTGTGAAACATTTCTATTCTGGAGCATAGAAAGGTTTTTTTTTTCCTATTAATTTTTAAAAAGGGAGAGAACATTGATATTTAACATTGTATTAACATTGTATTAGTTTCAGGCACACAACATAAAGGTTTGATACATGTGAAGTGACTGCCTCTCGGTGAACATCTGCCACCACCGTGGTTATAGTTTTTTCTCTTACACTGAACACTTTTAAGATCTGCTTTATTAGCAAGTTCACGTGTACAGTATGGAGTTGTGAACTCTGGGCGCTGCGCCGTGCGTCACGTCTCCGGGGTTTACTTTTCTTGTAGCCAAGGTGTGTGCCTTTTGACCACTTTGACCCATTTTGCCCACGCCCCAGCCCCCACTTTCGGCAATCACCAGTCTGTTCTCTGTGTCTGTGAGTTCAGGTTTGATGTTTTTTGTATGTTTGTTTTTACTTGTTTTTGATGTTTATTTTTGAGAGCAGGGGAGGGCCAGAGAGAGAGGGGACACAGCATCTGAAGCAGGATCCAGGCCCCGAACTGTCAGCACAGAGCCCAACCCGGGGCTCGAACCTACAAACTGCGAGATCGTGACCTGAGCCGAAGTCAGACACTCAACTGACTGAGCGCCCCAGGCGCCCCTTAGTATTTTTCAGATGACCTGGACTTCCTGGCAGTGTCTGTGTCCAGTTCTGAGACTTTCAGGGTAGCGCTGTCCCTGTCTCATGAACACATACTTTCCTGTGGTCTCCGTGACAGCCATCAGAGCGACAGCGCCCTGCGGACCTTTATTAACAGACAGATTCTTTGTGGTCATTCGCATACACACTATGGCGCGTTTTCATCAGAGAGCCCTCCGGCTGTGTGTCAGCGCCCCTCAGCTGCTCTGACTCCGGCTGGGGGTGGGGGGTGTCCTCTCAACTCCCAGGGGACCAGTCCCCTGGGTCCTTTTCAACTTCTCTTTTCTCCCCTCCACCACCGCTTCCCATCTTCGCTTCTGTACATGGCCGTTTCTTTCTCCTTTTCTCCTCGGGCACCAGGACGCCCCTGGGTGAGGATCCAAAGTCCCTTCTTTGTGGATCTTCCCTGCCTTCCCTCCCCCAGCGCATACAGCTTCCGTGAGACTCCCAGGGAGCTCTCTCCAGCTCGTCCCTGCTTTGTCTGAGGTCCTGCCCGCAGCTGGAATGGCCCACTGGTTCTTTCTTTCTTTCTTTTTTTTTTTTTTCTTTTAATGTTTAGTTATTTTTGAGAGAGAGAGAGAGTGGGAAAGGAGGAGGGACAGAGAAGAGAGTCCCGACGCAGGGTTCGATCCCACAAACCATGAGATCAAGACCTGAAATCAAGAGTCAGCCGACTGAGCCCCCAGGCACCCCCCGCTCTGGTTATCTCTGGTTGTGCACCCCACTGCCACTTCACTCTTGACACCCCTAAAACTAGAAGGGCCACTTGCACCCCGTAAGCCATGCTCTGTTTCTCTCACGTTGATTCGGAAATAATACTGATTTGTTTTCATTGCAGGCTCTTCAGCAAAAGCACTGGTCAGTTTAAAAGGTAAGATCATAGCACAGTTCTTCAGGCACAGCAGAAACTAGAAATTTAATTCATTAAAGTAAGGTGGATAGAATGTTTCTCTTTTCTTTCTAAATTAGCCTTCATTCTAGGTTTTTAATATTGGTTTTCACTGATGATAATTTTAAACTCACAGACTGTTATAGGAGAATTGGTCCTTGGTGGTTGGAAATTATTAAGAAATTTTTCCCCCAGGGCACCTGGCTGGCTCAGCTGGTCGAGCATGCGACTCTTGATTTCAGGGTTGTGAGTTCAAGCCCCCGCATTGGGTGTAGAGATTCTTTAAGAATAATAAAGTCTTAAAAGAAACAACAACAGAAAAAGTTTCCCTAGAATTATTGATTAAAGAACTTTATTTTTTTCTTTAATTTAGAGGTAACCTCTACCTCCAACATGGGCCTGGGACTTATGACCCCCAGATCAAGAATCACACACTCTACCGACTGAGCCAGCCAGGTGCCCAAACCCCAAGAACTTTTTAACTAAACATTCCAGATATCTTAGTAGAGTGAAAGCATTTTTTAATTAAGTTTTTAAAAAATGTTTATTTTTGAGAGAGAGTTTGTGAGTGGGGGAGGGACAGAGAGAGGGAGACTGAGAATCCAAAGCAGACTCTGAGCTTTGAGCACAAAGCCCGATGTGGGGCTCAAACCCACAAACTGTGAGGTCATGACCTGAGCCAAAGTCGGACACTCAACTGATTGAGCCACCCAGGCACCCCTAGAATGAAAGCATTTTATTAAGCAGCTGTGCTCAGCCATATTTTTGCATGAGTTTATTTTTCAAGAATCTTGCCTTATATGTAATAATACAAGTCTCTTGAAATAAAAGAACGATAATACTTTTCTCAGAAAAAAAATTATACGTGTTCCTTGGCTCTTTCTGCATGAACGTTAGGCCACCCTCTTACTGTAGTTTGTTTTGAGATTTTGCTGGATCAGGATTCTACTGGGTAAGTAAATCCTGAACCATGCTCTGCTCAAAGGTTCTTTAGTACTTTGAGTTTTTAGAGCTACCGTGTTGTGCTTTAATTGGTGGTTTACCAAATTGAGTCCCGGCTTGAGAACATTATCTCCACGACGGCCCTACTGTGTTTGCCTGGGAGGGTCGGCCCCACTCCTCCTTTCTTGTGCTTCTTAAAATGTACATCTGAAAAAGTATTCCTTTGTTCTTTTTCTGCCAGTATTAAAACCGTTTGTCTTTAAAAAAAAAATACATATACAAGTGATCTATTTCTTACAGAAAACAATTAGAAAATGCTGATGAGCAGCTAGAAGGAAATAAAAACCACTGTCTTGTGTATATTCATCCTCGTTTTCTGTGTCTTTATATAAACATCTCCTTTTTTACAAAAGTTAAACTCGCCCTCTTGATTTTCATCATATCCCTAATCAGTTACCTGATTGGATTGTTTCTGGTTGCATACAGCTCTGAAGACATTTGTTTGAATCAAGGAAAACAGAAACACCCACACATTTTATTTTTGTATATCCAGGGTTTCACATCTTGAAGCAGGAAACATTTAGAAATATACTCTAAATTCAAGGTTAGAAGCTTTTCCCATTTCTCCGTTGCCCTGTTTTCAATCAGATTATGCTTATTCTTAGCAAATTAGAAGGAAGGCATTACTAAAAACACAAAGAAAGAAACCACACATAATTTACTATGAAATTTAATACTTTCAAGACACAGTGCATTGTCAAATTATGTAGAGTTTGACAAAAAAAATACAGAAGAGATTTTTTTCATTTGTAATAAACCAAGATTACTGTGATCAGTATATTTTGTCCATTTTGGTAAATATTTCAGATATATTGCTGTTAATAAAAAGGCAATGTTTGTAGTATACATCCTTCGAACTTAAATCTTATTAGTAATAATTACTTATTACAGAGGGAAGCTTATCTAACACACGGAATGAAAAGTACAGCTCTTTACAAAAAACACCTGTTTGGAAAGGCAGGAACACGGGGCCTGCTGTGGAAATGGTAAGGAATTAGTGTTTCTTACTCTTTAGAATATGATAGCTCACTTTTCTGTACTATTGTCACGTGCAGATGACAGTACGAGTTTTCCAGGGGTTTCCCCATCCCCAAGCATTTGAGGCTTTAAGTGTCATTGAGTGGTACACAGTCATACTCAGTCCGTAACCTTTGAGAATGTAGTCATCAATGGGCATTGGTTAAGCCATTGCAGTCTCTTTAAATAGGCCAGACTAAAAACAAACAAAAAACCACACACACCAACTTCTGACCACTCCGAATCATGCTTTACTTCGAATATAAAAAATGTCACCTGGTTCTGCTCTCTGCAAAAAGATACATAAGTAAGTGGTAAGATCTCAAAACCTCATGCAGGTCAAGGGTGAGTACAGATAGGGTAGAAGGGACTTCCTGTCAGGGCTATGGAGTATTCAGACTGTCGGTGGGTTTAATTTCAAAGCCCAGCACCTCTGGCCTTGACCCTGTTGGTTGCTGGCCATAGGCTGCTTACCCTCCATGCCCACCCCCCTTCCAGCTATGCGAGAGACTCCGTGTCTGGTGCTGGGGAAGGAGTTGAAACAGGATGTGGCTATCGTCGTGGTATTACTTCTGCTGTCCTTCTCTGTCTCTGAGGCCTCTGAACCGAGGGCAGACTGTCAAATCGTTCCTATCACAGACGCTTCAACGTATGATGGCCTTTGGGTACTTACCCCAGTGAGCTCTGGTTCCGAGCTTTTGTTCTGTGGCCAGTCCTACAGGCACTTACCAGACAGCTGCGATAGGAGCCTCGTGCTTTTAGTCACAGATGGAAGTTCGGCTCCCGCGTCTTGACAGAGCGCCTAGTGTTGTTATACACTTCAGTTGGCTCTCTCGAGGGATCTGGTAACTGTCCAGCCCAGCCCTCTGCCGCAGACACATCGCGTGACACCCTCACCACCCACAGTCCAAGCACTGACATAATGAGGACTGCAGTTTCCAGAACTTACTTTCCTCTCGCACCATTCGAGGCTGCTCAGGGTACTTGGGTTCCGATTTTACTCATCGGCGAGGTGTTTGAGTTATCGACAGATTGCCTAAGTACGTAGCTCACTCCTATGTAAATTGAAGATCAGTGACATTGACTTTGTGCGCTTGTATCCCCTGCACGCCATCCTGCCAGCCTCAGTGGGATCTCCCAGGTACAGAATTCGGTTGTAGAACACAAATGGGAAGTGTCTGGTCTTTGTATTAAATAAACAAATTTCTATCCTAGCCTTTCAGAAACTCAAAGCGAAGTCGACTCTTTTCTGACGAAGACGACAGACAAATAAATACCAGGTCGCCTAAAAGAAACCAGAGAGTGGCGATGGTCCCACAGGTGCGTGTGACGCAAGCGTTTTTTCCCAGGGAACGGAGTGAGCACAAGGGCTCACGTGATAAGGTTCATTTTTATTATTCGTTTCCTCTTGAGTAACAACTTCTTCTTAAATCAGTGCTCCAACTCCGCTCCTCTATTCGTGACCTAGAAAGGCCAGGATTTAATTGGTGGCCTTTTCCCCGGTGCGGAAAGCCAGACCTGTCTCACAAGTGCACACTTTGAAGCACGGAGAGGAGAGCGGACTTACAGCAGATGGACTTGGCAATAGGGAGTCCATTCCGAGTTTTGTGTGGAAATGAGTGGGGGGTGGGGGAGGGACCTTTTACTTAATGACAGGAAAGTATGGTTTTCGTGGGTTTTTTGTTTTTTTTTAACGTTTATTTTTGAGAGAGAGCACTCACGGGCAAGGGGCAGAGAGAGAGAGAAAGAGAGAATGAATCCCAAGCAGGCTCCACACTGTCCGCTCAAAGCCCAACATGGGGCTCGATCTCACAAACCGTGAGATCATGACCTGAGCTGAAACCAAGAGTCAGGTGATAAACCGACTGAGCCCCCCGGGTGCCCCAAAAAGTTAACTTTCTGAAGTACGATATCCTATCCGGAATTGGATTCGGGACAGGAAAAGGACATTGGTGGAAGAAGCATAGAAATCCACAGGAAGTCTGCAGTGTGGTTAATACTGTTGTGGCACTATTAACATCTTCATGTTGGCACGCCGTGGGTATGCGAGGGGTTAACATCAGGGAAGCGGGGCGAACGGCACGTCTTTGCAACTTTTCTAGGAATTTACAGTTTTTCCCAAAGTTGATTTTTACCTCTACCAAGTCTCTAAATCTATTTCCCTCATTGACTAGTAACCGCTGTAATTAGTTTGATTTATGCTTTTCGATCTTTATAGGGCTTCTCTAAAACTTTAAATGGGTATTTATAGAAGGTACGTGGTATTCTTTAATGTCTGTGGTTTTAACATTGTATTTGTGGTCTTCTTTTTTTTTTTTTTTTTAACTTTTTTGATGTTTTATTTCTGAGAGAGAGAGAGAGCGTGAGCAGGCGAGGGTCACAGAGAGAGGGAGACAGAATCAGAAGCAGGCTCCAGGCTCTGAGCTGTCAGCACAGAGCCCGACACGGGGCTCGAACCCACGAACCGTGAGATCATGACCTGAGCCGAAGTTGGACGCTTAGCCGACTGAGCCACTCAGGCACCCCGTGTGGTCTTATTTTCATGATGACACATAGTGCATCGTTCTGTAATTTAGTTTTTCATTTAAAAAGTCTGTTTCGAGGGTGCGTAGGTAGCTCAGTCAGTTAAGTGTCTGACCTTGGCTCAGTTCGTGCTCTCCCAGTTGGCGAACTCGAGCCCCCTCACCGGCTCGCTGCTGACAGCGCAGAGCCTGCTTTGGATCCTCTGACCTCCCTCTCTGTTTTCCCCTCCTTCCATGCTCTCAGCCGTTCTCTCTCTGAAAAATAAACAAAAAAAAAATTAAGTCTGTTACTGAGGTCTGGCTATGCTGATTGATTGAGGTAGATGGTAGATAGACTTCAATGTTTTGTTTCTTTTTACTGTTACATATTTTTCAGCCTTAGTTTATACATTCCCTGACTTATGGGCATTTAATTGGTTTCTGGATGTTTACTATTACGGACAGTGTGGTCTCGAACACCCCAGACATGCCTGTCTAAACTCGCAAGTGTTTCCTGGGACACGTGCCTGACATGTGAAACTGCTGGGTCATAGGATATGCACATTTAAACATTTTGTTCTGTTTTACTTTATTATTTTATTTTATTTTGTTTTATTTTATTTTGTTTTGTTTTATTTTATTTTATTTTATTTTATTTATTTTTAATTTACCTCCAAGTTAGCGTAGAGTGCAATGATGATTGCAGGAGTAGAATGCAGTGATCCGTCCCCTGTGTAGACCACCCAGTGCTCATCCCGCAAGTGTCCTCCCTAACGCTGCCTGCCCATTCGGCCCATCTCCCACCCACAGCCCCGCCAGCAGCCCTCGGTTTGTTCTCCGTATTTAGGAGTCTTATGTTTTGTCCCTCCCCGTTTCTGTATTCTTTTTGCTTCCCTCCCTTATGTTCATCGGTTTTGTATCTTATGTTCCATGTATGAGTGAAGTCCTACTGTGTTTGTCTCTCCCTGATTGACTGATGTCACTCAGCATAACACCCTCCAGGTCCGCCCGCGCAGTGAAACCTCTGAAAATAGGGCCACCTTGTTCTCCAGAGGCCTCGCACCGGCTCCCACGATCCACCAGCCGTATAGCATAGTGCCCGTTCCCCCAAGTGCCTGCCGGCTCCGCGTGGAAACACGCAGCTAGTTGTTTGCCAGTCTGCTCATAGCATCTCCCCAGTGTTAGCTGGCGTTTCATCTGTGAGTGACCTCGAGGCACTTTTCACATATGTTTAAACATGATTTCTTGGGGGCGCCGGGGAGGCTCAGTTGGTTAAGTGTGCGATTCTTTTTTTTTTTTTTTTTTTTAAGTGTGCGACTCTTGATCTCAGCTCGGGTCTTGATCTCAGGGTTGTGAGTTCAAGCCCTGTGCTGGTTTTGGTGCTGGATGTGAAGCCTACTTTTATAAATAAATAAATAAATAAATAAATAAGTAATTGATAAAAGAAGAGAAAAGCAATTTCTTCCCCATAAACCGTTTAGATTGTTTCCTATTTTCTATTAGATTGCTGATCGTTTTCTTATTCATAAGAATTTTTTATATATTAAGAATTTTAGCCATTTGGCCTGTTTGTATTTTTTTTTTTTAATGTTTATTTATCTTAGAGACAGAGTGTAAGCAGGGAGGGGCAGAGAGAGAGAGGGAGACACAGAATCTGAAGCAGGCTCCAGGCTCTGAGCTTTCAGCACAGAGCCGGACGCGGGGTTCGAACTCATTAACCGTGAGGTCATGACCTGAGCTGAAGTCAGACGCTTAGCTGACTGAGCCACCCAGGTGCCCCTGGTCTGTTTGTATTGATTGTAATCTTTTTTCAGTTTGTAGTTTGTTTTTTGACTCTGTGCATTTTTTACTAGGCAGGACTGAAAAAAGAAATTGAAGGGTCAAATATAATTCTTTTTATGACTCCCTAGGTTTATACTTACTCAGAAAGACCTTCCTTAGTCAAAAATTTATAGTTTTTGAATTCATGTGTATTTAATTCATTTTTTTTAAGGCTTCCATTTTCACTTCCTCTGGAATTTATTTTGGGCAAGGGGTTAGGTAAGGGTGCAACCTCGTCTTTTCCCAGAGGACTGCGCAGTAGCCCTGGCCACGCCGACTGAGGAGTCCGTCTCTCATGCACGGATGTAAAGTGCTGCCTGCATCCCGCTCTTTACTTCAGCTCAGGTCGTGACACTGAGGTCGTGTGACCCAGCTCCTCCCCCCCCTTGCTGGGTCTGCTCCACCGCTGCTCGTGCTCTCTCTCAAAATAAATATACGTTAAAAAATAAAGTGCTGCCTGCATCACAGCTACATTCCTGTATATATTTGGGATTATTTCTAGACTTTGTAGCTTTTTATGTCTAGTGTGTCCCTGTATGTGCTAGTGTCAAATTGTTTTAATGTGCTTTTAGGTAGTGTTTTCATATCTGTGAAGACATTATTACATACTCTTTTCTTAGGCTTTCTTAATATTGCACATTTTGTTAAAAAGTTTATTTTGTGAGAGAGAGAGGGAGGGAGGGAGGGAGGGAGAGCATGACTGGGGCAGGGGCAGAGAGACGGGGAGGGGGACTCTCAAGCAGGCTCTGTGCTGTCAGCATGGAGCCTGATGCGGGGCTTGAACTCATGAACCATGAGATCATGACCTGAGCTGAAATTAAGAGTCAGTTGCCCAGCCTATCAAGCCACCCAACTCCACCTTCTTGCACAGTTATTTTTCCATAGGAACTTTAGAATGGATTTATGCCACGTGACATGTGTGTAACATTCGGGCCGTCCGTCCAAGGACTGGAGGTAGTTCCACTTATTTAGGCCTCGGAGTCCCCTGTAGACTGTACGTGCTTTTCCTGTGTTGAGCGTGTACATTTCTTCAGGGTGTTCCTGAGTGTTTAATACTTTTGTGCTTGTCATGTTTTGCTTTCACGAACCGGATATTTCTTCTGTTTTATTATCTAACTGGTCCTCACTTCTATAGAGAAAAGTACTGATTTTTTTTAAGATACTGATTTTTCAAAAATATTCAGAGAGGGGGGCGCCTGGGTGGCTTGGTCGGTTAAGCGTCCGACTTTCGCTTAGGTCATGATCTCGCGGTTCGTAGGTTCGAGCCCCGCGTCGGGCTCTGTGCTGACTGCCAGCTCAGAGCCTGGAGCCTGTTTCAGTCTGTGACTCCCTCTGTCTCTGACCCTCCCCTGCTCACGCTGTCTCTCTCTCCTGGAAATAAATAAAAAACATTTTAAAAAAATATTCAGAGAGAGAGAACAAGCATGAGCGAGCGGGCTAGGGGCAGAGAGAGAGAGGGAGAGGGAGAGAATCCCAAGCAGGCTCTGCACTGTCAGCGCACAGCCCAACACAGGGCTTGAACCCCTGAACCGTGAGATCATGACCTGAGCCAAAATCAAGAGCCAGTTGTTTAACCTACTGAGCCACCCAGGCGCCCCTTGTTTGGTTTTTTTAGTTTATTTATTTATTTATTTGGAGAGAGAACATGTGAGTGGGGGCGGGGGAGGGGGAGAGAGAGGGAGGGAGAGAGCCCCAAGCAGACCCCATGTTACCAGTGCCAAGCCCAGTGTAGGGCTCCATCCTACAAACTGAGATCATGACCTGAGCCAGAGTCAAGAGTTGGACGCTCAATCAACTGAGCCTGGCACCCCTGGGATACTGACTTTCGTATGTCAACTTTGTATCCGCCCGCATCAGTAAATTCTCTTACTATTTTTAATGACTAGAGTTGGGTTTTCTGGAGTTTGCTAAGAAAGCCATATCACCTACAAATAATGATTTTGTCTTCTCCTTTACAATTTTTATTCCTCTTACTGGATTAATTCCATCAAAACAATGGCAAAAAATAGGAGTGATAGTCAATACCTTGGTCATATTCTTCACTTTAATGACATGGTTTTAGTACTTTAACATTGACTATGATGATGACTTTTGGGTTGGAATGAGGAGGAAATAAGTTTTACAGGTTCAGAAAGTATCCGTCTATTTTTATTTTCTTGGTCAGTAGAGCTAAAGGTTTGTCCATTTTGTTGATCTTTTCAAAGAACTTTTGGTTTCATCACTTTGTCTCTTATTTTTCTATTTCATTTATTTCTGCTCTGATTTTTTAAAATATTTTTTAAATGTTTATTTATTTTGAGGAGGGGGGAGACAATGTGATCAGGGGAGGGGCAGAGAGAGAAAGGGGGACACAGAATCCAAAGCAGGCTCCAGGCTCCGAGCTGTCAGCACAGAGCCCGACGTGGGGCTCAAACTCACAAACCCTGAGATCATGACCTGAGCCGAAGTCAGAGGCTTAACCAACCAGGCAGCCAGGCGCCCCTCTATTCTAATCTTTATTATTTTTATTCTTTGTGCTTGTTTTGGGTTTTCTTTGTTCTTCTTTTTCTAGCTTAAGGTAGAATAATAGGTTATTACTTTTTTTCTTAGATCTTTCTTCTCATCTAATATAGGCATTTAACCTATGAATCAACCCCTCTCCTTTCCCCCAAGCACTGCTTTAGCTGTATCATTTAACTATTGATATATTGTGTGCTTTCATTCTGCCCAGTTCTACTGAGAGTTTTTTTTAACGAATACTGGGTTTTGTCAAATATCTTTAGCACCAGTAGAGGTGATCATATGATTTTATTGTTTTTCTTTTTAAATTTTTTAAAATGTTTTTATTTATTTGTGTGAGAGAGAAAGAGGCAGCGTGCACAGGGAAGGTCAGAGAGAGAGGGAGACACAGAATCCGAAACAGGCTCCAGGCTCTGAGCTAGCTTTCAGCATAGAGCCCAACGCGGGGCTCGAACCCACGAACTGTGAGATCATGACCTGAGCCAAAGTTGGACACCTAACCGACTGAGCCACCCAGGCACCCCCTTTATTGTTTTAATTCATTAGTAATGGCAGACTGTATTAATAGTTTTCTCATACTGGACCCTCCCCTCAGTCTACTTGATTGTGATCTTCCATTATTTTGATGTTCTGATGTTGTAGCTGGTAACTTTTATTTTAAGCTTCGAGAAAATTGAGATATTGTTGGCATATAAGGTTATATAAGTTTCAGGTACACAACATAATAATTTGATATTGTGTACATGGCAGAATGATTACCATAGTAAGTATAGTTAACATCTGTCCCCATAGTCCCAAATTTTGTTTCTTGTGCTGAGAACTTTTGCTTAAGTTTATTTTCAGATAGAGACTGTGTGTGTGCGCGTGCGCGTGCACGGGAGGGGGAGGGGCAGAGAAAGAGGGAGAGACAGTCCTAAGCAGCCTCCAAGTTGTCAGCACAGAGCCTGATGTGGGGCTCAACCTCACCAACCATGAGATCACGACCTGAGCCGAAATCAAGAGTCCAACACTCAACCGACTAGCCACCCAGGTGCCCTTCTTGTGATGAGAACTTCTAAAACCTGTTCTGTTAGGACCTTTAAATATGCAAGACAGAATTTACCATGGTCCCCACACTGTATGTTACATGCCCACGGACACTGGCTTCATAACCGGAAGTTTATGTCTTTTGACCCCTCTCCCCCATTTCATTTCCCCCACTCTGCCTAGCAACCACCAGTCCCTCTGTATTTATGAGTTTCATTTATTTGTTTTTTGTTTTTTGGTTTTTATTGGTCTGTTTTGTTTTTCAGAGAGTTTTTTTTTAGATTTCACATATACATGAGATCATATGGTGTTTGTCTTTTTCTGACTTATTTCGCTTAGCGGTATACCCTCAGGGCCCATTCGTGTTATTGTACATGGGAAGGTTTCATTCTCTTTTTTATAGCTGAGTAATATTGCTCTGTGTGTGTGTGGTGTATGTGTGTGTGTGTGTGTGTACACGTGTATATGAAAGTATATACACACTGCGTCTTCGTTACCATCCATTGATGGACACTTAGGTAGCCTCCGGGTCTTGCCTATAGTAAATAAGTTTTTTGAGGAACTCCCATGCTGTTTCCCACAACGGCTGCACCAGTCTGCATCCCCACCCACAGTGCACAGGGTCCCCTTTCTCCGCATCCTCGCCAACACCTGTTGTTTCTTGTCTTTGTTATAACATTGGCCCCTTTGCTAGATGTGAAGTCATACCCCGTTGTGGTTTCCCTGATGATGAGTCACGTTGACCTTTTTGTGTACCTGTTGGCCATCTGTATGTCTTTGGGAAAATGTTTCTTCATATCCTCTGCCCATTTTTTAATTGGATTTTTTTTTAATGCTTTTATTTATTTCTGAGAGAGAGAGAGAGAGAGAGATACAGAGTGAGCAGGGGAGGGTCAGAGAGAGAGGGAAACACAGAATCTGAAGCAGGCCCCAGGCTCTGAGCTGGCAGTCATCACAGAGCCCGACGTGGGGCTCGAACGCACAAACCTGAGAATCATGACCTGAGCTGAAGTCGATACTTAACTGACTGAGCCACCCAGGCGCCCCTTAATTGGATTATTTTTTTGCTGTTGAGTTGCATGAATTTTTTATATATTTTGGATATTAACCCTTGATCAGATATACAATTTGGAAATATTTTCACGCATTCTGTAGGTTGCCTTTTCATTTTGTTGACAGTTTCTTTTGCTGTGCAGAAGCTTTTTAGCTTAATGTGGTCCCAGTTGTCAATTTTTGCTTTTGCCGCCTTTGCTTTCAGTGTTGAATTCAAAAAGAATCCTCACAAAGACCAGGCTGTAGGAACTTACCACTTACGTGTTTTCCTAGGAATTTTATGGTTCAGATCTTATGTTCAAGTCTTTACCCTGTTTGAGTTTATTTTTGTGTGTGGTGTAAGAGAGTGTCCAGATTCATTCTTTGACATGTGGCTTCTAGTGTTCCCGGCGCCATGTGTTGAAGAGACTGTCCTTTCCACATTGTATGTTCTCGCCTCCCCTGTTGTAAGTTACTTGGCCATAAATGCATGCTTTTCTTCCTGGGCTCCCTATTCTGTTTACCAACCTATGTGTTCTTATGCCAATATGATACCGTTTTGATTACCGTAGTTCGTAGTATAGTTGAAATTAGGGAATGAGGTCTCCAGCTTTGGTCTTCCTTCCCAAGACTGCCTTGGCCACTCAGGATCTTTTGTGATTCCATGACTTTAAGACTGTTATGCTTCTGTGGAAAATGCCATTGGAGTTTTCATAGGGATGCATGGAATTTTAGATTGGTTTAGATAGTGTGGACATTTTTTTTAAAGTTTGTTTATCTTGAGGGAGAGAGAATGAGCGGGGGAGGGCAGAGAGAGAGAGAACCCCAAGCAGGCCCTTCACTAACAGCATGGAGCTCGATGCGAGGCTTGATCCCACAAACCGTGAGGTCATGACCTGAGCCGAAACCAAGAGTCGACACTTCATCAACTGAGTCCCCCAGGTGCCCCGATAGAATGGACATTCTCACAAATACTAATTTTTCCCACCCATGGGCATGGAGTGTCCTTCCAAACATTTTTAAAATTCATGCAGATGAGTGATATTTTTTGGAATTTTCTTGTATTATACTTTGGCAGATTTTATTTGTAATGCGCCTTTATAAAAACGGTTGGGAAGGTCTTTCTTCCCTGAATGGAAGCATGTGCCCAGCACCACTGATGCTGTGGTTGGATAGAGGTTCGCCGGTGCGCCCTCGGGCCTGGTGCCAGCGTGCCTGCCTTGTCTCCCTCCGTCACACTTTCCTTCTTCCTCCATGTCCTGCGGTGGCCACATGGTGGGCATTTCACTTTCCTTGTCAGAAGAGGTTATGAAACTGGAGGTTTTACCTTTGTAAGAAATCATCAGAATGCTTATTTTGTTAAGTAATAACAGAAAATTTTCTTGTCGAACCTCCTCGAGTTCTTAACCATAATGTACCTTCTTAAAAATGTCTTTGATGTTACAGGTGTTTGTTCATTTTTACTCAATGGACCTGTAATTCATCTCTTTTTATTGTATAGAAATTTACAGCAACAATGTCAACACCGGATAAGAAAGCCTCACAGAAGATTGGTTTTCGATTACGTAACCTACTCAAGCTTCCCAAAGCACATAAATGGTGTATATATGAATGGTTCTACTCAAATATAGATAAGTATGTATCATGGCTTACATTGTGAATCTCACCGGAACTAGAAATTTAACTTTTTCAAATGTTATAAGCTATACTCTTTTCTGTATGTTTTTTCCCAATTTCCTCTTTCTATTCTCCATTCTAGTTTGATCCATTTTCATTCCGCATAGTCTTCCCCCTCCCCTTTTGCAGATGTTGTTACAGATTTTTGTGAAAAATCAAATGAAAGTATAATTTCTATATTATAATTTATAGAGGCTGTGGAGCAGAGATACCCTAACACAGAGCTCCCTTATTTGTAATGAGCCAGACATGGTTTACAAATCTGGAGATTTTTTTCTTCTTTTAGAGAGAGAGCGGAAGCATGCAGGAGAGAGCGAGAGAGAGGATCCCAAACAGGCTCCATGCCCAGCTCAGACCCCAATTCAGGGCTGGAACTCATGACTGTGGGTTCATGACCTGAACTGAAATCAAGAGTTGACACTTAACTGACTGAGCCACTCAGGTGCCTCAAATCTTGAGATTTTAGTATTTTGGGGCACTCCTGGCTGGCACAGTCATTAGACCATCCAACTCTTGATCTCCGGGTTGTGAGTTCTAGCCCCATTGGGCGTGGAGCCTACTTAAAAAACATGCTAGGATATTGGTAGAGAAGCAGTTACTGATGGTAGAAATGATTCCATAAGATTTTTCGGGTAGGCTTTTTATGTGGGACATAGTATTTACGTACCTCAGTTATACATAACTGTTTAAATAGAATATAGTAAGAAATGTGGGGGAAATCCAGTTATTCAACAATGGGATTGACTACAGAAAAATTCTAATCCAATCGAATCTACACTAGTCACTGATGCTCACTCTGCTGGCTACTTATCTTGACTTCCCTTCCCTGGTTTCTAGGCCAGTTGTCTACACTGTAGTGACTCTCGTGAATGTTCATATTCGAGCCTGATACTCACATGTCGTTTGGTTGCTTAGACTGGTTTCTGGTTTCCCAAACTCATGAATGAAATGGTTTTATTTTCATCCACAGATTTTTCCATAGGTTTATGTATGAGACCCCCAGGGTGTCCACGTGTGATCTGAGTTCTGGAATTTCCAAGAACTGATCTAACCCTCTAGAGTCCTCCAGTTTTCTAAAACTGATTTAATCCCCAAGAGGACTCCTTGGTGTTGCCATCACCCTTGGGACAAAGATACTTCGTAGCTAACGTTCGCCCCCCCACCCCCACGCCCCCAGTGTCGTGCCAGGCGCTAGGCCGCCTTCCCAGAGGACCCACTCACATGCGTGCGGGCCGCACAGAAACCAGCGTCTCCTAGAATCTCAGGCCCAGGCCTGTTTCTCGAGTAACTTGCAGCGCGGGTGGTTTCCCAGACTGGGTCACAGACGCCACTTTTAGGCTTAGCACTCTGAGCCTGTGCCTGTTCCGCATGTGTTCTGGGTAGAAGGGAAGTTGGAGTTTTATGATTAGCATGACGTTGAACACTGGAAAGTGTGTTTTGGAATGTGTGCCTCGCAGCAGCCCGTTGCCTATTAACCATGAAAATACTATTTCTGTTTTACAGGCCACTTTTTGAAGGCGATAATGACTTCTGTGTATGTCTGAAGGAATCTTTTCCCAATCTGAAAACAAGAAAGTTAACAAGAGTAGAATGGGGGAAAATCAGGCGGCTTATGGGAAAACCACGGAGGTAAAAATCACGTTTTTATGTAAAATAAAACCAACAAATTACTTGGTAGTATGATTACCACATTGGGTTTTTTTTCATCTTCACAAAAACTAGAAACCTAACTTTTTGGAGTAATTATATGTTAAATAAATCCTGTTAACTAGCCTTTGTTCAGATCACAGGCTTTGAACATACTTCTTTTCTTATTATTTTTTGATTTTATTATTTTCTTAAATCTTTATTTTTGAGAGGAGGGAGAGAGAGAGAGAGAGAGAGAGAGAGAGCGAGCAGGCAAGCTCTAGGAGGGGAGGGACAGAGAGAGAGGGACACAGAGGATCCAAAGCAGGCTCCTAGCTGTCAGCACAGAGCCCGATGTGGGGCTTGAACTCACAAGCTGCGAGATCATGCCTGAGCTGAAGTCTGATGCTTAACCAACTGAGCCACCCAGGAGCCCCTGATTTTTTTGCTTTTAAAAAAAACTTTATTTTGAGAGAGAGCGCTAGGGCAGGAGAGAGGCAGAAAGAGAGGGAGAGAGAGAGAATCCCAAATAGGCTCTGGGGGCCTGACTCGGAGCTCAATCTCGGGAGCACTGAGATCATGACCTGAGCAGAAATCAAGAGCTGGATGCTTAACCAGCTAAGCCCCCGAGATGCCCCCATCTGCCTCTTGATCTCTGCCCAGGTTGTGATCACAGGGTCATGAGTTCAAGGCCCATGAAGTTGGTTTACACCCAGTAAAAAAAAAAAAAAAAAAAAAAAAATGTTACACANGATCTCGTCACAGGAAAACAGGATTTTTAACTGTATATGGCGACAGATGTTGACTATTTATTGTGGTGATATTTTTGCAATATATACAAATACTGAATCATTCTGAGAGCCCCCCACGAGCGGGGCAGGGGCAGAAAGAGAGAGGGAGCAAGAGAATCCCCAGGAGGCTCCTCACTGTCAGCACGGGACCTGATCCAGGGCTCAATTTCACAACTGTGAAAACCTTAACCACCTGAGCCACACAGGTGCCCCAAACTCCCACTTTCTGCACAAAATTTGAAATAACGTGGTTCCCCAAATTTTCCATTGTACAAGGTGCTACATGTCTGTTATACCTCAGTAAAATAAATAAAAGCACATTCTATCTCAAAAAACCAAAACCCAGAAAGAAAAATCAAGTGGATCTGTTATTTTCTGAACATTACTTTAAAAAAAATTTTTTTAGGGGTGTCTGGGAGACTCAGTCAGTTAAGTATCCACCTTTAGCTCCAGTTATGATCTCAGAGTCTGTGAGTTCGAGCTCTGCGTCAGCCTCTGTGCTGAGAGCTCAGGGCCTGGATCCTACTTCAAATTCTGTGTCTCCCTCTCTTCTGCCCCTTCTCCATTGACACTCTGTCTCTCTTTCTGTAAAAAATAAATAAACATTAAAAACAATTTTTAAAAAATGTTTAAAAGTTTTTAATGTTTACTTTTGAGAGATGGAGAGAGAAAGCACAAGAGTGGGGGAGGAGCAGAGAGAGAAGGACACAGAATCTGAAGCAGCTCTAGGCTCCGAGCTGTCAGCACAGAGTCTGACGTGGGGCCCAAACCAATGAACCGGGAGATTATGATCTGAGCCAAAGTCGAACATTTAACCAACTGAACCACCCAGGCGCACTGGAAAACCTCATAATACTTTTGAGTGAAATTTTGAAATCTGGGGCGCCTGGCTGGCTTAGAGGAACATGTGGCTCTTGATCTTGAAGTTGTGAGTTCGAGCCCCACATGGAGTATAGAGATTGCTTAAATAAATGAAACTTAAAAAAACTTTTTTTGAAATCTGTTCTGATATTGTCTGCCTGTTAAAAGCATGTACTAGATATTTTTCACTTGCTTCTTATTTATTTTGAGAGAGAGTGAGAGAGCGAGGTGCATACACAGGGGAGGGGCAGAGAGAGAATCCCAAGCAGGCTCTGTGCTGTCAGTGTGGAGCTCAATGTGGGGCTCGAACCCACGACCCCCAAGATCATGACCTGAACCAAAGTCAGAGACGTAACCGACTGAGCCCCCCAGGAGCCCCAAGACTTTTTCACTTAAATGGTGGGAAAGTTCATGGAGGGCATGGAAATGTAAAGTGACCTGGGCAAGTAGAAACAGATTTTAGTTTTAATGATTTTTTTTAATATTAGTTTATTTTTGAGAAAGAGAGTAAGAGCACAAGTAGGGGAGGGGCAGAGAGAGAGGGAGACACAGAATTCGAGGCAGGCTCCAGGCTCTGAGCTGGCAGCACAGAGCCTAACATGGGGCTTGAACTCACGAACTGTGAGTTCAAGGCTTGAGCTGAAGCTGAGCGCTTAACCGACTGACCACCCAGGCGCCCCAGTTTTAAGGACACTATAGTGATGAAATGCAAGGATAACTTTTCATTGAAGTGGTAGTATTTTGTGTACATATTGCAAGATGACGCTGCTGCTGATGTCGTAAATATTTCCCTCCTTTATAACGGAATTAAAACGTGACGGACTAGTGTGTTTCATCCTGGTAGTTTAGGGTCTTTGGTAATTCATTCCTTTAGGCCATTTTCGTGCAAAGCTGTGACTTTACGTGTTTGAGTAAATTGAGCTTCTTGTTTCTAATTATTGTCCATCAGAATCATATGTTAGGCACTATTTTATTGTTTTGTTATAATTCTGTAGTTTAAGAGTGTCGTTGAAATATTTCTCGTTAATTTATTCCCTGTTAGTGTACCATAACGTTGCTTAATATTGTAGCTCTTTACTTTATCAATGTTAATTCACAGTTGAAATGAAGTCTTTATTTTCAACAGAAGTTTATAGTTTTTCTTTTCTCTGAGGAAGTCAAGGTGCAATACAGATTATTGCTAAAATATACTTTTTAAAATACCCTAAAAAAATGATAAAATGTCAGGAAGAAAACATGCAGCATAGGGATGGCAAAATGAAAAGACGTATTTGAGGTCTGATAAGAAGACTTCATGTTCTAAGTTAATCTGTAAATTCAAATCAGTCTCAAAAATATCAATAGGACTTTTTTTTTTTTTTAAATCAATGAACTAATTCTCAAATTCACATTTAAGAGAGCAGAAATCAAGTGACAAGATCTTGGAAAAATCTGGAGGAGCAAAGAACGAAGGGAGACTATACTTACCAGATTCTAAAATAGATTACAAAGCGATCATTGTTAACACAGGATAGTAACGGCACATAAATAGATGAACTAAAAAAACGAATCCAGATAGCGTCACAGATGTCTCTGGGAATTTAATGGATAATAGCGGTAGTCACCTCTCACATGCACGAGGGGAGGAAGGGGTGACATTAGTCACTTAATGGATATTGAGACGACTCTAGCAACCTAGAGCAAAACGGAGCTGCTTTCGTACCTCAAGATCTTACACCAGGAAAAAATTGGAAAAGATGAAAGACTTAAATATTTAAGAAGATTGTTTAATGTTTATTTTTTTTGAGAGAGAGAGTGTGAGCAGGGGAGAGCCAGAGAAAGGGAGACACAGAATCTGAAGCAGGCTCCAGGCTCTGAGCTGTCAGCACGGAGCCCAATGCGGGACTCGAACTCGTGAACTGCGAGATCATGACCTGAGCCGAAGTTGGACACTTAACCAACTGAGCCACAGAGGTGCCCTTGAAAGATTTAAATATTTTAATTATTATTTTTTTTAACATTTATTTCTGAGAGACTGAGAGAGACAGAGCACGAGCGGGTGAAGGGCAGAGAGAGAGGGAGACACAGAATTGGAAGTAGGCTCCAGGCTCTGAGCTGTCAGCACAGAGCCTGACACAGGGCTCAAACTCATGAGTGTTGACATCATGACCTGAGCCGAAGTCGGACACCCAACTGACTGAGCCACCCANTAAATATTTTAAAAATGAGGGGTGCCTGGCTGGCTCAGTCAGTAGAGCATGCGACTCTGGATCTTGAAGTTCAAGCCCCATGTTGGGTGTAGAGATTACTAAGAAAGAAAAAAAATCTTAAAAAATGAAACAGTAAAACTAGTAGAGAAATTTGAGAGTTTTGCTTAATCTTGAGTGAGAAAGGTCTTTCTAAGAGTCCCCAAAGCTAGGCATCATAAAGGAAAATATAAACAAATTTAGCTGCTTAAAAATAACATTTCAGGGGCGCCTTGGTTAAGCGTCTGACTTCAGCTCAAGTCATGATCTCATGGTCTATGAGTTTGAGCCTCTGTGCTAACAGCTCAGAGCCTGGAGCCTGCTTCGGATTCTGTGTCTCCCTCTGTCTCTCTGCCCCTACGCAGTGCTCATGCTCTCTCTCTCTCTCTCTCAAAAAAAAAAAAAATTAAAAAAATTTATGACATTTTGCATTACCCCCTCCAGATGAAACATGAAGTCAAAAGACAATGACAAAAATATTTATAATTCTTTTTTTTTTTAAGTTTTTTTTTTTTATTTATTTCTAGAGAGAGAGAGCGCGTGAGCAGGGGGGGGTCAGAGAGGGAGGGAGTAANCATGACCTAAGCGAAAGTCGGACGCTTAACCGACTAAGCCACCCAGGCGCCCCAAAAATATTTATAATTCTTATCACAAAGCCTAATTTCCTAATATGTAAATAAAACTACTGTGAGTCAATCAGAAAAAGTCAGATAATCCATAATAAAAATGATTATAGATTTTTTTTTTAATGTTTTATTTATTTCTAGGAGAGAGAGAGAGACAGCGTGAGCAGGGGAGGGTCAGAGAGAGAGGGAGTCACAGACTGAAACAGGCTCCACGCTCTGAGCCGTCAGCACAGAGCCCGACGCGGGGCTCGAACCCACGAACCATGAGATCATGACCTGAGCGAAAGTCAGACGCTTAACCAACTAAGCCACCCAGGCGCCCCTAAAAATGATTATAAACAGTACATAGGAAAAGGGGGGAAATGGATCTTGTAAACACGTGAAAAGAAGTCAGTCTTACTCCTAGTAAGAAATGGAAAATCAGAGTAAGCTGAGATACTGGGTTTTAGTTCATAAAGCTTTAATGCATTACGGTGGCGGGGGGCATGGTGAATAGTCCCGCTTGCTGGTGAGAGTACATTTAGATGGCCTCTGTGAAGGGCAGTTTGATAATCTCTATCAGATTCACAAATCGCCATACCCTGTGACCTAGGAGTTCTACAAAGTGAGCTTACAGAAGTCCGTACACGAGCGTTACTTACTACGGTATTACTTCTAGTAGCAAAGATTGGCAAACTGTGAATGTCCATTAATAGGGGCGTGATTAATTCAAATACAGCCTCTCACTATAGTGACCACTTTGAAACCACTTAATGTAAACCAGAATAAAAGCAGAGAGAATTCCTCATGTGCTGACTTAGAACAGATTGCTAAAATACAGTCAGAAAAGAAGGCAGAAACACACAGGGCATATAGTAGCTTTCTGAGAAGTTAGGGGAACATGTGCGGTTTTGCTTGGATCTGGCCAAAGTGTGAATGAAGGATGCCTGAGAAATTTGAATAGTGACCGTCTGGAAGGCAAACTGGGAAGCTGAGGGATGTGGGTATTTAGTTTTTAGTGCCTTTTGAACCTTATAAATTAGAACCCATGTAAAGGTACTAACTATTAAAAAACACTATTCAAATAAAAATTACTGAAAGAGTATATCTTATCCAGAGTTATAAAATCCCTGGAAATTTCCTAATAAAGATCAAACATGCACAGCAAAAGGAGCCATCAATAGAACAAAACAGCAGACTACTAAATGGGATAAGATATTTGCAAATGTTCTATCTGACAAGGGGTTAGTATCCAAAACATAGAAAGAACTTCCACAACTCAACCCCAGAAAAATAAACAATCCAGTTAAAAAATGGGCAGAGGACCTGAATAGATATTTCTCCAAGGAAGACAACCAGATGGCCAACAGACACATAGAAAGATGCTCAGCACCACTCATCACTGGGAAATACAAAACCTGTATGAGAGCACCTCACAGAGGTCAGAATGGCTGCAAGACAAGAAATAGCAAGAGTTGGGGAGGGTGCGGCACAGCTCAGGCCACTCTCATGCGCTGTTGGTGAGAACGGAACGTGCTGGAATCACTGTGGGAAATAGTGCATGCACTCTCTTTCTCTCAAAAGTAAGTGAACATTTAAAAAAATAAAAAATATGCTGTATTGTCCAGTAATTCTACTGGGTATTTACCCAAAGAAAATGAAAATACTAATTCAAAGTGATACATGCACCCCTGTGTTTATTGTGGCGTTATATACAGTAGCCAAGATAAGCAAGCAACCCGAGTGTCCATCCATGGATGAACACACATGCACACACTTACACACGCACACGAATGTTACTCAACCATAAAAAAGTGAAATCTTGCCATTGGCAACAATACTGATGGACCTAGAGGGCATTACAGTAAGTGAAATAAGTCACACAAAGAAAGACAAATACCGTATGATTTCACTTATATGTGGAATCTAAACAAAGAAAAAAAACCAAAAGACTCACTTAAAAGAAATTTTTTAATGTTTATTCATTTTTGAGAGAGCATGAGCGGGGAAGGGTCAGAGAGAGAGGGGGACACAGAATCCAAAGCAGGCTCCAGGCTCTGAGCTGTCAGCACAGAGGCCTACATGGGGCTCAAACTCACGAACCATGAGATCATGAGCTGAGCCAAAGTCGGGCGCAAAACTGATTGAGCCCCACAGGCACCTCCCAATATTCTTAAATACAGAGAACTAACTGGTAGTTATCCGAGGGACAGTGGGTGGGATGAGTGGATGAAATAGGGACTTGGATAAGTCATGGAGAGGAAGAGTACAGCATAGGGAATCTAGTCACTAATAATGTAATAGCATGTGGTGACAGACGTTGACCATATTTATTGTGGTGAGCATTGAATGATGTATAAAATTGTCAAATCGTTGTATTATACACCTTAAACTAACATAACATTGTCAATCAATTATACCTCAATTTTTTTTAAATGCAGAAAATAGAGCTAACCCAGTTAACAAATTGCCAAATGATTTGAATAGATGCTTCACCAAAGATATAAGGATATCAAATAAATAAGAAGATATTCACCATGTTAGTCAATAGGAAGATGCAAGGTAACCCACAGGGTCTACAACTTACAAAGTGAAGCATACCAAGTGCTGGCGAGGCTAGCGGGAAACTTGGAATTCTCTGTGCTGTTAATGGGAATATAAAATGGTGCCACCACTTTGGAAAACATTTTGATAGTTTCTCTCTCTTTCGAAGACTGTTCATTTAGAGAAAATTTTGGGTTCACAACCAAATCAAGAGGAGGATCTAGAGATTTTCTTGTATACCCCTAGCCCCCACGTAGACCTAGCCTTCCCCAAAGTCAGCGTCTCCCACCAAAGTGGTACGTTTGTGAGTTGATGGATCTGCATCAACCCATCATAATCACCCAAAGTCCATAGTTTACGTTAGGGTTCAGTCTTGGTTTTGTACAGTCTATGGGTTTTTAAAAATGTGTAAGGACATATCTACCGTCAGAATAGCATAGAGTGTTTTCACTGCTCTAGAAGTCTTTTGTGCTCCGCTTAGTCCTTCCTGTCCCCACGGTCCCACCTACTGGCCACTGACCTTCTTATTGTCTCCAGAGCTCTCCGTTTTCCACTGTCACGTATCGGAATCACACAGTATGTAGCCTTTTCAGATTGGCCTCTTTCACTTCGTGACATACATTTCAGGTTCCTCCATGTCTTCTCATGGCTTGATAGTTCAGCCTTTTTGTTTTTAAATTAAAATTTTTGTGAGAGAGCGCAAGTGGGGGAGGGGCAAAGTGAGAAGGAGGGAAAGAATCTTGAGTAGGCTTCACGGTCAGTGCAGAGCCCCACGTGGGCCTCGATCTCATGACTGTGAGATCATGACCTGATCTGAAATCCGGAGTATGACGCTTAACCGACTGAGCCCCTGAGGCACCCCAGTAGTTCTGAATAATGTCCCATTGTCCGAATATCCCACTATTTATCCATTCACCAAAGGACATCTTGGTCGCTTCCAAGTTTGGGCAGTTATGAGTAGAGCTGCCGTGAGCATCTGTGTTGGAGTTTTGTTGCGGACCTGAGTTTCCCGCTCATCTGGGTAGATACGAAGGAGCGCGGTTACTTGATTGTATGGTAAGAGTGTGCGTGATGTTGTAAGAAACCATCAGACCGTCTCCCAGAGTGGCCGCGCCGTTTCGCGTTCCCACCTGAAGGAGTGAGGGCTTCTGTTCCCACGCTTGCCAGTGCGCGCTGCCATCGGTGTTCCAGAGCTCGGTCATTCTAACAGGTGTGTGCTAGTGCCTCCGTTAACGCGCATTTCCCTCAGGACATACAACGTGGAGCATCAAGTAGGCTTATGCGTCTTCTTTGGTAACATGTTGCTAAGCACATGCTGACCTATGACCCAGCCGTTGCACTCCTAGGTATTTAGTGGAGAGAAATTAAACCATATATTTATACAAAAATCTATACATAGATTTCCTATCACCTTAGTTGTAATTGCCCCACAGTGGAAACCACCCGACTGTCCACCGCTAGGTGAGCAGATAAACAAGTTACGACACACTCCTAGAGTAGGAGACGGTGCTCCAGTAAGCATGAACCATGGCCGCCTGCAGCCCGGATTCCTCTTGGGATAATTCTGCTGAGTGAAGGAAGCCCGACAGAAGAGGTCGCACCGGATGATTTCATTTATATAAAATTGTAGAAGATAGAAACTATAATGACAGAAAGCAACTTAGTGACGGCTTCAGAAGTGCGGTATAAAAATAGGAACAGGGGCGCCCGGGGGGCTCAGTCAGTTAAGCGTCCAACTTCAGCTCAGGTCGTGATCTTACAGTTTGTGAGTTCAAGCTCTGTTTTGGGCTCTGTGCTGACAGCTCAGAGCCTGGAGCCTGCTTCAGATTCTGTGTCTCCCTCTCTCTTTCCCTCTCCCCCCCAACAAAAAAATAAATATTTTTTAAAAAATAGAACAGTAAAGTACCACGAGGAAACTTTGAGGAGTGATCGATGTCTTGAAATGTCCCTTCTCTTGTCTTCGTGACGGTTTCGTGGATCTGTATTTTGTGGCATGAAAGCTTTGCTTACGTTCCCACGGCTCGTCCCAGTATTGAGAATAGAAGTACCACAGGCCTGGGACGCCCAGGGGCTCCGTTGGTTGAGTGTCCGACTCTTGATGTTGGCTCGGGTCATGATCTCTCCGTCATGTGACTGAGCCCCGTGTTGAATTCTGCGCTGACAGCAGGGAGCCTGCTTAGGATTGTCTGTCTCTCTCAAAATAAATAAATAAACAGTTATAAAAGGTAGGGGGGGTGCCTGGGTGGCTCAGTTGGTTAAGCATCCGACTTCGGCTCATGGGCATGATCTCATGGTTCATGGGTTCGAGCCCTGCATTGGGCTCTTTGCTGACAGCTCGGAGCCTGGAGCCTGCTTGGGATTCTGTGCCCTTCCCTCTCTCTGCTCCTCCCCTGCTTGCACTCTGTCTCTATCTCAGAAGTAGATAATAAACATTAAAGAAAAAAAGAAGAAGTAAGGCCCTAAAGATAAGAGTAAATTCTTCAGTGTTTATGCTCAAGGCAGGAAGTATGATTAACCCTTCATACAGTGGTAAATGTGATCTTTAACTCTAACTCTGCGTTGGTAGCTTACCGAGTCACAGGGAAGATATCTTGTTCTTCCAAAGAGAATATTGTAATTGAATTTGGGCCCGGAAGGAGGCCCAGGATCCATGTGCAGTGGTGCCAGAGGAGAGTGGACCAGCCCTCCTCCTCCGCAGGAAAGGACAGTCTAGACTTGCTTAAGTCTCTTTCAAGTCTTGCCAAGATCCTGTTTTTAGAATGAAGAGAAACAATTCCCGTTTCTATGAACCTGTTTTTGAACCAATTTCTCAGAGAGGAAAAGAGGGAACTGTGAGGTGGACAGTCTGATGCCAGGTTTCCGTGTAGGATGGTTAGCGGCTTACAGGATTTTTATAATTTATTCTAGATGTTCTTCTGCATTTTTTGAGGAAGAGAGATCAGCGTTAAAACAGAAACGTCAGAAAATACGGCTCTTGCAACAGAGGAAGGTTGCAGACGTCTCGCAGTTCAAAGATCTCCCGGACGAGATCCCTTTGCCCCTGGTCATCGGAACCAAAGTCACAGGTGGGTGAGGACAAGCGCTCCGTACCGCTCCGTACCGGGTGACTGATGAGCTTTCACCAAGCGCCTGCTAAGCCCTGGACGAATGGCTTTTACGGGAAAACGTTTGCACTGGGTTCTAAGTAATATTCTCTAGAAGGTGCTATTTGTTCATCTCCGACATCTGGGTTTTAAACTCCTGCAGGCAAAGCGTACTCGTGCGAAGCAGTGTCTACTGGAACATAAGCTAGAGGCATGTGCCACCGAGATGACGGCTGCAGGTCCCTGGGGTCCCCATAGCCGCACACTGTTTACAGTTTTGGAATTGTAAATTAGCCCGTCCTTGGCTTTCACGTCATGTGTTTGCCCTTCTCACCGCTCTTCACAAACACACTGTTCTTGCGCGCCTTGACTTCTGGGAGAGTCCATTTCCAAGGGCAGAATAAACTAAGTTATTCAGGAGGTAGTTTGTTCAAAGTTTTATTTAAGGGAGTAAGTTCTGTCAGTTGGCGGAAGTGATTCTGCATATTCTTTTCAGTTCTAAAGCAAAAGAAAAGGATCCCCCAAAGCCTCAAGTTTAGGTTAATTCTTAAGAATGTAGTTGACTAAAATGATAATTTATGTAATATAAAAACTTCCAAGGTGTTAAGTGGGTAGACAGATTAGTTGCTGTACTGAGAGGTTTAAAAATGGTTGGATTTATGAAGGAATGTTTTCTGGAGGAAAGGTAACCTTGAGTTACATATTGATATCACTTTTTCTGGTCACAAAAGTGGTACAAATTTTCATTACATTATAAAGATGAGTACTTAAGAGGAAAGGTAGATAATGGGGAAGAGACGGTATGGTGCATGTGAAATGCAGGTGGAAGGAGAATGGATTTGGTCATGACTTACCACGTACCGAACTTACCAATGATCTCTCTCCCAACACAACTGGCCTGGGGGTGAGGCCAGGGATGAAGTGAGGGGGAGATTGTATTCTCTGAAAGATACATTCGTTCTAATCACCCCGTATAAATAATCACGGATATAAAGTCTACAGTGTAACTATAAATGAGAGAAGTGTTGGAAAGAATAGAGTGACATGGAAACACAGGACATTTTTTTTTTTAAGTTTATTTATTTATTTTGAGAGAGAGAGCGCGCACACACGCATGTGTGAGTAGGGCAGGAGCAGAGAGAGAGAGGGGACAGAGGACCCAAAGCTTGGGATTCTCTCTCCCTCCCTCTCTCTCTACCCCTCTCCCACCTAGGTGCACACTCGTTCTCTCTCTTTGTGTCCCTCCCCTGCACACTCTCTTTCTCTCTCCCTTTCAAACTTTAAAAACATAAAACATGCTAAGAGGCATACCTAAAAAGCCAATAGAGAAGTTAATTTTGAAATTCTAACAAATAATGGAATGAAAAGATGACGAGAAAGAAAGGACAGGGAAAGATAAAACATGGGATAAATAGGAAATAACCAACAAGATGGTAAACTCAAGTCTGGTCCTATTTTCATTATTTTAAATGTCAATGAGGGGCGCCTGGGTGGCTTAGTCGGTTAAGCGTCCGACTTTCGCTTAGGTCATGATCTCGCGGTTCGTGGGTTCGAGCCCCGCGTCGGGCTCTGTGCTGACTGCCAGCTCAGAGGCTGGAGCCTGTTTCGGTCTTTGACTCCCTCTCTCTGACCCTCCTCTGCTCACGCTGTCTCTCTCTCTGTCTCCTAGAAATAAATAAAACATTTAAAAAAATAAAAAATAAATAAAAAAAATAAATGTCAATGAACTGAACATTATACTTAAAAAGTAGAGATTATCAAACTGGGTTTCAAAAAAAGAAATGCCTGGGGGGGGCTCAGTCGGTGAAATGTCTGACTTCTGCTTAGGTCATGATCTCTTGGTCTGTGAGTTCAAGCCCCACGTCCAGCTCTGTGCTGACAGCTCAGAGCCTGGAGCCTGCTTTGGATTCTGTGTCTCCTCTCTCTCTGCCCCTGCCCTGCTTGTGCTTTATCTCCCTCTCTCTCTCAAAAATAAATAAACATTAAGAAATGTTTTCCATTTGCAACTATGTGGATGGAACTAGAGGGTATTGTGCTAAGGGAAATTAGACAGAGAAAGACATATACCATCTGATTTCACTCATATGAAGACTTTAGGAAACAAATCAGATGAACATAAGGGAAATAAATAATATAAAAACAGGGAGGGGGACAAAACATAAGAGACTCTTAAATATGGAGAACAAACAGGCTG
>NW_027532592.1:2996751-3027048 GCF_008692635.1 Crocuta crocuta
CCTGGGAGGCTCAGTTGGTTACGCATCCGACTTCAGCTCAGGTCGTGATCTCACAGCTCATGAGTTCGAGCTCCACGCCGGGCTCTGTGCTGACAGTGTGGAGCCTGCTTGGGATTCTCTCTCTCTCTCTCTCTCTCTCTCTCTCTCTCTCTCTCTCTCTCTCAAAATAATTAAATAAGTAGACATTAATAAAAAGAAAGAGATGGGGAGACTCATTAATCCCTGGGGGCTGCCCACCTAGGGGCGGCTCCACAGCACGTTCCGGAACCACGGGCTCCCTGCGGAAAGCAGGGGCGCCGCATCAGCCACATTGCGCACCGCGTCGGTGCGGCACACTGTCCTTCAGTGTGGGAACAGGGGGACACGCTGGGCACTCGCGTCCCCGGACGCCAGCCTTGCAGGTAGGCCTTGCTGTGGCCAGCGGGCCCAGGCCTGGCGCGTCCGCCCTCTCTCGGTGGCGCCTCCTGTTTGCTTCCAGGCCAGCGGGTCCCCGCGTTTCACTCGTGCACCGTAACCCGTGCTCCTCTCTTCACTTGTTCATTATTTGGGGTTCAAAGCAAGGCTGAAAAGTAATTCTCCCTGGCAGGGCCACCCGGCGGGCCCAGTCGGTAGAGCCTGTGACTCTTGGTCTTGGGGTTGTGAGTTTGAGCCCCACGTTAGAGGTAGAGATTACTTACATACATAAAACTTAAATTTGTAAATAAAAATATTTTTCCCTGGTAGATATATCATCTCGTTCATATATCAAATTAGCAATCATCATTTATAGGTGCTTTTTAAACCGTTTTTGTTGTTTTCTCTAAACCTAAAATAAAGTGCATGTTTTGTTTGAAACTATAATAGACAATAATACTGTACTTCCTACATTTACTTTTTTTAATGTTTATTTATTTTTGAGAGACAGAAATAGAGCGGGAGCAGGGGAGGGGCAGAGAGGGAGACACAGAATCTGAAGCAGCTCCAGGCTCTGAGCTGTCAGCACAGAGCCCAACGTGGGGCTGGAACTCATGAACCACAAGATCATGACCTGAGCCAAAGTCAGACGCTTAACCGAGTGAGCCCCCCAGGCGCCCCGCCTGTACTTCCTGCATCTTAAATCACATAGAGCAGTTTTATATTTGACAGTTTGTTTATCTTCCAAACACCTTAACGCCTTTCCGCTTCTTTTCCCAGCACGATTGCGCGGTGTTCACGACGGTCTCTTCACTGGACAGATTGATGCCGTGGATACTTTCAATGCCACTTATCGAGTCACTTTTGATAGGGCGGGACTTGGGACCCACACAGTCCCCGACTACGAGGTCCTGGTGAGTATTGCGTGATACACGTACGCTCCGGCCCATTAAGCACGCCCTGTGCAATTTTCCCACTGACTGTGTGTTGTGAGAGACTCAAGATTTCGAGTTACAGAGGCGGCTGTGGCCCCGGAGCAGAACAGTATCGTTCTCCGTGTCCCAGGCACCAGCGCCCTCCCGTGGTGCCTTCCCCCCCAAGCTGTCACCGAGCGCTCCAGCCACGGAACACCGCCACCCGCTGCTTTGTCAACGGCCCCTCCTCCCGCAAAGTGATTTGAAAAGCGTGAAGTAACATCTTTTTTTTTTTTTTTAATATTTTTATTTATTTCTAGGAGAGAGAGAGACAGCGTGAGCAGGGGAGGGTCAGAGAGAGAGGGAGACACAGAATCCGAAACAGGCTGCAGGCTCTGAGCTGTCAGCACAGAGCCCGACGCGGGGCTCGAACCCACGAACCGCGAGATCATGACCCAAGCGAAAGTCGGACGCTTAACCGACTGAGCCACCCGGGCGCCCCGCGTGAAGTAACATCTTGCACTCGAACATGTGTTCTCCTGTTTTAGCCTCAGGGTTGTGCAGGGTGGGTGTTAATTACCCCCACTCTCCGCACCATCAAAGTAAGACAGAAGCACGGGCGGTGATTTATTCACGGCCTCGAGCGGGTTTCCAGCCGGGCTGAGACCAGATCCACATCTTGTGGATCCCTGACCCAGTCCTTGCACTGACTGTGCCTCATTCAGCAGTGTCCCGAGAGCTCGACGCCTTTCTCCTTGGTCAACTTAATTGTAAGAACTAAGGTGACTCTACAATCCAATAAAGTTTTTAAAAAGTGAACAATTAACTTTTTATAACAATTGTTTTCCTTTAAGCATTATGGGAATTATTCACTTTTAAACTCCCTTTTTTCATTTTTATTATACACGTGATTTTTAGGGATTAAGAACTTACAATTAAAAACAAAAATTCAGGGCACCTGAGTGGCTCAGTCAGTCGAGCGTCCGACTCTTGATTTTGGCTCAGGTCAGGCTCTCACAGTCATGGGGTCAACGAGCTACACGTCAGCATGGAGCCGGTTTGGGATTCTTATTCTCTCTGTCTCTCTCTCTCTCTCTCTCCCCCCCTCCCTCTCTCCTTTCCCCTCTGCCCCCTCTCTGGCTTGTGCATTCTCTCTTTTTCTAAAATTAAAAAAATAAAAATAAAAATTCCTTTGTCTCCTTAGTGCAAATAGGGAAGAATCTTCCTTTTCTGTTTTGTATTTTTTAAAAATTATGACTTTATCACGAGAACGTCCTTAGCAAACACACCTTTTAGAAAGGAGAAATCGGAGAGAAAGAAAACAGGGACTAAGCCTAGAGTACAGCACACCCGCCTTCAGTTGTCTTTCCTTAACAGCTGCGATCTCTCCACCTCTCCTTTCAGAAAAAGAGACTTGCTTTTCGGTTCATTAATGTAATTTCTGATTTCCTTTATGAGCTTACCCACATATTTCTCCCTGGCCAGTTAAGGGTGAACTTGAACGGGAGTGGGTGACATGAAGACATCCTTTGGCCCTCAGCAAGCATGGGTGACCACAGGACACTTTCATATTAATCCTTGGTTTTCCCTTTCAATCCTTTGGTATTATTCTTAATCCAGTCTTTTGAGTTCAGTCTTTTGATAGCAAAGTAGTGTATTTTTTTAAATGTTTTTGTTTATTTTTGAGACAGAGACAGAGCACGAGTGGGGGAGGGGCGCAGAGAGAGAGAGAGAGAGAGAGAGAGAGAGAGTATCTTAAGCAGGCTCCTTGCTGTCTGCACAGAGCCCAACGCAGGGCTCAAACTCACAAGTGTGGGATCATGACCTGAGCCGATCTGAGCCACCGGGCGCCCCAGGAAAGTAGTATTTTCTTTCTTTCTTTCTTTTTTTTTTTTAAAAATAGTTTATTGTCAAATTAGTTTCCACATAAGCAAAGTAGTATTTTCATACTGGGACTCCAGGTTTAGCCCCGTGACCTTGGTGGGATAAAATACTCTGTGAGGAATCCCAGCCTGTGGGCCAGTGTGTCTCGCCATGTGATGTTTATAGAGCCGCAATGGCAGGTGAGGTTTTTCAAAACTTGTGGACTTTTCTCTTTTCTCAAAGAGTAATGAGCCCCACGAGACGATGCCAATCGCTGCCTTTGGACAAAAACAGCGGCCTTCCCGGTTCTTCATGACGCCGCCGCGGTTACACTACACCCCTCCTCTCCAGTCGCCCATCACGGTGAGTGTTTCTCAAGCGGCATCGTCCGTCAGTGACACCATCGTAAGGGACTGTGAGTGTGAGTTGCATTTTCATGAAACGCACGTCTGTGACGGCAGCTTCAGGAGGCGGGTATGTTATCGGAAATCATCAGCTAAGGAAATCGTTGCTTTGACTCTGCAAATATTTTCCTTTTTGTGAGATTTTTTACTGTCATACCCATTATAATAGGCATTACTTTTTCTCTAAAAATAAAATGCTTTCTTTTGAACAGTCTGTGCTTAAATGATTCTCTTTTCTTCCTGTAGGATAATGACCCTTTACTAGGCCAGTCACCTTGGAGAAGTAAAATTTCTGGCTCTGACCCTGAAACGTTAGGCGGATTTCCAGTAGAATTCCTGATCCAAGTGGTAAGAACTGCTCGGAGTAGCTTGGCGTGCTTCTGAAAACACTCAGTGTCTTTTGTGTTATTAAAGCTGAAAACTTTTCAGTGGCCGAATATTTTTAGTTTTTTTTTAATCATTGTGTTGTTTTTAAGAACTCTGTTATTTCTGGGGCGCCTGGGTGGCTAGTCAGTTAAGCGTCCAACTTTCACTTAGGTCATGATCTCACGGTTCGTGGGTTCGAGCCCCGCGTCGGGCTCTGTGCTGACTGCCAGCTTGGAGCCTGGAGCCTGTTTCAGTCTGTGACTCCCTCTCTCTCTGACCCTCCCCTGCTCACGCTGTCTCTCTCTCTCTCCTAGAAATAAATAAAACATTAAAATAATAATAATAATAAAAAAAAAGAACTCTGTTATTTCTAACAAAGCTTGAAAAGAGTAGTTGTAACAGGCAAAAAAGACTTCGAAGTCTTCTTAGTTGAGCTTTTCTTAGCTTTGGTTCCTATGATTTCACTGTCTTGGGGACTCTAATGTTATATAGCATGTGCTCTGTCACATCCTGAATGGTCACCTGCCCATAACTTGTTAAGTATGAAGGTTTTTTTTTTTTTTAAGTTTATTTATTTATTTTGAGAGAGAGTGTGTGAGCAGGGTAGAGGCAGAGAGGGAGGGAGATAATCCCAAGCAGCCTCCGTGCTGTCAGCCCAGAGCCCAACACCGTGCTCCATCCCACGAACTGAGAGATCATGACTTGAGCCGAAGTCAAGAGTTGGATGCTTAGGGGTGCCTGGGTGGGGCAGTCGGCTAGGTGTCCAACTTGGCTCAGGTCATATTCTCACGGTTCAGGTTTGTGGGTTCAAGCCCCGCGTCGGGCTCTATGCTGACAGCCAGCTCAGAGCCTAGAGCTTGTTTCAGATTCTGTGTCNCCTGAGCCCGCCAGCCAGCCCAGAATAAGAGGGGCGCCTGACTCTTGATCTCAGGGTTGTGAGTTACAAGCCCCATGTGGGGTGTAGAGATTACTTAAAAATCAAATCTTGGGGCGCCTGGGTGGCTTAGTCGGTTAAGCGTCCGACTTTCGCTTAGGTCATGATCTCGCGGTTCGTGGGTTCGAGCCCCGCGTCGGGCTCTGTGCTGACTGCCAGCTCAGAGCCTGGAGCGTATTTCGGTCTGTGACTCCCTCTCTCTCTGACCCTCCCCTGCTCACGCTGTCCCTCTCTCTCGCTCCTAGAAATAAATAAAACATAAAAAAAAAAAAATTAAAAAAAAAAAAATCAAATCTTAAAAAACAATAAGAGATTAGGACACTAAGAGTCAGACGCTTAACCGATGGAGCCACCCGGGTGCCCCTGAAGGCTTTGATTTAGTGACCTGGGTATGTCCTGCTGCTGTCAGCAGAGTGGTCGGACACATCAGCTTGCTGAGTAGCAATCAGACACTGAGAAGTGTCAGCCTCGTCTGCACCAAGTGGAGAATTCTCCTGTAGAACAGCATCCCGACTAGCCTGCCTCAGAAGGATGTCATGAGCGGTTTTCTTTGAAAATTAGATTAAATAAATCTAATGATTTACTTTTAATTCTTTTAATCAGAGTCTAAGAATGTTTGTTTTGTTTCTTTTCCTTTTTTGAAAAGAAAGACCACTTTGACTTGGGATAGAGTACAAAAAAGTGTTTATAACATAATTTGTTAAAATATTCAGTGTCCCCACTTGCGATTGATGTTATTTTAAGGGAAAATGGTGTCATTTATGTGTGTACATATAGCATGTAGTATTTCCTTCATCATATGTTGTCAGGTATCCTCACAGGCATACGTAGTTCTTTACGCCTTCCGGCTTCCAAAGGTAGTAAGATGCTTTCATATAAAACGTTGAAGTCATGAAAAGAGCCAAGGACTGTCATCTTCACAAATAGGACACCTCTTTTTTACAGAACTTTTCTCTTTTAAATAGTAACGTGAAAACAAAGCTAGTATGTCCTGTTTAGACAGTGTGTGTGTGTGTGAGAGAGAGAGAGAGAGAGAGAGAGACAGACCGACAGACAGACAGACCAGCAGAGGGAGCCAGAAACTAAGTACTATTCCACTATTCATTCAAACATTGATATTTTTATTGATGCTTAGATGTTTGGTTTTAGTGCTTAATTTCAAACGTCAAAAACTAGATGTAACCACCCATTAACACACTACTTTCAGTATTATTTTAAGCTATCTAAAAGGTGAAAGTTCTTTATGTATTTGGCTCTTGTATTATGTAAGGTTCTCTGAAACTGAGGTTGTTCTTGTTAATATTAAGCTTAGAAATAGGTACACATTTAAGTAATCTCTGTGCCCAGCATGGGGCTTGAACTCATGACCTTGAGATTAGGGGGTTGTACCCTCTATGGACTGAGCCACCCAGACACCCCTGAAGTAAATATATTTTTATCTTCTTCTGTTCTGAATATTTTTTCTTACGACAAATATTAAAAATGTTTTGCAAGTTTTCATAATTCATAGTTCACAATGAATTTTCTTTTCAAGGGAACTTTTTCTTAAAAAATGTTTAATGTTTATTTTTGAGAGAGACACAGAGTGCGAGCTGGGGAGAAGCAGAAAGAGAAGAAGACACAGAGTCTAAAGCAGGCTTCAGGCTCTGAGCTGTCAGCACAGGGCCTGACGCGGGGCTCAAACTCACTGACTGAGAGATCATGACCTGAGCTGAAGTCGGACACTTACTGAGCCCCCCAGGCGCCTCTTGAGGGAACTTTATTTCCTGGGGTTAGGGGTTTTGAGGAATCTAAAGAGATTGATCTGCTTTCTCAGAGAGGACTCAGTTTTGAAAAGAATTCAAAGGAAACGTCATGATTTTCTATCAAAAGCAAACAACACAAAGCTGAAATAGAAACAAAAAGGGACTCTTGCCATCTTTTACTGCTTCCACCTCTGAAGAATCACACATATTTCCGTGAAGACCTGACAACTTGGAGGAGAAGGGAGGCCTGTCTAGAGCTCTGAGTACAGTCACTAGTTATAGCCTCTTCCTTAACACTCGTGGGCATGTCTTCCCGGCCCCCCTGCCCACATCAGCCTGGAGGCCGATTTCCAGAGGCTTCCAAGATGCGACAGTTTAAAGCATATAAGAGCAGTTTAAAGCGTGACAGTTTAAAGCGTGTAAGAGCAGACGGGACTGTGGGCTGCGCCTCCGCGTACCCTCCTCCGCCTAGCGCACGGCTCAGCAGCTCCTGGCCAGTCCTAGTTCATGGCCTCTTCCACCTGCTCTCTCCGTTGGCATTATTTAGAAGCAGATACTAAACATTATATCAATGTGTCAGTGTATTATTTTGTATCTCTAAGATGAGGGCTCTTTTTGTTTTGTTTAAGAAACAAAACTACAGGGCACCCCCCTGGCTTTGGCGGCAGAGCCTAGAGCTCTTCACCTCAGTGTGGTGAGTTCCTGCGCTGGGTATAGAGATGACTTTAAAAAAAGAAAAGGGGTGCCTGGGGGGCTCGGTTGAGCATCCAACTTCAGCTCAGGTCTTGATCTCCCGGTTTGTGAGTTTGAACCCCGTGTTGGGCTCTGTGCTGACAGCTCAGAATCCACTTCAGACCCTCTGTCCCCCTCTCTCTGCCCTTCCCCTGCGCACAGATGCACACTCTCTTCCAGAAATCAACATTAAAATATAATAATAAAAATTAAAAAAAGAAAAGAGGGGCACCTGGGTGGCTCAGTCGGTTAAGGTTCCGACTTCGGCTCCGGTCAGGATCTCACGGTCTGTGTGTTTGGGCTCTGTGCTGACAGCTCAGAGCCTGGAGCCTGCTTCAGATCCTGGGTCTCCCTGTCTCTCTGCTCCTCCCCTGCACATGCTCTATCTCCCCAAAATAAAAATAAATGTTTAAAAAAAAGAAAGAAAGAAAGAAAAAAGCAAGCAAGCAAGCAAGCAAAAAGCAGAGCACCCAGGTGGCTCAGTTAGTGAAGTGTCCAACATCGGCTCAGGTCACGATGTCACAGTTCGTGGGTTTGAGCCCTGTGTCGGGCTCTCTGCTGACAGCACAGAGCCTGCTTGGGATTCTCTCTCTCTGCCCTTTCTCCATGTGCATGTGCACACGCTCTCTCTCTCAAAATAAACTTTAAGACCGCTGAGTGCTCTTTTCCCCTGTAGTTTACTTGTTGAAGAAGCTGGATTATTTGTCCGTGGAGTCTCCCACGGTGGGTCTCATGACTGGATCCTTGTGGCATCATTCAGCATGTTCTTTTGTCTTTATCTCATGGAAATTTCCATTGGACATAGAAGTTTGATTGGATTTGAGGTTTTTATTGTGCTGGTTCATTTTGTGTGAGTACTTTTGTAGGTAGTTTTGTGTTCTTTTTTTTTTAATGTTTGTTTATTTTGAGAGAGATACAGAATGCGAGCCGGGGTGGGGCAGAAGGAGAGGGAGACCCAGGATCTGAAGCAGGCTCCAGGCTCTGAGCTGTCAGCATAGAGACCGACGCGGGGTATGAACTCGTGAACCACAAGATCATAACCTGAGCCGATGTCAGGCGCCCAACCAACTGAACCACCCGGGACCCCAGTAGTTTCGTGTTCTGATGGGAGACGCACGCTGTTTTACATGTTTATGGAAAGTGGGCTGCAGTGCCGAGATGGGGTCATTCACTAGCATCGCAGCAAGGCTCTGTTTTCGTTCTGTTATTCTTTCTTTGTTTATTAACTGAATAGCTTTATAAAGAAAAACTTTTTCTAACCTATTATTTGATTACCTGATGATCTAGTTTATATAGTTCAGAGAGGGAGACAGAGAAACAGGTGATTCTTTCTCTTTGTCTTCTAGCTTATAAAATAATGGTTTGGTCCCTAGCATCCTCCAATAATGATTCTTTTTTTTTTTTTTTTTTTTTTTTTAACAAGATCAGTATGAACTCATAAATTTTAACATATCTGTGTGTCTGTCCACTGCAGGCTTTTGCTTATTGGTCCACGAATTGCCCTGTGTTGGGCCACTGCAAGCTTGTTCAGACTGACTCCTCAGTCCTTTTAACATGTTCTGGTTACAGTGGATTTTTTTTTTTTTAATTTTTCTGCCAGCCAAGCAGGTTTATAAAATAAAAATGCCTGTGCTATATTTATTTATATTGAAACATTAAAATATCTTAGTGAAAATTTGGTAATTTTGGTGTCTATTATTCTTAAATGCCTCTATTTATTCCGAAACATCTCTTTTTCTTTGTAGACCAAATTATCAAAAATTCTCATGATTAAAAAGGAACATATCAAAAAATTAAGGGAAATGAACACCGAAGCAGAAAAATTGGTAAGGACATTTCTCGTTTATTTGGTTATCTCATTTTCAAATGGTGGGGACTGCCGTATCTGAGAGTGTAAGAAGATCATATGGAAGAAAACTGTGAGATAAGTTATTTTTAAATCCTTGTTTGCTGTCTTTCCCTCTTGTACTGAACACAGCTAAGCACATTGTCAGTGAAATGTAGTGCGTTAGCGCGGACCTCATTTTACCCCCAAGGGTCCGGTTGAGCAGGATTAATGAGTCTCCTGGGTTCTTTGATAGTCGCAGGCATGTGGACTCATAGCACGGGCGCCCCTGCCTAAGGAGGTCGTGGTCATAGAGGTTATGAAAAGCGATTCAGAATAAATAAATCAAGAAATGTATAAATTGGCATCTTGGGATTATCTTGACCGTGTTTACATCCTATTCTGTTAAATCCAGTCAGTCCAAAAATATGAGAGTCAGTCTTATCCATAGGAGAGAATTTTCAGAGTTTCTTTAAAAATGTAAAAAATTCAGGGCGCCTGGGTGGCTTAGTCGGTTAAGTGTCTGACTTCAGCTCAGGTCATGTTCTTGCAGTTTGTGGGTTCGAGCCCCATGTCGGGCTGTGCTGACAGCTCAGAGCCTGGAGCCTGTCTTTGGATTCTGTGTCTCCCTGTCTCTCTGACACTCCCCTACTCATGCTGTCTCTCTCTCTCTCTCTCAAAAGTAAATAAAACATTTTTTAAAAATGAAAAAAATTCACTAAGAACATTTTTGAATCCTATCAAAAGTCCTGACTTGCTTATGGATTTATAGGATGACAAATAGAGTTCATCTCAGGTGTGGTATCCAGGTGATTGCTCATGGCCTTGTGGGAGTTTGGAAGTGAAGGAGAGCTCGGGACTGGCCTGGGGGTCGCTGTAGCTAATTGCCAACGTCAGCCTGGAGTGCAGGGCCAGAGGGTCAGAGCGGCCCACGCCCGGCTCTGCTGTGCGGCCAAACAGACGGACCAGTGACACTCCACTGGAAGGAGCAGTCTTCTTTTAGGATGATGGGATTTTTTTTATCTGTACTTGACTTTGAACTTTCTAATTTGAACCTTTATTTTATGGAATTGGAAACTGAAGATGGAAGATGTCAAGGGATTTCAATCTAAGATCGTCCTGCTATTCAGTAGTCAGATACCCGCATGTGCTTCTGGGCCCCCGCTTACCTCCTCTAGGGACCATAGGAAATTAGTAATGACAGATACACGGGCTTATCACAGAGGGCAGAAAATTAGCCGTAACGTTTTGCCATTACACATCCTAAACCTAAACATGTATGTATTTGCTTCGCTCCTGCTGGACTCTAAGTTCTTATCTTGGTTTCCAGCGGCTCCACCGCTGTGCTTTTTTCTCTGTGCCTTTTCAGGGCTCCCCACTTCGTCTCCTCTGATCACTGCATCTTCTCCTCCATCTTGGGCACCATCAAGCCACTTCACTTTCATATCACTAGCCAGGACTTTCCCCGGGTCTGCGTTCCCCACCTCAAAGACTGGGCTTGCCTCAGCCTACTTAGTGCTCCCTACTTTGAATGGAGGCCCGATTGGATGTCGGTGTGGCTTCTTGGCACGGGAGAACTTTGTAGAAATCTAGGTGGCTGGATATGTTCTGTTGTTTGTTTTGTTTTATTTATGACTGAAAACAATTCCTTCTGTAAAAATTCAAATATCGTAAGACTGATGACAAAAACAGTGGTTCTTTTTTTTAATGTAAATTTTATTTAAATGAATTTTTTTTAATGTTTATTTATTTTTGAGATACAAAGAGACAGAGTGTGAGCAGGGGAAGGGCAAAGAGAGAGGGAGACACTGAATCCGGAGCAACTCCAGGCTCTGAGCTATTGGCACAGAGCCCAATGTGGGGCTCGAACCCATGAACCGTGAGATCATGACCTGAGCCGAAGTTGGATGCTTAACTGACTGAGCCACTCAGGTGCCCTGAGATTTTATTTTTGTAAATGGTCTCTTCACCCAATGTGGGGTTTGAATTTACAAGCCCAAGATCAAAAGTCACATGCTCTACCAGCCAGGTACCCAGAATCAATAGTTTTTTTATAGTGCCTTCCCCGTATGCATATAGAGTTCTTCTATGCATATACTTATATGTGGTTTTAAAAATTATTTTCTAACAAAAATTGCATTCTATCATTATACATTAACTTACCTCAGTCTTTTTAAATGTCCATATCGTAACATAATTTAAATAATTTATTTATAGATATCTTTCCACTATTCTAAAATAGTGCTGTAGTGGTATACCTGGCTGGCTAAGTCAAGGGAGCACAGGACTCTTAATCTCAGGATTGTGAGTTTCAAGCCCCACTTTGGGTGTAGAGGTTACTTAAATAAATAGATTTTTAAAATGAAAATAGTGCCATAGTAAATACCTTATGTGTATAGTTTTGTGCATTTGTTTGTGTCTATATGTAAGATAAATCCTTAGAAAGTAGAATGCCTGGGTCAAAGCGTGTGAACATTTTAAAGTTTGAAACATCTAATTTAATGTTTATGTATTTTTTAATTATTTATTTTTGAGAGAGAGAGGCAGGGCATGAGTGGGGGTAGGGCAGAGAGAGAGAGGGAGACATAGAATCTGAGACAGCTCCAGGCTCTGAGCTGTCAGCACAGAGCCCGACACGAGGCTTGAACTCACGAACCGCAAGATCATGACCTGAGCCAAAGTCAGACGATTAACCAACTAAGCCACCCAGGCACCCCGAAACTTCTAGTTTAAGATGGTCGGTTGAAAACACGTCTTTTCCTGTCTCTATAATTCTACGTAAAATTAGATGTACAAAAAGAAATAAATAGGGGCACCTGGGTGGCTCAGTCAGTTAAGCCTCTGACTTCGGCTCAGGTCATGATCTTACAGTTTGTGGGTTTGAGCCTTTCATCGGGCTCTGTGCCGACAGCTCAGAGCCTGGAGCCTGCTTCAGATTCTGTGTCTCCCTCTCTCTCTGACTCTCCCCTGCTCACGCTGTCTCTCTCTCTCAGAAATAAATTTTAAAAATTTAAAAAAAAAATAATTAACACAGGATCTGGGAAAAGAAGTAAACTCAGAAAGGGGAACCTGGCATTTGGGGCTGCTTTTTTTTTAGGGATTTCCACATGTTCCAGAAAAGGTACCTGAGAAGCTGAGTGGCATTTGTGAAAGATGCACAGGGGTGAAAGATGTACCTCAGAGCACGAGGTAGAACCCCAAAAGGCCACATTGGTCCAGCTTCAAATCATCCCATCTCTCAAATTGAATTAAGGTGATGATAGAACTTGAGGGCCTTTAGTAGCCTACCAGAAGTTAATATTCCTTTTATTAGAATATGATATTATATATATTATATTATATTGTATTGTATTGTATTATATCATATTATATTATATTGTATATTATCAAATTATTTCTATACTTTTTTTTTTCTGAGAGAGAGTAAGCAAGGGAGGGGCAGAGAGAGAGAAGAACAGAGGACCCAAAGCAGACTCTGTGCTGACAGCAGCAAGCCAATATGGAGCTTGAACTCTTGAACTATAATTAAAAATACAACCCAACAGTTGCCTGTTGGTCAGACTTTGATAAATCAGTGATGTACATTTTAGTTCCTGAGACATTTGTTAAAATAATAGTGAAAGACACATAACTACCAAGCTAATCAGGGAGCTGTGGATAGGGAAATGGAACAATAAAAATGTTTCATCAGTGTAATTAAAAAATTTAAAAAGGCAAGAAAGAAAAAAAGACACCAAACAGGGACAAGTAGAAGGAAAAAAGTAAGATGCTGGCTTTATTTCTAAAATAATATTAAATATAAGTGGACTAAATCTTTTGAATAAAAGGCATAGATTGCCAAACTGGATGAAAAATAAAACCCCAACTCTATGATGAATACAAGAGACACATTTCATATTAAAGAATCCTGAAAATATAAAATTGTAAATGTATGAAAAGGTATACAGTGCAAAGTTTCAAAGTAACAGAAGGTCTGACAGCTATATTAATGTCTGATGGTAAAATTCAGGGCAACAGATAGACATAAAGAAGTGTACTTCTTGGGGCGTCTGGGTGGCTTAGTCGGTTAAGCGTCTGACTTTCACTTGGGTCATGATCTCGCGGTTTGTGGGTTCGAGCCCCGCGTCGGGCTCTGTGCTGACTGCCAGCTCAGAGCCTGGAGCCTGTTTCGGAGTCTGTGTCTCCCTCTCTCTCTGACCCTCCCCTGCTCACGCTGTCTCTCTCTCTCCTAGAAATAAATAAAAAATAAAAAAAAAATAAAAAGAAGTGTACTTAATAACGAAAGTTACAATTTCAAGATAATAATTTGAAACTTATATGTACATAATAATTTATATGTACCTAATTATAACTTATATGTAATATATACCTAATACATAAAGCAAAAATTGACAAAATTCAGAGGAAGAGTCAATTCCACTATATAGAGGGACAGTTTCCATAGCCCTCACAGTAACTAATTAAACAGGTAGTCAAAAAATCTATTCAGGAAGGGTGCCCAGCTGACTCAGTCGATGGAACATGTGACTCTTGATCTTGGGTTATGAGTTCAAGCCCCAGGTTGGGCATAGAGCTTACTTAAAAAGAAAATCAACTGGGGAGCACCTGGGTGGCTCAGTTAGGCATCCAACTTCAGCAGGTCGTGGTCTCAAGGTCTATGGGTTCAAGCCCTACATTGGGCTCTCTGCTGTCAGCGTGGAGCCCACTTTGAACCCTCTGTCCCTCCCTCTCTCTCTGCTCCTTCCCCACTTTCCCTCTCTCAAAAATAAACTTTTTTAAAAAATCAACTGGATTTAAAACGGCTTTAAAAAATCAATGTTGGGGGGGTGCCTGGGTGGCTTAGTCAGTTAAGCATCCGACTTTCGCTTAGGTCATGATCTCACGATTCCGTGGGTTCGAGCCCCACGTCGGGCTCTGTGCTGACTGCCAGCTCAGAGCCTGGAGCCTGTTTCAGTCTGTGTCTCCCTCTCTCTCTGACGCTCCCCTGCTCACGCTGTCTCTCTCTCTCCTAGAAATAAAACATTAAAAAAATTAAAAAAAAAAAATCAATGTTGGGGTGTGTAGGTGGCTCAGTCAATTGAATGTCCAACTTTTGATACCAGCTTAAACAGGAAACCCTTCTGGTTCAGGACTGTGGTAGCCACAGTTTACAGAAAGCACAGCTATTGATTAATGCAGTGTAGTGTCGATTAGATGCACATTCCTGAGGTCTTTTATCTGTTGTAGCTTTTTCTTTTTCTTTTTCTTTTTGTTACACCAGGTATATTGCCCTGTAAATTGTGGTAATGGTACCAGGAATAAAAAAATAAGGAATTTTTAACTTAAAAAAAAGCCAATTTCAACGGTTTTCCTTTTCTTTAAGATGTTTTTTAAATGTTTTTATTTAATTTTGAGAGAGATGGAGCAGGAGTGGAGGGGCAGGGAGCAGAGAGAGAGGGAGACACAGAATGTGAAGCAGGCTCCAGTCTCTGAGCTGTCAGCACAGAGCCCGACGCGGGGCCCAAACCAACGAACTGCAAGATCATGACCTCAGCTGAAGTTGTACACTTAACCAACTGAGCCCCCAGGTCCCCCTATGCAGTTTTCCTTTATCTGTTCATAAAGTGGACAAGGTTATAAGAGTGTATGTTGTCAACCTTTAAATTACAAAGTTGCCCTAGATATTTGTTTAAAAGACCAGCAGGTCCAAGTCTTGAAGCTGATCATTTATTCATAAAATACTTCAGCGTAATTTACCACGTTAAGAGAGAAAAGAGAACGATAGATGCAGAAAAGCTGTCTTACCAAATTAAACATCCCTTCCTGGTAGAAAAGTAAGTAGTGTTATCAAACTAGGAAGAGAAAGATTATCCCTAAAACTGACAGGGAATATTTACAAAAAAACTAAAAGCAAATATTATACTTATTAGTGAAGTGTTAAAAACTTTCTCTTTGGGGAAAAAAAAAAAAACTTTGGTGTCTGTCTGGCTCAGTCTGTAGAGCATGTGACTCTTGATCTTGGGGTCATGAATTCAAGCTCCACATTGGGCATAGAGCCCACTTAAAACAAAAAAAAAAACTTTCCCTTTAAAACTGGAAATAAGCGGGGGGCACCTGGGTGGCTCAGTCCATTAAGCTTCCGACTTTGGCTCAGGTCATGATCTTGTGGTCTGTGGATTTGAGTCCCACATCCTGCCTTGGGTTCTGTGCTGACAGCTCAGAGCCGGGAGGCTGCTTTGGATTCTGTGTCTCCCTTCCTCTCAGCTCCTTTCCCTCTCGTCCTCTGTCTCTCTGTCTCTCTCTCTCAAAAAACTAAACATTAAAATAAATGGTTTTTAAGTAGGCTCTTGTCCAACATGGAGCTTGAACTCCTGACCCTGAGACAAGAGTCACGTGCTGTGGGCTGAGCCAGGCAGCTGCATGTATACATTTGGATGGATGGATGTAGAGTCCTCATATGTTCTTATTTAAAGGACTCGTAAATACACTGAACACAGAAGTTGAGGATCAAGGCCTTTGACACCCTGTAATGAATTCTGTGCAAGAAGATACAGAGCCTTTAATAATTTTGATATTGATTCACTAATTGTGAGGCTGCCCAGTCACACTCTTACCCTCAAGAGGAGACGGGGTCAGATGCTTGGTGAAACTCCACAGCACGTCCTCAGTAACCCCCCGTCCACCCAACTTCTGGCATGTCAGTTGTGCTAGTCAGTATGCACATGTCCTCCATCTTCATCTTCATCACCAAGTCATCTACACATTATTCGTAGGGTGTGTCCGTGAACACGTCATTGGCTTCCTCCCGCTTCAATTTCCTCAGTTGTAACGTGGGCAGGGTTGGGTGGACGGCCCCTGAGGTTTCTATCCAGCTCAAACCATTGTAATTCTGCGCTCTGGCCTGCCCCCCGCCCTTCACTTGCTTCCCTGGACAGGGGGGTCCATCCTCAGAAATCCGACGACGGCTGCATTGGCCCCACCAGAGTGTCCTGTCCAGGCACCTGCAGCCGGGCTGGGTGGGCGCTGGGAAGTGAGGATGGGAAATGGAACAAAGCCCACTTCGCCACACTTGCGGGTACGGAGCAAATACGGACGAGACAGTGACGATTACACTTGACCCTCACTGAGCATATTCTGTGTGTGAGGCAGGGTGCAGGCACGCACTGTTTCATGTGATTGTTGCGTCGTCCCATTGGGTAGGTGTTCATATTATCCCCATTTTGCAGATGAGGAAACTGAGCACAGAGGGATTAAGGAGCGTGCTTAAGGCCACGCAGTGAGCAGGTGACAGAGTTGTGATCTGAACCTCTAGTGTGATTCTGGCTCCCGTGCCCTTAACCATTGCGCTACATTCAGTTGATTCCAGATGGAGAATAACGGAGTTCCCGTAACCAGAATCCTTCAAATGAGTACATGCAGGGTTTTTTACCAACTTTTTTATTTTAAAAAATGGCAAACTTTTGAAAAAGTTTGAAGACTAATGAAAGGAACTTGGATGCAGATTCAACATTCTGCTTCACATAACTACTCACTCCTTTCTCTCTCGGGGCGCCTGGGGGCTCAGTCGGTTAAGCATCTGACTTGATTTCGACTCAAGGCATGATCTCTTGTTTTGTGAGTTCGAGCCCTGCATCAGGCTCTGCACTGATAAAATAAAACTAACTAAACTTAAAAACAAACAAAAACCCTCTCTCTCTAGATCTCCTTTAAAAAAAAAAAAAAAGTAAAATCTTGTCTGTGCAACGTGGATGGGACTAGAATATATGATGCTAAGCAAAGTAAGTCAGGCAGAGAAAGACATGATTTTACTCATATGTGGAATTTAAGAAACACAACAGATGAACATGGGGAAGGGAAGGAAAAATAAGATAAAAACAGAAGCAGGCAAACCCTAAGAGGCTCTTAAATATGGAGAACAAATTGGGGGTTACTGGAGGGGTTTGGGGTGCGGGGATGGGCACTAAGGAGGGCACTTGTTGGAATGAGGAGTGGGTGCTGTCTGTAAGGGGATGATGCACCACCGGGTTCTACTCCTGAAACCAACACTACACTGTATGTTAACTACCTTGAATTTAAATAAGGAAAGTTTTTCAAAGGTAAATGTCAGGGGCGCCTGGGGGCCTCAGTCGGTGGAGGTCTGACTCTTGGTTTCTGCTCAGGTCGTGGTATCGCAGTTCATGGGGCCCCGAGTCAGCGCAGAGTCTGCTTGGGATTCTCTGTCTCCCCCTCTCCCTCTGCCCCTACCCAGCTCTCTAGCTCGCTTTCTCTCTCTCTCTCTCTCTCTCTCTCTCTCTCTCTCAAAGGAAAAGGAAAGGAAGAAACTGCCCTGCTCAAAGCAACCCTGACCGGAATGTGGTTTTGGTCTCTTGCAGAAGTCCTACTCCATGCCCATCGGCATCGAGTTCCAGCGGCGCTACGCAACCATCGTCCTGGAGCTCGAGCAGCTGAACAAGGACCTCAACAAAGTCTTGCACAAAGTCCAGCAGTACTGCTATGAGGTGCGGGTTTGTGGGGTACCACTGACGGGCCGCGCCCCCGCCACTCATCCTCTTGAAGCTGAATGTGCTTACCTTCACATTTTAGAAAATTCAGGCTAGGCCGTTATCTTTCTGAGGCCCGTGAGCAGGACCCCGTTTACATACGGCTTTACTTGCTGCAGTGGGTGCCGAGGGTGCTCAGTGCACAGGGAGCTACCAGTTCTGAGTTTTGTTTGGGTCACAAACAATATAGCTCTTGAAAAAAATGTAGGAGAATCTGGAAAAATGATTACCTTAATTCTACTTTCCCAAATACCGTGTTTGGTTTACTTCCCCTTCATCTCTTATATAAGCATCTGCCTCTTCTCACACGGTTATGGTCCCACTGTGTGTGCGATTTTGTCTCCTCCTTCCTTCCGCTTTGCATTAGAACTCTGGATTCTTGAACTCCCAGTCTGGAGAGCATAGGGTTAGGTGCAAATCGCTACCATGTACAGAAAAGTACGTATATGAAAGCAGTTCAGTGGTTTCACCTAAAATTTTATTTTAAGAAGTATTTTTTAAGTTTATTTATTTTGAGAAAAAGCGCACACGAGCAGGAGGGGTTGAGAGGGAGGGAGGGAGAGAGAGAATACCAAATAGACTCAACACTGTCAGCACGGAGCCCTACGTGGGACTCGAACTCACAAACTGTGAGATCATGACCGAAACCAGGAGTCAGACGCTGAACCCACTAGCCGCCCATGCGCCCCTTAAGTTTGATGTTCTCACTCTAAGGTAGAAATTAAACGAGAAGAGTTGGATCGCTCCAGCACTGGCGTTTTTACGCTTCCAGTGAGCCGCCTCCATTTGTGGCGTCAGATTCTTCCCCGTTAGCGCTTCAGGGTGCTGGCCTCGTGGCAAAGCCCGTGCACCCGCCTGGGCGACATTACCAGGCCGCCTGCACCCACCGGAGGGCGATGCGCAGCCACTGCCTGTAACGAACCCCACACTTTCTGCTCGATCCTTAGCCACACCCATGACCATTTGTTTTTATTTTCCCGGTAGTCATCACCCGCGAGCCGCCGGGCCTCATGCAGTTTCACAATGACAGGCTCGTTTTCCGGGCCAGCAGAGTGATGTGACGTTCACAAAGCTCTTGAGGAACTACGGTATGGATGTTCACACAGGAACAGAGAGAGCGCCATGATTAAGCCATTCTGTTACTAATGATCTGTGAACTTGTATTTACCAAGAGGTTGGCACTAGAATGTTTGGAGCATCCAGAAACATCAGGATTTTTTTTTTTAGAATTTTTTTTTTCTTTATTAGAGACCAGGTTACTCACTGCACATTCCTGATGATTGCCAAGTATTAGGGGACGCATCACTGCCCACCCCCAGAGAACGGGCTGGACACCTGAGGGTGCGTCCAATGCCATGGAGCGGCTGGTGTCAAAACAGACCGGGAAGCCTTCTCTTCGCCGACGTGGAACGATTCCCAGGGTGTGTTAAGTGAAAAAAGTAAAGTACGTGAACATATCTCTACTAAGTGTCAGCCTTGGAATAGGCAGAAACATGCAAAAATAGGATCGACACGTGACTGCTGAGTTCTTCAAGAATAAACAGGAAGGATCAGTTAGAAACTAATTCAGGGGCGGAGTAGGGATTGGGGGTGACGAGGGGGTGGAGACATTTCTCTGAGTGTTTGCTTCCTCGGCAAGCCCAGAAGCGCTCTCAAATGGAATAGAAATAGAAATAAATGAACCTGCCTGTATGTCAGGGAGAAATGTAAACACTGACGGGGGCCAAAACGAATCCAAATAACCTGAACGTATCATTTTGACTCCATATGCCCTTCGTCTGAAGGCAAACCAAACTTTAAATCAGTACTGAACTCCAGTTAGTAAGGTTTTTGCTCGTGGTGGCGCGGGTTCATGGTGCTGAGACTGCATTCGAGGGTGGAGCACACGAGTGACGAGCCGCATGCAGGTGACCCGGGCCTGCTGCCCACCACTGGGGGAGGCGGCCCCGAGCTGTGACTCGTGCTGCCTCTTATCTATAGGACATAGACTCTGTCGCTCGGCAGACATCCTACTTGTAGCCGGTAAAGGCAAGAATCTTCCATAGATGCTGAAACCGGAGGGTGGAGTTTTGCCGCGGAACAGGGTCCTTACGTCGCCTCCAAACCCCTCTTCACAAATACTTATTAGTCCCATGGGGGCGTCCCGGCCTGTGTGGAAACCTGGCAGACCCTGAACTGCCTTCACCGAATAACCAAAGGTGACACCACCAGCAATGGGACAGCCCGGCTACGAGGACACAGACAAGCCCACAGTCGGGGACGGCGTGTGGAATAATCGGCCGCCACGCTTCAGAAATGTCAGGGCGACGGGAGAGGACGTGGCCCAGAACAAAGGAGTCTGCAGACAGGACACCGCACGTCTCCAGGGGGAGAACACGGAGGGCACACGGCACGCGGAGAGAGAGCAGCCGTTGCCGAGCAAAAAAACCATCAACAGTGGTGCCACTGGGTGTAAGGTTCTCAGGAGTTCTTTGTTCTATTCCTTTTTAGAAGTTTGAAATCATATCACAAGTACAAGTTACCAAGAAGATAAAACAAGTTAGGGAAAACAAAAACATTTCTAAGGTAGGAGTAAGAACCATTTTTGTTCTACGGCTAGTTTTTTAATATTGGAATCTGAGGGCGCCAGGAGAGGGGCTCTGGGGGGGCTCAGCTGGTTAAGGTTCTGACTCTTGATTTCGGCTCAGGTCAGGATCTCAGGGTTCGGGGGATCGAGCCCCATGTCGGGCTCTGTGCTGATGGACGGAGCTTGCTGGGGATCCTCTCTCCCACTGCCCCTTCCCCGCTCAGGTACGCATGCGTGTGCTCTCTCTCTCTCAAAAGAAATAAAACTTTATTTAAAAAAAAAATCTGGATCTGCAGACAGGGAGTGCACACACACACACACACACACACACACACACACACACACCAGGATCATGGCCTTATGCGTGCGCATCTCCCGTCCCAGCTTGCCCCAGACCAGGGCCTGCAGCCCGCAGACCAGCCGACGGACATGCGGCGACGGTGCGAGGAGGAGGCGCAGGAGATAGTGCGGCTCGCTAACTCCGCCGCTGGGCAGCCCTGCGTCGAAAACGAAAACCTGACGGACTTAATCTCCAGGCTCACGGCTATCCTGCTGCAGATTAAGGTAAATTTGGGAGAAGACATTTCCTACTTTTTAAAAAATTTTTATTTTTTAACATTTATTTATTATAGAGAAACAGAGACAGAGTATGAGCAGGGGAGGGAATGGGGGGGGTAAGACACAGAATCTGAAGCAGCTTGAGGCTCTGAGCTAGCTGTCAGCACAGAGCCTGACGCAAGGCTCGAACCCACAAACTGTGAGATCATGACCTGAGCTGGTCAGACACTTAACCAACTGAGCCACCCATGTGCCCTATTTCCTGTATTTTGAAACAGCTATGCCAACAAGTGTGCTGATCTGCTGCTGAGAAATTATAACCAACAGATTAGATCAGATGCATTTTTGTCTGTCTTTGCACCACAATTCAATTCCAGTTTAAAATTTCTATCCCTTTAGTGTCTGGCCGAAGGAGGAGACCTGAATTCCTTTGAATTCAAATCACTCACAGATTCACTGAACGACATCAAGAGCACGATAGACGCTTCTAACATCAGGTAACCCGCAGGACGGGCCCGAGCCCCCCCGTGGGCAGCCGCGGCGGTTTCCCACGTTTGAGATTTGCGCGTGAGTCTTCTCCCTTAACTAAATTGTAAAAGGGCTCCTCCGTTGCATCCGGTCTATTGACGGGACAGACGTGGCACATGGCTCTTTCATTGGAAGGAATCCGAAGCACGCACCGCATGGCCCTGGGCAGGCGCGAAGGCTGCTCTGAGAGGCAACGCCCCCCCCCCCCAGAGGGCGGCTAGCGTCCCCAGTTCCCTGCTGCCTGTCCAGTGCGCCCTGCACTCGGCCATAGCCTGTGTCGTGGGGGGTTCAGTCCTTCCTCGGGGTCATGGTCGCAGCTGCTCTTTAATGCAAACTCAGCCCTTCCTTTCCCCAGAGCTCCTGCCCCAACATAGCGGAACGAGGCAGGTAACCATGTGTCTCCCCCGCAGCTGCTTCCAGAACAACGTGGAGATCCACGTGGCACACATCCAGAGTGGCCTCAGCCAGATGGGCAACCTGCACGCCTTCGCGGCCAACGACACCAACAGGGACTGAGCAGGCACGTGTCGGGGTGGCCTCCCCGGCCCCCATGCTGCGTCCCCGAGTGCGGGGCACGGGGGCACGGACACCCCAGCGGGGCCCGCGTACAAGCTATGCCACTTGGACCGGCACTGCCGGCCGGCTTCGTGTTCACTTTCCTCCCGCTCCTCGGCCGCCGGAGCGTCGCTTCTGTCCCGTTCGGTAGCAAGTGCTTCTCAGCCGAAGGTGCGTGAGCGCCGGACACTTTCACGTGCATGAATTCAGCCCAACACGCGCAGGCGGCCGCCGTGCAGAACACGAGGAGACATGGTCTTTTTGCGCGTGCGTGCGTGGCAGCGCCAGCGGGAAGTGACAGCCCGGGCACCCCCAGCGGGGCACCATTCCGTCTTTGACAGAAACCGTCCTTGAGGCGCGAAGTCCCGCCCTGAAGGAAGCCTCTGGAACGTGGATGGGAGACGCGGGCTCGACCAGCAGATGGGATAGACACCTGGCGACCCGGGCCTACAGATCATTTTATAGTCATAAATATTTTAATTTATCATAATTTATAAAAGAAACCTCTGTTGTTTGTCGAAAGAAAATGAAGGAGCAGGAAAAAAAAAGTACTGGCAAAATTGCTACATTTCAGCAAGTGGATTTGGTCCGTCTTTTCCCGTCGGTTCGGGGCAAAAAGTGCTCTTGTTACGAGATTTATTTAAAAAGACTGACAACACACTATTTTCATATTTTGTTTATTTGCACAACTCTTGAACCAGATTACTGGTTAAAATCCAACAATACGCAATTTATAAAGTCAAAAGATTTTATAAGGAAAACAAATGTAATAACCAGTGCAGCGAAATGCAGGAAAAAAGGTTTGTATTCGGTTGTGGGGGTTTTTTGTTGTTTTTTTGTTCTTTTTAAAGGAAAACCCTGCCTACGATGTTAATCTTGTACAAAGTGTGTATTTGGAATTTTGTTTGTTTTAACATAGAGTATTATAAAGTCAAAATATAATAAAATTGTTTTCAGATTCGAAGTTTAAATATAGCTGTAGAGGTGACTTTGATTCTTTGAGATGTCCCATAAGATGGGACTTTTTATATGTTAATGTATAATAAAACTAAAACAAGATTATTTTCCATCTGAAATTTTTGTATAGTTTAAAGATGCTTTCCTTGCTGGTCTTGTGCCACTGCAGACCTTTAGTGCAGAGTTTATATTTAGCTAAACAGTTATGTTAATTAAGAAATGCATAAATCCTTTATTCTTAATATTTGTAATTATAAATAAATTGATCTATGAAAAGTAGTCTTGTCTACCATTTTCACTTAATACATACAAGGTGTTGAATATTCCTTCTATTTAGAAAGTTTTGGGGCTCCTGGGGGGCTGTTGGTTAAGCGTCTGACTCTCGATTTCAGCTCAGGTCATAATCTCAGGAGACTCACGAGATCAAGCCCCGCGACGGGCTCTGCGCTGACGGCTGGGAGGCCTTGCTCGGGAGTCTCGATTCTCTGTCACCCTCTGTCTCTGCCCCTCCCCTACCCATTCTCTCTCTCTCTCTCTCAAAAATAAACATTTAAAAAATTTTTAATAAAAATAAAGTTTTAAAGAGCTGTAACTTCCACTAAACTATATTTTTAGGGGAATCCGTGGAGATTAATTACCAAGTCCTTTTGAATTGCGATTCCATCCAATAAGACTCCACGGGGCGGGTTTTTCCATCTCTGCAAATCTTTGACAACATTAAGCAAGCAAGTGCTTGGCTCACTGTAGACCTAGTGAACGGCTGGCTCCGCCCACAAGCATGGAAAACATCTTTTCCTTGTTTTCCCCACGCTACGTAAGACTGACCTGACAGATGTAAATCCCACCTCATGGTAAATGCACGTATCTAGGGGTGCCTGGGGGGCTCAGTCGGTTAAGCGTCCCAACTTCAGCTCAGGTCATGATCTCAGTTTGTGAGTTCGAACCCTGTGTTGGGCTCTGTGCTGACAGTTCAGAGCCTGGAGCCTTTGGAGTCTGTGTCTCCCTCTCTGTCCCTTTCTTGCTATTCTCTCTCTCTCTCTCTCTCTCTCTCTAACATACGCATCTAAGCAGTGCTGTGTGCTGGTGGCAGGAACTGTGCCTGAGATTATATTTGAATTTTATTTCTGTTTAGGGAAGAAGAAACCTTTACCATTCAAAGCAGCCATCTTGGGTCCGTTGTACATGAATTTGAACAATGCTGCTGCTGGTGACCACGTTTCCTAAGCTCCACAGAGAGCTGGCAAAGCCAGATGGAGCCAACAACCCCGCGTGCTGTGTAGACTTGATTCTGAAGGACTCTCAGCAGGTTCCAGAAACCAGATTCACTTGCTACCCCTGAGAATCTACCAAAAGATGTGCCTATTAAATCCCTTCTCTTGAGGGGCGCCTGGGGGTGCATTTTAGCGACTGACTCTTGATCTCAGCTCAGGTCTCGATCTCGGGGTTGTGAGTTCAAGCCCTGCGTCAGGCTCCACGCATAATGTAAGGGGAAAAAATCTCTCTCAAATGCATGCGCTTTCTGAATCTTCGTCATGACCAACTCTCGCTCCACCCAGCCACCGTCCCCACCAGCCCTGGGCTGGAAGGTCACCCCACCACGGTCTCGGCAGCATTCACAGCTTGTAGTAAGCAGTGGGCTTCAAGCATGGAACCAGTCATTTTCTCTCCATCTAAAGCCTCAGGGCTTTCTAGGTAAATTCAGACAACATTTTTATAAAACCCAGGAAGTCATGGTTGGTCTGACCTACGCTAACCATCTAACCATCTCTCCTGCTTCTTCCTCCCCAGGGCCTTTGCACATGCGGCTCCTACTCCTCACCTTGGTAACTCCTGACCATCCTACTCATCAGTTTCTCGGGGAAGCTTTCCTTGACCGCAACACCCCGACTCCAGGTCCTCGCGTACGTAGCTCTCTGTGCGGTGCGGGTCCCGTTGGCGATCTTACATCTCTCGTCTCCATGCTGGCCCCTCTGCTCCATGAGGGGAGGGACTGTTCTGGGTTTGTGCACCATTGTATTCCAGGCCCTCGTAAAGCGGCTGATCATAGGCAGCAAATGCTCGTGGGATGAACGAGTTTCAAACCCGCTTGAAGCAACGCTAGTGTCACTAGGGAATAAGCATTCGGTTTTCCACGGTGACTGCTTGGCGAGATGCGACGATTCCCTTGGAAGCAGAAATTCTACGTCGGTGGGGGGNGACTGAAAAGGCCGGGCCGACACAGGAGGCATTATTTGGTGGTGGACAGATGGGTGGACTGAGCCCTGGCTGTCACTGATCTGTGGTGATTGTGAACCCCTTAGGTCTCTTGCTCTTTAATATACAGTCCCTCCTGGGGCGCCTGAGGGGCTCAGTTGTTTTAAGCGTCCGACTTTAGCTCAAGTCGTGATCTCATGGTCCGGTCTGTGGATTTGGGCCCCGCATCGGGCTCTGTGCTGACAGCTCAGAGGCAAGAGCCCACTTCTGATTCTGTGTCTCCCTCCCTCTCTGCCTCTCCCCTGCTCACGCTTTGTCTCTCTCTCTCTGTGTCAATAATAAATGTTAAAAAAACAAAAAACAAAAAACATTTTTTTTAAGTTCAGGAGAGGTGCAGACTAATGTTCTTAGAGGGTCCCACAATTTTTCAAAATAAAAATGACAAGATTTTCATATTTATCGATTTTGTACTTGTTCACTAGGGAAAACAACACAACGTAAGTGCAAGAATACATTAATTAATGAGCTCATTAGATGAGTCACCTTTGTACGTGACCCTCAATAGACCGGAAGTGCAGAGTTTCCTGTCGTGTGAATGTGAACGTCTGTTGCCCTGCACCTGGCCAGGTCCCAAGTCCAAATAGGGAGAAAGTGTCCTGTGTCGAAGTCACCTCCCAGCCGCCCCCACCCCAGGCTCTACGCACGGCTCTGGGCACGTGGCGAGCTCGCCAATAATCACAGCCTGAGCTGGCAGAGCACCTGACTTCCGCTCAGGTCACGTTCTCACGGTCCGTGAGTTCAAGCCCCACATGGAGCTCTGCACTGATAGCACGGAACCTACTCTGATCTTCTGCCTCTCTCTGCCCCTCCCCTGCGCTCGCTCTAAAAAAATAAACATTAAAAAAAAATCAAGCCTGCCAAAAGCCTGAACTGTCTCCTGATTGCTTCTCATAGTGGATTTGCTACTCTGAAAAGTGCAAGTCATTTGAGTAACACCTCTGAAAATGAGGGCAACTGGCATGAAGGCTGAAGGCAGCTCAGACTATTCTAGTAACATCAAGACTGGAGTGCTGGCCCTGGCCATGGCTCCTATGAGGCTCTTGCAAAGCATGGGGTACAAACCAAGCTCACCTATGGCTGCCTCATATATGGTCTCCATTGGCCCTCAGGAGTGGGCAAAGCCTCCACATACCAAGACGAGATTTTATCTCAGAATAACTTACAAGCAGTAATTTCCATGCATTCTTTTTTTTATGTTTATTAATTTTTGAGAGAGAGAGAAAGACAATGTGTGAGCGGGAGAGGGGCAGAGAGAGGGAAACACAGAATCCAAAGCAGGCTCCAGGCTCTAAGCTGTAAGCAGAGAGCCCGATGCGGGCCTCGAGCCCACGGACCATGAGATCATGACCTGAGCCAAAGTCAGATGCTCAATTGACTGGGCCCCCCAGGTACCCCCCACCTGCACTAATGTATAAATCAGGTAGAAGAAATCTGAAACTAACACTGTATGACTGACCTTGAACAAGCCGGAGTGAGAGAGCTCTCAGCACGGCGGCCTGAAGGACTCCCTTTTGTACAAACTTCGCGCTTTGTTCAGGGCCACACCGTGTGTCCCGGCCGAAACGCTGTCTGAAGGACAGAGTTCATTTAAATAGAATTACAGTGAAACATTTGTGGAAAGCATTTAATAACCCGCTAGAGTCGCACCAAAGTACACAAGTGCTTGTGGTCGTGGGCGATGTTGGAGTGGCCGAAAGAAGAGGCACAGAATCAGCATGAGGGGAAGGTTCAGGCTTGAGGGGAGAGAGCCTCGAGTGTTGAGAAGAGAGAGAGGGCTTCGCGGGGTGCCCCACGGACGGGGCTGGCACGGAGAAGGCCGCAGCTGCGCGGGGGTGACCTTCCGATCCGCACGACCGCCCTGTTGGCCGGAGATGTCGCCTGCTGGTCTGGGAAGGTAACCGGGAGGTCTTTCCCGCCTGGTGGCCCCTGGAGGCTTCTCCAGGTTTCTAAGGAGAGTGAGGTGCGTCTCCTTGCACTCAGCCGAATCCGCCTGTCGCCCGTGCTCCTCAAGCATTACCAAAGGCCGAAAGGATGTGCTCCTCCCAGGAGTCCAGCTTGGAACCTGGGTCGTCGGAGAGGGGGCCATAGGCTTCACAGACCCGACCGTGGCAGCCAGGGTCAGAAAGGGCCTCTCTGGGCATGGGGGGATGGGGCAGGCAGGTCCCTGGCAGCTGGGGCGCCACACACTCCACTTGGCTGCCCTGTGCGGGGCAGGGCGGGGACGGCCTGGCTGAGGGTGGCCACGGCTTCCCACTCTGACGCCGCGACTTGGCGCGTCGGTTCTGGAACCACACCTGCAAACAGGAACCGAGAATGGTGTTGGGCCGCGACGCCCCCATCCCCCCCACCCCCGTCCCCACGCACCAGTGCCATGTGCCCCGGCTCCCTGCTCCAGGACCCCCTGGGCTTCGAAAAGTGCTTGGGGCAGGTGGTGGGCAGGCGATCAGAGGCCCCCGCTTTCCCGGAATCACCACCGCCAGGTGCCTGGGCGCCATATGGAGATATTTGCAAAGAGAAACAGGGTCACGGAAACAGAAGGGCGTAGAACTTGAGGATAAAATGCTTCTATGGTTAAAGAGGACAGACATCAGGGGCACCTGGGGGGGCTCAGTCGGTTGAACCGCTGACTCTGGATTTTGGCTCAGGTCATGATCCCAGGGTCGCGGGATCGAGCCCCACGTTGGACTCCTTGCTGAGCATGGGGCCTGCTTAAGATTCTCTCTCTCTGCCCCCTCTCTTCCATTCACGCTCTCCCTCTCTCAAAATTCAAAAAATAAAATTTAAAAAGGTGATACGCGTTAAAATAATTTAGAAAGTCAATTTCTGAAACCAAATCAATCAAGAAGGTTATTTCGCTGGGTGACTTCACTGCTGAGAATAAATGTTCTGCCCACGACGTCCTAACAAATCCTGAGGGTGTCCTGCCCAGGGAGGCCTCTGTGCCAACGGCTGAGACCCATAGATCATTCCAGAATATTCCACCAGGGACGCTCCTCCCAGCGCTGAGACGAGCGCCCTGGCTCAGACCTGCGTTTGGACACAGACCAAGGCGCTGAAGGCTAACCGGCAGAAGGGCAGGGTCCCCAATACCCCCCGAGCCCCAGGATTCTGATCTAAATTACTGCACAATAATCGCAGCCGCCTCCAGGGAGCTGCCCGGGCTTCAGACTTTACCCCGAGATTCCAGACCCAGTATCTGCCAAGAACGTGGCCTCAGGGGTCCCGGGGGTACCTCAGAGGGTCGGCCTCCCCGTCCCGGAGACCCTTCTCCCACGGTGGGGAGGGGGGACGCCCAGCTGGGCCTTGTCCGTCTCTCTTCCCGGATAAAGCAAAGCGTCAAAGTGCTTCTTCTCACCCTCCTGCTGAGGATTTGGCTTCCGTCCACTTCGAGCGGCCCCCAGTGTGCTTGACGCCTCCNGCGCCGATTAGGGGGCCGCGCGCTTACCCTCTGGGCGGCCAGGGAGCCAGGGGCGCTGGTGGACGCGTGACCCCTCCTTTCCGGAGGTGTCCGCGGTGTCCTCGCGGGAGGCAGGAGGCGGGGGCGGTGTGGGGCTGCCTCCGCCGGGTGGGCCCCGTTTGAAGTTCCCGCTTTGCGGGGATTCGCGCTGCGGTGGGGGGTTGTGTGCTGCCTTGCCTCTGGGGCTGCGAGGCCCCAGGGCGCAGGACCCCGCAGGGCCCCCGAGTTGGCTCCGCGCAACGGGCCTGGCCGGTGCCAGGCCCTCCGCCAACTCCATTCCCTGCGTGGGGAGGGAAAGGCGTGGGCCCCGAGGACGGCCCCGCGCGGCCCGGGCTGCCTGCCGCTGCCACCCGAGCCCTGATCGCACCAGGACGGCTTTGTGTTGCGAGGGACCTTCAGGGCCCTGTCACACCACCCAGAAGACCCTGGGCGGGCTTTCTAGCCGTCCTGGTGGAAAGACGGAAGGCTGGGGACCGGAGCCCTGTGCAGGGGCCAGGTCTCAAACCCCCGCGCTCTCCCCGGCAGCCTGCTCCTGCACCTGCCCACCGCACCCCTACTCTCCCTGCCTCCTTCCCCCTCCCTTCCTCACCCTTCCTTTCTTTTGACTCTTCAGGCCAGGGCAAGTGGGTCGCCAGGTCACACCCTCCATCTTACTGTGCTCGGTCATTCTTTCATTCAGGAAGCCTCCCGTGGGAGGCTGTGCTGTACTGAGTACCTACGCCTGGTTTACAGATCAGGAACTTCCACAATCCAGAGAGACCCCCAGGACTCCAGGGCCAGTGTGGAGGCCGGCAGTCAGATGAGACTCAGTGCTCCCTGGTCAGCTCCCCTGCACCTTCCACGGGAGGCCACACTCCTGTCCCCTCCAGTCCCTGGGGTCACCTTTCAGGCCCCTTGGGCTCATTAGGTCCCCAGTCTCAGGCAGGGGTGACGGGGCCAGAACCCTGCAGCCCCAAGCTCCGTGGCTGTGCTTACAGGGACCCCGAGGCCAGCCTCCGAGGAAGGCTGACGTTTGCTGGCCCTGTGGCCGCCAGGTGAGGTTTAACATTGGAGGGAGGGGGCAGAAACTCTGCCCAGGGTCAGGAGTCATGGGGATCCCAGGCTGTGTGGACACCCCCGCTGTCCTGTGTTGCAGCCTGGTCCTCTGTGACTCCCTCTCCCTGTGCGGCGGGAAGACAGATGCACCCAGGGGCGAGAGGTGCCTGCCTGCGGGCAGAACTGACCCCGATTTCAGGTACCAGCCCACACATGCTTTTTGAACCTGCAGTAAGAAATGCCCACATTCGGGCCGCCTGGGGGGCTGCGTCAGCTGAGCATCCGACTTTGGCTCAGGTCACGATCTCACAGTTGGTGGGTTCGAGCCCCCCTGTCTGTCTGGGGGCCTGGAGCCTGCTCCGGATTCTTTCTGCCCCTCCCCCATTTGTGCACCTGCGCACCCACGCACGCTCTCTCTCCCCCCTCCATCTCTCTCTCTCAAGAATAAATAAATAATGAAAAAAAAAAAAAGATATGCCAGCATTCAGCATTCAGTTTGTGGCCTGCACACCGACTAAACAATCATTTTCCTCCATGGCTTTTCTTGAGAGCTTGTGGTAGGATAATCCTCTGTGTTGAAATAAGATTGCAGCCTCTCCCCTTCTCTCCTCTTTTTGCTCTAAATGAGGTTCCGATTGTGTGTGCTGGTGTACACCTGAGAAATATCCTCTGTGGGGAAGCAGTGGAGACCCA
>NW_027532592.1:3027064-3037893 GCF_008692635.1 Crocuta crocuta
AGGGCGCCGCGGGGGGGGGGGGGGGAGGGGGGGGGGGGGGTTTGGAGGGGGAGGCCACATGTTACAGCTGCTGGTATTGCTCTGATATTATTTTTGAATCGAGCATATATTGTTGTAAGTATATTCTTAAAACCTAGTTTTGTGTTAAGGTGTGTTTTTTTTTTCAAATGTCTTATTTCTGAGAGAGCACAAGCGGGGGAGGGGCAGAGAGAGTGAGGGACAGAGGATCCAAAGAGGGTCTGCGCCAGCGGCAGCGAGCCTGATGTGGGGCTTGACTCACGAATCGCAAGATCAAGACCTGAGCTGAAGTCAGACACTCAACCCACTGAGCCACCCAGGTGCCCCCAAACCAAGTTTTTGATAACCAACTACAATGTGGTTTTCTGGGTTGGATTTTTTTTTTTTTAAAGTAAAGTCTACACCTGGGACACCTGAGTGGCTTAGTTAAGCATCCGACTTCGGCTCAGGTCATGCTCTTGTGGTGTATGGGTTTGAGCCCACATCGAGCTCTGTGCTGACAGCTAAGAACCTGGAGCCTGCTTCGGATTCTGTCTCTGTCTCTGCCCTTCCCCCGCCCTTGCTCGCTCTCTGTCTCTGTCTCTCTATCTCAATGATAAATAAACATTAGCCCACACCCAGCGGGGCTGGAGCTCACAACCTGAGATCAAGAGTCTCAGGCTCTGCCGACTGAGCCAGCCGGACGCCCTGGGTTGGATCCTTAGAAAGGAGAAATGGACATTAGTGGGAAAACTGGAAAAATCTGAATGGTTGTATAACACCGTTCTAACACAGAAGCAGAGGATGCGTGTGATGTCTCTGGAGAGAGATACTCCTTCCCCGTGGCCACGGATTTCCCAGTTCTGGGATCTGCACTGACCAGCGTTCAGAAGCTAGAAGTTCTACAGCTCTCCTCATCTGATGTGCATCCATTCGCTCAAAATTACAGGTACTTTCCGCTCCCTGTTTGCGTGCCAGACACCTGGAAAATCCTGAGGTGGCCCCAAGTTCAGGATCCCTTACTCAGCTGCTCTGTCGCAGGCATACGCTGGTGTTTAATTGCTCCCCAAATGGAAAACGGCAAGAGCCCCCGCCCTTGGCAATATCTTAGAAAATCATTCTGGCAAGTTACTTTCTGAAGGCTCCATCAGGCGCTTTCCGCTACCGAAGGCGTCCACCTGCCAGTTCCAGAATGTCAGCCCTGAGGTTCACGGTTACCCCAAGGCCCGGGTCACCGAGATCGGGGGTCAGGTTCCCCCTCATCCGCACCTGGGCTCGCTCGCTCACCCCCTGGCTTGCTCAGGGCTCGGGCCCTTATTTGCATTTGGTGTGTGGGTCACATCAGTTGAAACAGGTAGAAAGGGACAGCGAGGTGAAACAGAAGACAGTTTGCAGAGACACATCCGGTAAATAGAAGCGAAGATGGAAGAGAAAAGCAATGAGCTTAAAAAAAAAAAAAAAAAGTATCGGGGCGCCTGGGTGGCTTAGTCGGTTAAGCGTCCGACTTTCGCTTAGGTCATGATCTCATGGTTCGTGGGTTCGAGCCCCGCATCGGGCTCTGTGCTGACTGGCAGCTCAGAGCCTGGAGCCTGTTTCAGAGTCTGTGACTCCCTCTCTCTCTGACCCTCCCCTGCTCACGCTGTCTCTCTCTCTCTCTCTCTCCTAGAAATAAATAAAACAATACAAAACAAAAGTCTCGTTATTTGCCGCAGCCCCGGTGACAGATGGGAGCCACTCTGGGGGACCGTCCTGCTCTGTGTCCTCAACCTTTCCCACCAGGGCTCCTGTCCCGGCCCCTCCTAGGAGCTGGTGTTTACTGAATGGAGAACCAGGGAAAGAAGGGTCAATAGCTTCTGATTCCACCCTGAGCCCCTTTGATCCTGGCCTTGCTTTGATTTCCTCTCCTCTGGCTGCCCTGCCCGCCCTCTTCAGTTCCTGAAGTGTATTCTAGAAGCAGGGTTTACAAGAGATTGAGAGACCCCCTCCCCCCCAAAAAAAGGTATTAATGTGCCAGGAAAGCGATAGAAGGTTAAGGAGCCTCTTTTGTTGTTTGGTGAGCACCAAACACATTCCAATCGCAAACACAAATGCGCTTTTGAACCGAAGTTGCGTTGTTTTTTTGTTTTTTTTTAAAGGATGATGCCTTTTCTTTCGATTGTTTCTACCCGAATCCTCTGGGCAGCGTCTTTCTCCACCCAGACTCACATAATCCAGTGAAGTTAAAAAGAACATCTCTAGGGGCACCTGGGTGGCTTAGTCGGTTAAGCGTCCGACTTTCGCTTAGGTCATGATCTCGCGGTTCGTGGGTTCGAGCCCCGCGTCGGGCTCTGTGCTGACTGCCAGCTCAGAGCCTGGAGCCTGTTTCGGTCTGTGACTCCCTCTCTCTCTGACCCTCCCCTGCTCACGCTCTCTCTCTCTCTCTCTCTCTCCTAGAAATAAATAAAATATTAAAGAAAAAAAGAAAAGAAAAGAACATCTCTACTCCGGAGAGAGAAAACCAGAGATTTTCCAGGTTTGTGTCCACACACTCTATACAAAGAACAGAAGCATCCGCAGCAGATTTGGCCCCCACACCTGACATTTGTCTCCGTCTCCCTCTGCAGACTAAAAAAAGACTGTGAACAGTCTTCATTTTTTTTTTTTCATCGTTTATTTATTTTTTTAGGAGGGGAGAGAGACAGAGCCAGGGCAGGGGAGGAGCGGAGAGAGAGAGAGACACACACACAGAATCTACCCCCCGAATAATTTATGAAGTCATTGGCAGATTCCCGGACGGCCAGCTCTGGCCTTGGCACCCCGGCCAGCGAGTTGTGGGCGTGTGTTCCCCAAATCCTTGTTTTTACTGGATATTTTTGCATCTGATAGATGAGAGCATCGCACAAGGCCAAGTTGGTCCGATCAGACATGGGCCCCTGTGGGTGGGGGAGACACGCCGCCCGCAGACAGGGGCTCCTCCACTTCTGCTGGGACCAGGAGTTGTGGTTTCAAATGACCCGTTCCGCTCGCAGGAACGTGAACTTCACACACTCTGTCCGCGGGAGAGGCAGCGACACCGGCCCCTTCTTTCGGAGAGCGAGCAACCCCACACCGGGCACCGTGCTCCCGGAGGGAGTCCTCACCCCTGGGCCCCCGGTTAGCAGCCTGGGGCGGCCGAGTTAATCCTGCACTGATAAAGCCCAGCCAGGGCAACCGACCCAGTGCCAACGGACCCTGGGGAGCGGGCGGTAGAGACGCAGCCCCGCCCCCTCATAATGCCCCAAATATGCTTTCGCTTTGGGCGTTCACTTGAACGAAGACCCCGCAGAGGGAGACCCTGCTTTTAACGTGGTTGATTATGCCGGGATTGTTTAAACTCCTTCTCACGCAGACTGTGGTCCCTGCACACCGTCTCCCGTGCTCTGTTGGGAAACGGCACGTTCCCGAGTCTGGAATATGTAGTCGTATCTGCAGGGGACAAATCTATTACATGCTACTGAGGTATCTCTCAGGAGATAAGTGGAAGAGGCCCCCACCAGTCAATCAGGACAAATGGAGTGAGCGCCGATAAGATAATAAAAGCAATAGGTGGCAACTCCTCCACATTTTAAAATCTATTATTTTATGGGGCGCCTGGGTGGCTCAGCCAGTTACGCGTCTGACTTCGGCTCAGGTCATGATCTCACGGTTCATGGGTTCGAGCCCTGCGTCGGGCTCTGTGCTGACAGCTCAGAGCCTGTAGCCTGTCTTCGGATTCTGTGTCTCCCTCTCTCTCTGACCCTCCCCTGCTCACGCTGTCTCTCTTTCTCTCTCAAAAATAAATAAAAGACATTAAAAAAAATTTTTTTAATCTATTATTTTGTGATGGTCATAAAAACAAAACTGATCACGTTTGGCTGGTTCTAGGAACAAACCCTTTATCCTAAGAGCTGGTAAACAGGGGCGCCTGGGGGGCTCGGTCGGTTAAGTGGCCGACTTCAACCCAGGTCATGATCTCATGGTTCATGAGTTCAAGTCCTACGTCGGGCTCTGTGCAACAGCTCAGAGCCTGGAGCTGCTTGGGATTCTGTGTCTCCCTCTCTCTCTCTCTGCCCCTCCCTCACTCATGCTCTGTCTCCTTCTCTCTCAAAAATAAATAAAACATTAAAAAAAAATTAAAAACAACAACAAAAAACCTGGTAAACAAAGTATTTATTCTGCCTTTTCTGTATGACCATAGCTCAAGGCACACAAACTATTACTATTAATAAAGAAAAGGTTGTCTAACCAGAGAAGGAATGACAGAGGTAGAATGGCCTCATTCTGCAACCTTTAATGAAGGTGTGAGCCTGACATCTTCACGGCTGCTAACTCTCCTTCCCTGTAGACATACACACCGCCACCTCTGAGTGAGTCACTGTCCCTGAAATAGAGACCCAGAATGTAAGCCAGCTATCAGAGCTCACCAGCAGGTCAACAGAAGAACAGGGGACAGTAACAGGTCACAAACCGCAGCGGGGACACAGTCAACAAAGCCCAGACTGTGGGAGATTCAGGACAATCGTCAGCCTTGTTATCAAATACATTGGAGAGAGAGAAAGAGAGAGAGGGAGAGAGAGAACCATCTATAGACCAAAAGGGACCAAAGAGCCCTGTGAACTCATGCAGTGTTTGGGTCCTAATGTGAACAAACCCTGTGTGAAAAGTCACTTCTGGGGCGCCTGGCCGGCTCAGTCGAAAGAGCATGTGACTCTGGGTCTCTGTGGGGTTTGAGCCCTACATTGGGCACAGACGGCTTTAGAAAAATGTTCCTTTCCGGGACAGGTTTAGACATTTAAACATTAGCTATAAGAACATATTAGGAAATTGGGGTTAACTTTTTTTTTTGTTATACTGATTTTGCATCATTTTTATTGTCTTTTAGAGATAGGTAGAGATATTGGCAGATTGGGGCACCTGGATGGCTCAGTCGGTTAAGCGTCCGACTTCGGCTCAGGTNAACATTTGGGATTTCTTCCAAAATAATCTAGTTTGGGGGCGCCTGAGTGGCTCCATTGGTTAAGCAGCTGACTTCAGCTCAGGTCATAATCTTGCAGTTCACGGGTTCGAGCCTGGAGCCTGCCTTGGATTCTGTGTCTCCCTCTCTCTCTCTGCCCCTCCACTGCTCATGCTCTGTCTCTCTCTCTCTCTCTCTCCAAAATTAAATAAACATTTTTAAAAATTAACAAAACAAAATAATCTAGTTGGGGGGGAGGGGGAAGAGTGGGGAGATACAGAAGCACGATTGGCTAGGAACTGGTTAACAGCTGAGGCTGGGGCGTGATCACTGACTAGACCATTCTCTCTAACTTTGTGTATGTTCAAGATTTTTCCAGAATGAAAGTTAAAAGAGAAAAAAAAGCAATAGTCGGTGTCCTTGAAAGACGGGAGATGCCGACCAGCCGGACAGGAGCCCCACCCTGGGGTGTTGGCTCTGCTGGCTTTGGGAACCGAGGAAGAGGGAGAGGCCCCCTCGCTGGGTTTGGGGCAGGGGCTGGAGGAGGCAGCGTGCTCCTGGGCTCTGGGGCACTCGCTGGACGAGGGGCAGAGGCAGGGTGTGGGTGGGTGGCTGGAGTCGAAGCCTTGGGGACACGGCACAAATGCAGGAATCTTCCAGGACTACAGAGGCCGAGGCAGTGGCCAGGCTGGGCACAGCGAAGGGTGGGTGCTGACGGGCACCTCATCCCCTAGCATCCTGGGCGCCCACCCCATCTGTGCCTTTGGCCCTGGGCGTCTGGACCCACAAGCGGTGAGGGGTGTCTCCCAGCCATGGGGGGCTGAGGAGCCCACCCCAGGGACTTTCTGGAAGAGGTGAGGCCACTCTTGGTTGGCAGGGACAGGGGAACTGTTGTGGTCTGTGCACGTCACCTCCCAGTCCTGATGGGTGTTTACCAGGACCTCGCTGCCCGGCGTGGAGATCCTTCCTGGGGCTCCTCTCCCCAGACTCGGTGGGCTGAAGGCCACGGGGAGGGGGGGGGAGGGAGACAGGCCCGGAGCCTGAGGGCGTCCTGCACCCCTGCGCCTGCCTAAGCCCTCCCTCCCCGCCTCTCAACCGCACTCACTCTTGCCCCTGGGTCCTGGTCCTGCCCCAGGGCAACTGGATTCCTTCTCGGAGTCTCAGGCTCCTTCCAAATCCTGCTCGCAGGCCGGTCAAGCCTTCCTTCCTGGGACCCACTCTCCCTGGGGCCTGCCCTCTGCCGCCCGGCCCACCCTTTGCTGGCGTGAGTCCCACTTTCCGAGGAAATCAAATACAACCACAGAAAAAAGGAGAGACCCGTAAATAAATCTACCTGGGGCAGCCACTCTCAGCCCTTTCGTGTAAGACCTCTTCCGTGTGTCTGGGTGTGTGTGTGTGTGTGTGTGTGTGTGTGTGTACACGCGCGTTTGCGCGCGGGCACAACATACATACATGTAAGTATACAGGAAAACTATACACCCATGGTTTTTACGCAGAAAAGTCTTATTTACCTAGCTGGAAAATAATTCTTTTTAATGTCTATTTATTTTTGAGAGAGACAGAGCACGAGCAGGGCAAGGGCAGAGAGAGGGAAACACAGCATCTAAAGCAGGTTCCACAGAGCCGGACGCAGGGTTTGAACTCACGAACCGAGAGATCATGCTGTGAGCTGAAGTTGATGCCTAACAACTGAGCCCCCAGGGGCCCCGTACAGCAGTTAAAGTCCTGTAAGGGTGCATGGGTTCTAAGCTTCAGAGGGCCGGACACGCCCCGGGTGGCCCAGGGCACCCCCCAGAGGCTCCCATTCTGGGCAAACCCTGCTGGACTGGAACCAGCCTACGTTGAAAGCACCCGAGGGGGGCGGGGCAGGAGGCGAGAGGAGGTTGAGTAGAGGGCTTGCCTGGATCAGAGTTCGCTTCTCTCACTTGGGGTCCAGGAGGCATCTCGGATCTGAGGCCTGGGGGTGGAGTCCAGGATAGGACGGCGGGGGGGGAACGGGTCTCAGACTTGAAAAGGCCTCTGTTCCGGCCCCAGTGCTGTTTCTCAAAGCCGGGCTTGTGCAGGACCAGCACTGGGCCGAGCCCTGTGTCGTCGGGGAGCCCGGAGCCGGGCAGGGCAGCCTCCTCCGCACACGGCCTCGTCCGAGTGGCACCCCTCCTCCCACGCAGCCGCCCCAGCTCCAGGCCTGGGGGGCACGGCATGGGGCTCCGTCCCCACGGAGTGTGGGTGTGACCACCCAGAAGGAGACCGGCTCGGGGGCTTCTGTGAGGCCCTCCCGGCCCTCCTGGCTGTGTGCCCACCGCACCTGACCCGGATCATGGGCACCTGCCCCCCTCCACACACACACACTCAGAAGCTGGGTCTGGATGGTTCCCCTCCCAGTTATTGGAACTCGCAGAGGCTGAGGGCTCGTTTCATCATGAATAAAGTTGGAGGTCCCCAGTGTCCCCCGTGGGCTCGGGCAGCTCCTGCCGTCTCGGGGTCAAGGAACTCCGACCCAGGAAGGGCGCAGATTCTCAGACTTGTCTTTACTCAGTCCCTTATCACTTGTCAGATGTGGGGCAGCCCCCCCCCCCACACCTCTCCGAGCTTTGCTTTTCTCATCCGCACGCAGTGTGTCTCGTCTCCGGGAGCAGAGGGGCTTGCTTCCCCAAGAGAGGGCTCCCTCAGCCGGAAGTGCGGGCCAAGTGCAAGAGAGGGCTGTCCAAGCCGGAAGTGCGGGCCAAGTGCGGGCCAAGCGCCGGCCGCGACTGACCTGGCGGTAATGAACACGCTCCAGAACACGGCGCGGGGCTCCCGATGATCCCGACTTCCAGACTGTGGTAAGGAGGGGCCCTGTGCTCTCTCCGGCTCTGCCCAGGCCCCCCCCACCCCCCGTCTGTCACCTCTCACGCGCTGCCTTGCAGTGTTTCCTCAGGTGTGTTCATCTGGGCGCCCATCTGGCCTGTGAGCTCCCGGCGGGCAGGGCCCCAGGTCTGCGGGGGCGGGGGGAGCTGGAGGGCCTTGAGCCCCCAAGGGTGCAGGGGTAAGTAAGGAACGCGAGACACAGGACGGGGGCGGGGTGGGGGCAGGGTTCATGCAAGAGCAACTGTGGGGTTCACCGTCTCTTTCTGGAANTGGAGGTTCTCTGATGCTGGAAGCTTCTGGGGACACTTTAAAAGGCTCAGATGAAAGGCACTGGTGGGATGGAAGGTTCTTGGGGCCATTTGAAGATTCTCCGCGGGTGCAGGAAGTGGTCAGCTGACGGGTACTTGTGAAGCCCCGAGGCCGCTGATGCCGGTGGTGAATTAGCAAACCAATCAGCCACACCTAGGGCGAGAGGGGCCCTTATCTGGGATGAAAATCTGTCATTTCCCTGCAGAGGGAGGCCTGGGGTCAGTTCCGAGGCCACTGGCGGAGGCCAGAGAGGCAGGGCCTTGGACAGGCCTTCCCCTCCCCCTCCTGGGGGCCTCAGGTGCCCTCCTGGGGTGGAGGAGGGGCTGCACCTCACCCTCACCTAGGATGACAGGATGACGCTAAAATCCTGACTGCAGGCTGCCCCCGCCCCCGCCCAGGACGCCACCACCACCCAGGACAGGCTTGGAGGGGTCTCTCTGGCTCCCACCAGGGTCCTGGACCTGCCCCAGGACCTTGCCAGGCCCACGAGGATTCTTTGCTTGGCCATCCTGTAGTCTGGCCCCTGCACCTTCGCCCAGGCCCATCTGGACACTTCTGTATGAAACCCAGTTTTAGAAAGGACCCTGCTGGGTCAGTCTGGCAGGAAGAGCCCCCCCCCCATNGCCGGGCCTCAGCAGGGACCCTGTCCCCATGTAATTGAATGTAATTTTAGTAATGACCTTTTAGAATCTTCCCTGCACTGCCCCCCCCTTGTTGCCTGTCACCCCCATTTGCCTGTGCCGTGTTCCCAGATGAAACCAATCTCTGTCCNCTTTCCACTCTTCACAAGGGTCCTGCTTCATTTTTTCTTTAACACAGAGAGTCCGGCCCCTTGCGGCGCGCCTTGCAGGGGCCTCCTGACCCAGAGCGACCCTCAGGCCGTCTGTCCCTGCAGCTGTGACTGCCTCGAGCCCTTGGAGGACCAAAGAGAGAAAGTCGTGGCCACCACGGGGCAAATGTTCTGACTGAGAGGAAAGAGAAGAGAAACAGATCAAGTGATTGGTTACATGAAAATTGAGCCCGGAGGTACTCACATCCGTGTGAGGGGAGCTCCAAACAAGTGGGAAGGGGGGGCGGTGGGCGGAGCTGCCGCTCGTGAACGCAGGGACAGGGGCCTCCCGGAGAAGGCCACACTGGAATAACAACCCCCATGTGATGGCTGTGGGCACCTGGGCAGGGACAGCCCTCCGGAGGCCCCGGGGACAGCAGGCCCCGAGTGGGAGGTGAGAGGTGGCTGGAAGACAGGTCAGGAGAGGTGACAGTGGGTGGGTCGCCCTGGGAGGTGATCTGTAACAGGAGCCACTGATGGCGCTCCCCTTGTGCTCAGCTCTGTCCTCACTGTGGTCCCTTCTGGAACATTCTCTACCTGAATCCCCAAAGCAGCCAGGGTGGTGAATCCTTTCATAGTCACCATGTACTGCACTGCTTTTGTGTAGGTGATATTCACACAGCATAAAATCAACCACTTCAGAGGGTCCGATACAGTGACGCTTTGTAGACGTGCAGCCGTGTGCTGTCACCTGGACACACAGTGTCCTTGGCCCCGAGGGCGACCCCGGTGCCCACTCCCCAGTCACCGCTCTTTCCCCTCCACCAGCCTCTCACAACCGCCCATTGTCTCGCTCTACCCCAATTGTGGATATTTCCTGTCATAGGTGACCTTGTGCGACTGGCCCCCTTCACTCCGTGTAATGCTTTCAAGGCTCACTCCCTTTTATGGCTGGATAATATCCAATTTTGTGGACATCACCACTTATTTTATGGATAAAGAAATTGGGGCTTTGGGGATGAGACTGAATCACTAACTCAAGCCTGGCTCACCCACGCTGCCTCCTGGCCGAGGCTGGACTTGAACCCAGATCTCCTGACGCTGCCGCCTCACCTCCTCACAAAGACAAGGCTCCACCTCTCCCCTTTCTCAACCCTTGCACGTTTCTATCCACCCGGCATGACCACACTTGGTCTCCTGTCATTTCTGGTCTGTGTTCGCAGATGGTCAGCTTCCTGAGGACATTTCTGCCCTTGCTCAGAACAGGTGCGCAGGCAGGAAATACGTGCTGGCTGGTCACTTGACCACCCCCCCTCCCCTGGCTATAAACCAGCACCAGGACAATTGTTGGGCGAATTACGGTACATTCATAAGATAGAATATTATGGGGCGCCTGGGTGGCTCAGTCAGTTAAACGTCCGATTTCGGCTCAGGTCATGATCTCACAGTTCGTGGGTTTGAGCCCCGCGTCGGGCTCTGTGCTGACAGCTCAGAGCCTGGAGCCTGTTTCAGATTCTGTGTCTCCCTCTCTCTCTGACCCTCCCCTGCTCATGCTGTCTCTATCTCTCTCTCAAAAATAAATAAAACATTTAAAAAAAAGAAAGAAAAACCAAAAAACCCCAAAACCCAAACAAAAAAAGTTCCTTTAGAACAGAGATTTTATTTGATCATCACCTTGACGTCTGCCCTGGTTGGGATCCTGCTGTCTGCCACCTGAAAGGGAGACCCCTGGTCCCTGATGGGGGGGGGGGGTTGCTCACCACATTTCCCGGGTGTCAGGACTTCCTGCTGTTTGAAGATATGCAGCGACAGGCATCTCTGTTTTTCTCAGCCTCGGGGACAACCATCCAGGTGTCCCTTGGGCGAGGCCAGGCCACTAGGAAGCCCCCGCCAGGCTCCCATCACTTCCTGTTGCTGGATGGTCGTGGAGACAAGGAGCCCATCCTCCGAGCACAG
>NW_027532592.1:3037925-3043785 GCF_008692635.1 Crocuta crocuta
AACACGGGGGGGGGCGGGGGGGCGTTTCCACGGTTTGAACGCACAGGAAGATTCCCGGGCCAGCACCTACATCTAAACTATTTTTTTTAGAGTTGTTCACAACTTCACATTCTTCTCACCGACTGCACCCCTGCGATCCGTCTGCACGCGGAGCAGATGCCGACGATCAGACATACACAGTTTTGTTACCAGTAGCTTTGCCTGCCTTTCTGTTTTCGATAACATTCAACACCTTGCAAAAAATGTTGTGTAGCTACGTCTTTTCTCTATGGATTTTTTTTTTTTTTTGCAGATAGTAAAAGGGATACCAAAAATGATCCATTTTATGAAAACACGTTGGGTCTCGTAAGGTTGAGATTGAGGGCACTCGGACCTCAAGGTCCATCAGAGGAGGACCACGTCTTTCTTGCATACCCCATTGGCTTCCGCACCTGAAAAACTTGCAAGTATTCAATAAATACTTGTTGAATGAATAATTTAACTCTGAAAATACTTTGGGGAATTGACATCAGCCTCTTGCGCTGTCCCGTGCGTGGAGTAAGTGACCAATGAATGTCTCTCAGATGAATGTGTGAAAATGGCTGAATTTGGGGCAGAAGAGGAAGGCTGTGCAGCTGACGTGTAAGACACCCTTGTTACTGAACCTGCGCTTCAGAGATCTTGTGGGGAGGGGGTTGAGGGGCTGAGCTCTACAGAGCTGGGAATTTAATTCAGGAAAAGTTCTCTGAAGGGAAACAGATCAGAAAGAAATGCTTTGAACCTATTCACCAGATGTCTCATTCATGGATTAAGTGTTTATTAAGTGTCTNGAAGCAGCTGTCACCTCAGAAATTCCTACAATATGCTTTGAAAAAAGGATTAATTTTTGAAATATTTTAGTATATGTGCTGCCGAAGCGAGCACTAATTTTTGAAATATTTTAAAGGATTATTATTTTTTTAGTGTTTACTTTGAGAGAGAGCATGAGTGGGGAAGGAGCAGAGAGAGATGGAGACACAGAATCCGAAGCAGGCTGCAGGCTCTGAGCTGTCAGCACAGAGCCCGACATGGGGCTTGAACCCATGAGCTGTGAGATCATGACCTGAGCCGAAGTTGGAAGCTTAACCGGCTGAGCCCCCCAGGCACCCCAGCTATGTGAATATTTTAACCCAGAAAAACCGTATTATAAACATGACTCTCCACCTTGCCTCTGTAACATGGTACTATATTTTAGAGCTTTTTTCATATACGGTATCTTTATTTTTTTTAAGATTTTATTTTTAAGTACTCTCTACACACAACGTGGGGCTCAAACTTCCAACTATTAAAATATTGTTATAAAAAGCATTCCTGAGCCTGTATCTTGGCATCCCCTTGAGACACTCTCTGTACCCGTGGCCAAGAGACCAGAATCAAATGTTGTCCTCACAGGGCACCTGGGGGGTTCAGTTGGTTGGGCGTCCGACTTCGGCTCAGGTCATGAACTCACGGTTCGTGGGTTTGAGCCCCATGTCGGGCTCTGTGCTGACAGCCAGCTCAGAGCCTGGAGCCTGTTTCAGATTCTGTATCTCCCTCTCTCTCTGACCGTCCCTTGCTCACGCTGTCTCTCTCTCTCTCTCTCTCTCTCTCTCTCAGAAATAAATAAAACATTAAAAAAAAGATCTACTAAAAAAAAAAAGTCGTCCTCACCTGGCTAGCCCCAGGCCAAGCCATTGGAATGGGGGGCCGTGGCGGGGGCTTTGTCTCAAGTAGCAGTCTGCTGGGCCAGGCCAGGAGAGCGCATGGTCAGGAAACAATGCCCACGTACGAAGAGAACCTGTGTCCACAGCGGCGATCTGGGAGGCAGAATTCTGCCTGATGGCTTTTCTTTAGGACTCTGAGAGGCTTCTATAAAAACAGTGATCATAAGGGGCGCCTGGGGGGCTCTGTCGGTTAAGCATCTGGCTCTTGATTTCAGCTCAGGTCATGATCTCATGGTTCGTGAGTTCAAGCCCCGCATGGGGTTCTGTGATGACAGCTCAGAGCCAGCTTGAGATTTCTCTCTCTGTCTAAAAGTAAATAAATAAACATTTTTTAAAAAGTGATAATAAAAGAGCAGACATTTATAGAGAATGTATTGTGACAGTTGCTACTCTAAGTGTGGTTATGTGTGTCACACATTCTGGGGAAGTACTATTATTATTATTTTGCAGCTGTGGCCACTGAGGCACAGAGTGGTTATTTAACGTGCTCAAAATCACACAGCTAGGATGATGGGTGAATGGGCTCCAGAACTCCATAGACCTGCTCTAGAGCCTAGTGTGCCTAGTACTATACTCTCTCACCTTTCCGTCAAATAATGTTCTACGATTCTAGATCTCCCTGGCCCTCTGTTTCCTCTTCTGTAAAATGGGTTCATAATACCTACTTCCTGAGGTTTAGAAAAATAAATGAGATAAAGCACGTGAAGTGCCTGGGGTATGGTGTGTGTGAAATAAATTAACTGAACATCGTGAATATGGAGGGGGGGGCTGTTTACCCGGGGGAGGGTCCCAGAAGTGGGTTGTCTATGGACAGCGAAGGCCTTGCAAGGACACATCCCCACGATCTGCTCTGTGGAGGGGGAGGGATGGCTTGCGGTGCCTTGGGCTCCATGGCTGCGACGTCCGGAGCCCTGGGAAGCTGTGTTAGTAGTGCCGGCAGCACAGGCCGAGTGCAGGGGCCCCACAGCTGCCAAGGCCCCGGGGGACAGGCCCGGCAGGGTGCTGTTAGCCCTTCAGGGTGAGGAGTCGGACAGACCTGACCGCACCCGGAAGGTCGTCCACCAGCTCCGTGACTTAGTTTCCTCATCATATTGATTGATTGATGTAAAATGTTAATTTATGTAAGTAATCCGTACACCCAGCATGGGGCTCAAACTCATGACCCTGAGATCACAAGTCACATGGTCTACGAGTCGAGCCAGCCAGGCATCCCCTAGTTTCCTCATTTTAAAATAGGGACAATGATACTTATTCCAAACAGCCTTTTTTTTTTAAGTTTATTTAATTATTTAAAAAAAATTTTTAACATTTTATTTATTTCTGAGAGAGAGAGAGAGAGCGTGAGNTATTTTGAGAGAGAGAGAGAGAGAGAGGGAGAGCGGGTGAAAGGCAGAGAGAGCCCAACTTGGGGCTTGAGGTCATGACCTGAGCTGAAATCAAGAGCCACACTCAATGGACTGAACCACACAGGCGCCCCTCAAATAGTTTTTGCGAGGCTTAAATAAGACACTGTGTATGAAGGCCCTGGCCCAGTTCTTTGCACCTACATGTTCATTAGCTAGTCTTGGCCTCTTTCAGTGATCAGTTCAAATTTTAGAAAGTTCTTTCTCTTAGTGAGTTGATATCAGTCTCCTATAATTTCCTTGCATTGCTTTGACGTGTGCATGCTCTTTCAGTCATTCAGCAAACCTAGACTGGGCATCTTCTGTGTGCCAGGGCCAGGGCCAGGTCTGTGAGCACATCCAGAGTTCATGGGGCTTGAAGTTTATTCAATTATAGGAGGAAGGGGAGTTTGTTTTTTGTTTTTTTTTAAGTTTATTTATTTATTTATTTATTTATTTTTATTTTATTTTATTTTTTAATGTTTTATTTATTTCTAGGAGAGAGAGAGACAGCGTGAGCAGGGGAGGGTCAGAGAGAGAGGGAGTCACAGACTCTGAAACAGGATATTTATTTTTGAGAGGGAGAAAGAGAGCAGGGGAAGGGCAGAGAGAGGGACAGAGAGAATCCCAAGCAGTCTCCATGCTGTCAACACAGAGCCGGACACAGGGCTCGAACTCACGAACTGGGAGACCATGACCTGAGCTGAAACCAAGTCAGATGCTTAACCGAATGAGCCCCCCAGGTTCCCCTGTAGGGGAGTCCTTTAAGACAAAGAATAGACCATTAGGTACAGAAAAGAGTGTTTATTTAGAAAGAGAAATGAAGGGGTGCCTGGGTGGCTCAGTCAGTTGGGCGTCCAGCTTCAGCTCAGGTCATGATCTCACGGTTTGTGGATTCGAGCCCCACCTCGGGCTCTGTGCTGACAGCTCCGAGCCTGGAGCTTGTTTCTGATTCTGCGTCTCCCCCTCTCTCTCTGCCCCTCCCCTGCTCACGCTGTCTCTCTCTCTCTCAGAAATAAATAAAACATTAAAAAATTAAAAAAAAAAAAAAGAGAAATGAAACCCCGATGAATCACAAATGTTAAAAAAATGTTTAAAAAATGTTAAAATAATGAGTAGTAGGACAAAATTCAAATGACACGGTAATAATAGGATTATTCGTATTACCTGACTTCTTGACACATCTCTAGGCTTATTTTTCTTCCTACATTTTTTGGGGCTGCATATCCCTTGTTCTCCATGCGATAACACTCTTCTACTGAGAGACTGGAAAGATGATTCAGGCTTTCCTCCAGGACGGCTGATGGACTTTTGGGTTCTACATCCTTCGTTCAGAGAAGTGTCCTCTGCACAGTGTCTTGCCCCCTCCCTCCCCCGCCCCCGCGCGCGGAGCCGCTGCCTTTATTCTGAGCAGAGCCACAGAGGCCGTTCCCCACACCGATCCCCCCAAACGCCTGGCCCACCTAGGAGGCGGCCACAGGGCCGACAGGCTGGGGCCGCAGGGATGAGTGCGCAGAGGAAAGGAGCCCAGGGAGTCTACCTTCGGCAGCGCTACCACATTCGGCCAGCAGGTGGGGCTGAGGGGCCCTGAAGCTTAGGCATTAGTCTCTGAGCATATTTTTTAAAAAAATGTTTATTTTTTTAAAAAAATTTTTTAAGCTTTATTTATTTCTGACAGAGAGACAGCACGAGCAGGGAAGGGTCAGAGAGAGAGGGAGACACAGAATCCGAAACAGGCTCCAGGCTCTGAACTGTCAGCACAGAGCCCGATGAGGGGCTCGAACCCATGAACCGAGAGATCATGACCTGAGCCAAAGTCGGTCGCTTAACCGACTGGGCCACCAGGTGCCCCTAATGTTTATTTATTATTGAGACAGAGAGAAACAGAACATGAGTGGGGCAGGGGCAGAGAGAGAGGGAGACACAGAATCTGAAGCAGGCTCCTGGCTCTGAGCTGTCAGCACAGAGTCTGACGCAGGGCTCGAACCCATGAACCGAGAGATCATGACCTGAGCCAAAGTCAGATGTTCAACTGACTCAGCCATCCAGGCACCCCTAAAAACACATACTTTTATAAACCTTTGATTAGACCAATTTAAAAATCGGTAAACTTTTGAACCTAAGCAAATATATATAACTTCATAATAGACATTGCCCTTAAGAGTGTTTTGGCTGTGAAAGCCAGAAAGGAATGGTAATGGCAGGGACACAAATCAGATCTCACCTGTCCAGGTATTTAAAACAGGGTCACAGGGGCGCCCGGGTGGCTCAGTTGGTTAAGCGTCCGACTTTGGCTCAGGTCAGGATCTCACAGTTTGTGAGTTTGAACCCCTGCGTGGGGCTCTGTGCTGACAGCTCAGAGGCTGGAGCCTGTTTCGGATTCTGTGTCTCCCTCTCTCTTTGACCCTCTCCTGCTCACGCTGCCTCTCTCTCTCTCTCTCTGAAATAAATAAAGCATTAAAAAAAAATTTAAAACAGGGTCACAGGGCACCTGGAGGGCTCAGTCGGTTAGGCATCAAATTTCGGCTCCGGTTATGATCTCAGGGTTTGTGGGTTCAAGCCCCGCATCGGGCTCTGTGCTGACAGCTCAGAGCCTGGAACCTGCTTCGGATTCTGTGCCTCCCTCTCTCTGCCCCTCCCCTGCTTGCGCTCAGTTCCTCAAAAATAAATAAACAAACAAACACACACTTTAAAACGTTTATTTCTTTATTTTGAGAGAGCGAGTGGACAAGGGAGGAGCAGAGAGAGAGAGAGAGA
>NW_027532592.1:3043935-3049197 GCF_008692635.1 Crocuta crocuta
AGGCTCTGAGCTGTCAGCACAGAGTCTGACGCAGGGCTCGAACCCACGAACCGAGAGATCATGACCTGAGCCAAAGTCAGATGTTCAACTGACTCAGCCATCCAGGCACCCCTAAAAACACATACTTTTATAAACCTTTGATTAGACCAATTTAAAAATCGGTAAACTTTTGAACCTAAGCAAATATACATAACTTCATAATAGACATTGCCCTTAAGAGTGTTTTGGCTGTGAAAGCCAGAAAGGAATGGTAATGGCAGGGACACAAATCAGATCTCACCTGTCCAGGTATTTAAAACAGGGTCACAGGGGCGCCCGGGTGGCTCAGTTGGTTAAGCGTCCGACTTTGGCTCAGGTCAGGATCTCACAGTTTGTGAGTTTGAACCCCTGCGTGGGGCTCTGTGCTGACAGCTCAGAGGCTGGAGCCTGTTTCGGATTCTGTGTCTCCCTCTCTCTTTGACCCTCTCCTGCTCACGCTGCCTCTCTCTCTCTCTCTGAAATAAATAAAGCATTAAAAAAAAGTTTAAAACAGGGTCATAGGGCGCCTGGAGGGCTCAGTCGGTTAGGCATCAAATTTCGGCTCCGGTTATGATCTCAGGGTTTGTGGGTTCAAGCCCCGCATCGGGCTCTGTGCTGACAGCTAGCTCAGAGCCTGGAACCTGCTTCGGATTCGGTGCCTCCCTCTCTCTGCTCCTCCCCTGCTTGCGCTCAGTTCCTCAAAAATAAATAAACAAACAAACACACACTTTAAAACGTTTATTTCTTTATTTTGAGAGAGCAAGTGGACAAGGGAGGAGCAGAGAGAGAGAGAGAGAGAGAGAGAGAGAGACAGAATCCCAAGCAGACCCCATGCTGCCAGTGCAGAGCCCCATGCAGGGCTTGAACTCATGAACTGTGAGATCATGACCAGAGCCGAAGTCCAATGTTCAACCGGCTGAGCCCCCCGGGCGCCCCCAGAAACAATTTTGACTTTCCAGAGAAAGAGACAGAGGTCCAGAAAGTGGGTCTAAGGTCACAATATATAAAACGTGACAGATCGAGTCACTTTCCGTTCCCTCCCCTGGCGGGTGCCTGAGCCTCTGGCCCCTGCCTACATCCTCAGGCTCACCCTCTGCCACCCCTCCCCCTTGCACCTTCTGCCCCGCCAAGGCCACCCAAACATGCCTGCTTCTCTTACCCCACAGGCTGTCAGCAAACGGCACCCCCTCTCCGCAGAATGTCTCTCTCCATCCTTCAACTGTAAACGTGCACAATGATAATCGGAATGATCTCCTGAGACCTTCCGGGCAGGATGCCATTCTTTCTTCTGTCGTAGGGCCTTCCCAGCCCGAATAAATGCCTAACGCGGCCGCGCACGCACTGCGGTAAATAGAGCTGGTGTACAGTGATCAGTCGCACCAGGCGCGGGCCCGTGAGACACAGCACGGAGGGGGTCCGTCACGATGGGCTGCGGAGACTGTTGCCAACTTCGGGCACTCGTCCCTCCTCAAGGAGGCAGCCTCTAGGTCACGGTCGTCTGACTGCAGTGCCAGGCCTGGATCTGAAAACGCTAACGAGCAATTCAAGTGTAAAGCCCAACCTTGCAAGCCTCGCAAAAGACATTGAGTCGGGAGCTTTGTCCTGTGAGCCTCCGGCGTGCAGCCTTTCTGTGTCCTGATGGAAAATACAGACCAGTGGCCCGAATTTATGGAAGGCACACTGTATGCCCGAGGGTCCTTTTCCTAGTGCCTTAGTGTATTCACACATCCGGGCTTCTCAACAGCCTAAGACGTGGGTGCTATTATTACCCCCAATGTATGTATGTATGTATGTATTTATTTATTTATTTTTATTTTTAGGAGAAGAGAGAGACACAGCGTGAGCAGGGGAGGGTCAAAGAGAGAGGGAGTCACAGACTGAAACAGGCTCCAGGCTCTGAGCTGGCAGTCAGCACAGAGCCCGACGCGGGGCTCGAACCCACGAACCGCGAGATCATGACCTAAGCGAAAGCCGGACGCTTAACCGACTAAGCCACCCAGGCGCCCCTGTATTTATTTATTTAAAAGAATTTTTTAACGTTTATTCATTTTTTTGAGAGAGAGAGAGAGACAGAGGGTGAGCAGGGGAGGGGCAGAGAGAGGGAGACACAGAATCTGAAGCAGGCCCCAGGCTCTGAGCACAGAGCCTGACACGGGGCTCGACCCCACACACCGTGAAATCATGACCTGAGCCGCAGTCTGACGCTTAACCAACTGAGCCACCTCGGCGCCCAGGGTTTACCACGAACTAACGAAGCTCATTTCCAAGCCCTTCCGAGGCCGTTGCAGTGTTTTCGCCTGGTCCAACGTTTCTGTCAAAGTTTCTAAAACAAGATGTGTAAGTTCACGGTCTCTTTGCATCCTGACTTCCTTCCGTCACTCCTCTGTGTTAGATGGCTCAGGAAGGGAGCTTGGGGGGGGGGGGATCTGTTAAGAGGACAATGACTGAGGAAGGGCTACATTGAATTGGAGCTTAGCGGCATGCATTTATGTGACTGGCAGTCATTTCTGAATCCTGTTAAGTCATTGCTCACAGCGGGTAGAGGAATGGCTTTCTGAAATACACCTACGGCTCGCAGTGCCTACTCAGCCGGCGCTATGTCACAAAGGTGCAGGGCCCGGGGGGGCAAAGGAGCTCTGTGACACCTGGCACAGAAAATACACGGGCCGGGGGGGAGGGGGGACAAGATGTGAAAGGAAATGAGAAGCTGGTCCATAGAAAATCCTTGCAACCACCCAGAGAAAAAAATTGTCCGCAGAAGAATCAAGTGTCTCAATGGCTAATCTAAAATGCCTAACCAGGGCGCCTGGGGGGCTTGGTCAGTTGAGCGTCCAACTCCCGGTGTCAGCTCAGGTTGTGATTTCACGGTTCATGGGTTCCAGCCCCGAGATCGGCTCTTCACCGAATGTTGAGTCGGCCTGAGATTCTCTCTCTTTCTCTATGCCTCTCCCCTGCTTGCACTCAATCTCTCTCTCAAAATAAGAAACATTAAAAAGAAATAATAATGAGGGGCGCCTGGGTGGTTCAGTTGGTTAAGTGTCCAACTTCGGCTCAGGTCATGATCTTGCAGTTTGTGGGTTCGAGCCCCACGTCTCGCTCTGTGCTGACAGCTCAGAGCTTGGAGCCTGCTTCCGATTCTGTGTCTCCCTCTCTCTGCCCCTCCCCTGCTCATACTGTCTCTCTCTCTCTCAAAAACACATAAAACATTAAAAAAGAAAAAAGAAGCCTAGGGGCGCCTGGGTGGCTCAGTCGGTTAAGCGTCCGACTTCGGCTAAGGTCATGATCTCGCGGTTCATGGGTTCGAGCCCCACGTCGGGCTCTGTGCTGACTGCCACCTCAGAGCCTGGAGCCTGTTTCAGAGTCTGTGACTCCCTCTCTCTCTGACCCTCCCCTGTTCACGCTGTCTCTCTCTCTCTCTCTCAGAAATAAATAAAACATTAAAAAAAAGATATATATTAAAAAAAGCCTAATCTAAAATGGACATTGTCAGTCATCAGGAATCTAAGTAATGTCATATATGCAATTATAAGCGCACCATATTTATTTTTGTTTTTATGAGAATCACGCAAAAGGGCCAACATATTAGAACTCTTGCGTTTATGAGACATAAACTTGTACTCTTACTACAGCGAATCTACCTGAAGTTAAAGTCACATGTTTTATTTATCATAATGGATCAGATAAATCAGATCCTGTTTTAACGGACAAATCTTGTTCTGAAGAACACTGGGAATTCACCAAAAACCATACACCAAATGGCCATTCAAGCCGACAAACAGCCCTGAAATATTATAGCTCAGATGTGAGAGAAACTCGATACAGGTTTTCCCAAAACTTGACAATAATCTTTCAAAAAATACACGCTACTAACAGGAATGACTTGGGAAACTAAAACATAAATGATAATACATTTATTTATTTTTCATTCTCAAGTTAGTTGCCATACAGTGTAGTCTTGGCTTCAGGAGTAGAATCCGGGGACTCATCACATCTGACACCTAGTTTTTATCCCAACAAGTGCCCTCCTCAATGCCCATCGCCCATTTTCCCCGCCCCATCGGCCCTCAGTTTGTTCTGTTTTTAAGAGTCTCTCTCTTATGGTTTGTCTGCCTCTCTGTTCTGACTTTTCCTTCCCTCCCAACGAAAGTTTTTGATCACCACGCTGAGAAAAAGACTGACTTTTCTATTTTCTTTACAGAAATAGAAACTATTACAAAATGTCATAGGAAAAGGTGATTGAAAGTACGCAGCCTGAATATGTGGGGAAAATGAGCATACATGGTGCCCATAAAGTCTAGACAGAGAGCTAAATACATGTAATGCTGCCAAGGGTATTTTCAATCTTTAAAAAAAAAAGCGATTGTATTTCTGAACTTTTGGACACCCTGTAGAAGTGTGTCAGGAAGTTAATAAATATTTTATGGTTGTGTGTGATGCTTCTGGCTTTTTACGACTTTTCAAAATGTCATTTGTGATTTCTTTTTTTAAATATTTTTTTAACGTTTATTTATTTTTGAGACAAAGAGAGTGAGCAGGGAAGGGGCAGAGAGAGAGGGAGACACAGAATCCGAAGCAGGCTCCAGGCTCTGAGCTGTCAACACAGAGCCTGATGCGGGGCTCGAACCCACTGACCGCGAGATCAGATCTGAGCCGAAGTCGAAAGCTTGACGAACTGAGCCACCCAGGCGCCCGTGTGATTTCTCTTTCTAAACATATTCACCTGCATAATTTTAGACATCTTTTAAAGGAGTTTGCTGTTCTTTCTTTTAAAGTTTACTTACTTTGAGACCGAGTGAGAGAGTGAGACAGAGAGAATGAGCCGGAGGAGGGATGGAGGGTGAGGCAGAAAGAGAATCCCAAGCAGGGTCCATACTGCCAGCCAGCACAGAGCGGGAGGCTCGAACTCACCAGCTAGGAGATCGTGACCTGAGCCAAAACCAAGAGTCGATGCTTAATCAACGGAGTCCCCCAGGAGCCCCTTGGGTATTTTTTTCTTAATAGGGGCCCCACAAATTGTCCGAGCTCCCGTTCCTGCAGAACGCGCGTCTACCAATTTACAACCTCACAGAAGCCCATGAATTTCTCTGCAGCCTCAGTTTCCTCTTTAAAAACAGGGAATTTGCCCAGCACTTCCTTAGGTTTGCGGAGAGACCAAGGTGGAGTGGGGGGCGGTTCTGGGAAGCACGCGACCCCGCAGACGGGAAGAGGCTTGACCGGGAGGTCAGGCGACTGCCCGCGGTCACC
>NW_027532592.1:3049276-3067758 GCF_008692635.1 Crocuta crocuta
CTGTACGGCCTGGCGCTGCGCTTCTTCAAAGGTGAGCCGGCTCGGCCTCACCCCTGCCTCGGCCGCCGCGCGGAGTCCGGCCGGGGCCCGAGCATGACGGGGCCGCGGCGACCCGAACAGGCTGCGCCCTTGGCGGGGGGGGTCCCCCCGAAGTTTGTCCCCGCCCGCTGGGCCGCTGGGTCATACAGTTCCGACGGGCCTGGAGCCTGGCTTCTGCGGTCCTGGTCCTGCCTCCCCGGGGTGACTGGGGCGTTTTACCGAATTTAGCTTCTCGGGTTTCCACGGGCCGGGGTGGAAGAATGAGCCCTTTCTCTCCTAGAGGATCCCGTCCTCGGATGGCTTTTTGTTTGCGGTGGTTTTTTTGTTTTTGTTTTTTAACGGTCGTTTTCCTTTTCTTGCTTCCTGTGGCTTGGCACATCAGGTTCCCCCGATTTTTACCCGTGTTCCGGGGAGGAGGAAATCTTTCCGTCGGTTCCGTACATTCCCTGTCCAGTCGTTCTGGGGAACCATCACGTCGAAGAGGACTGGCTCCCTTGGCGGTTCTCATGTGGCCAGAGGAGGAAGCCTTAAGCTGATAACCCTTAAGTCCCTCCTGCTAGTCCTCCTCTAAAGGGAAGGGGTGCCCATGATGTTCTAGTAACTTCTAGATGGTTGAAAGTGTACCTTGGAAGCCGTGTGCAAAAGTTCTCCGTTAAGGCCTACAAGTACCCTCTGTTTCTCACACAACCGATTGTAAGATGTCTCTGGCTTTAGAACGGTATTGTGTGTGGGGTTTTTTTTTTCCTCTATTGGGTGATTCACTGGTATGATACCAATCACATGATCTTTTCAGTGGGAAAGACTGATGAAACGCTGGCTAGTTGGACTCTTAGAGATGTTTAGACCTTGTGGGGCGGGTCCTGGGCAGAATGCAACTTTAAAAGTGGTTTCTAGGTTTCGCATACATTCCAGAACAGCGTATTTATGACACTGTTCCCAGAGGGAGTTCCTTGGGGAGGACGCTGCATGCTTGAGTAGCTGAAGTTGTGAAGTTGGGTGGAGGGATGCATTCCGAAGTTGTTTGCTTTCGCTCAGCAAAACTTTGTGCAAACTAATGGAAGTCCAGGACATTTCCAGGACATTTGGTTATTCTACACTCATTGCATTTTTAAAATTATTATTATTTAAAAGTTTACCCTTGAAATATTCATTGTCCTTGCACATGGAGTTCAGCCCTCGATGCACTGCCCCGCTTGGGGAATTGGTAATGGCTAATGGCTTTCGGATCACTTGACCCTTAGGTCACTGGCTTGAATTTAGTGTTTTCTATGGTGGTGACAGATTACCGCTCGGATAAAATCGGGGGTGGGGGTGGGGTTCCTGTACAACTCCTATAACTACATTTTACTTCAAATTTTTATTCTTGGAACTGACTTTTCCAGTGATTAGTAAGCTTCAAGTATATTGTAGCACAAAGGTATTTAAGAATAGGGAAGGGCCAACTGTTAGTCCTACCTTTCCACATGACTGAAAAAAAAATACATAAAGGTAACTTTATCTTCTGAACCTGTTTTATTTAAAAATATTAAAAATATTTTCTCTGTAAGTTTAAAACACTATATAACATGCAGTAATTTTAGCATTGCTTTGGGGATCGGGAAGCCCCGGATTCTATTTACCATTATCGTTATTATTCTATTAAGTTTTCCAGACTCAATTTCTGTGTGTGTGTGTGTGTGTGTGTGTGTGTGTGTGTGTGTGTACAGCTGGGTTAGATGAGATTTGACATCTCCGATTTGAGATCTGGTCTAAAGCCAACATTCTTTTAACGGGCTTGTTGAGTGCTAGGCGTCCTGGGGGAATGTGTAATTTGGGGGCATAGTTGTCCGTGACCTTGGAGAAAAAAGCTATAGTATGGTGCATTCAGTTCCTAAGTTAAGCCCTCAACGCGTCGTTCAAATACTTAAAGGGAGAAAGCCGTGTGGCTGGTAAAGCTACCTTTCTGCAGAGAGTGTGGCATAGTCAGCAATGATGAGGCTGTTGGGGTAGGAGACCCCTGGTGGGGGGCGTCTGAAAGTCAGAATTATGAGTGAGTTAAGTGTTGCTGCTTCTGTTTTGATGGGTAAAACTTCCCAGCGCGCGGTGCTTGGCATTTTTATCAGTTTTGCAAGATTTTCTATAAATAACTTTTTTTTTTAATGTTTGCTTAATTTTGAGAGGGAGAGGGTGAGTCGGGGAGGGGCAGAGAGGGAGGGACACAGAGGATCCACAGCAGGCTCTGCACGGACAGCTGAGAGCCTGATGTCAGGACTCGAACTCACAAACCGGGAGACCATGACCTGAGCCAAAGTCAGACACTTCAACCTACTGAGCCACTCGGGTGCCCTGCACCGCTTTCTAATAGATTGCTATTTTGTGGTTTTGTGCCAGAATCTCAACAGGAATTAGAAATGACGGTCCATTTTGTCTTGCGCTGCGGAATAAGTAGGATATCCTTGAGAGCACAGATATAACTTGGATTGGGAATCGCAGACCCTGTTTCTCACTCCATCCTTGTCACTGTGGCCATAGCTTGGTAACTGGACCCGTTATGTCAACTACCTACTGTCTTAATTTTATGCAGGTGAAAATAAAATCATAGATGAAAATACAGGCAAATATAAGTCAGTATCTTCCCATCTAAACTTGAGATCTTGTCGGGGAGCCCGGCTGGCTCAGTTGGTGGAACCTGTGTTTCTTGATCATGGGATTGTGAGTTCGAGCCCCACACTGGGTGTCAAGATTATTTAAATAAGCTTAGGAATAAATAATTAAATAAACAAACTTAAGACAGTGTTAAATCCTTATCACAGATTAAGTTATATGTTAGGTCACTGCTGTAAACGAGCAGTAGGTTCACTTTTGCTGTTAAGGAACTTAGGGTCCAAAGGAGGAGTTAAAGACCCCGCCCAGGACATCGCAAAGCAGTGGGAAGGAAGAGGGGAGCAGACGCCATTCCAGAAAGGAGGGAAGGCTGAGAGCCCTGAATGGACAAGGCGTGTGACGGGAAGTGTACATAGGAAGTGGGTCGGATGGCCCCAGAGCTGAAAAGGCCCGTTGGTGTCAGACCCGTGGAAGGACCCGGATGCCATTGTGAATAGCCTTTCTGTCGGCGGACAGTGAGGAACCATTGAAGGTTTTCACTGGGTAGAGCAAAGTTGCCCTGTAACAGCTTGGCAGCATTTAGCTGGTACCCGTGGCACTTCGGGGAAGCACCATACTGGTGGCTCTGTTGTAGCCTTTATGTTCCTTGGATGGAGCTAACCCAGGAGTTGTGGTTTGGTTTCTAGAGTATTGGGGGGTGAGTTGTTCCTTCTTGAACACTTCATTGCCTCCTTGCACGAAGCTGGTAGATGGTTGCGTCAATTTAAAATGGCCGAGTAATAATTACCACCAGTTACTGAGCCGATGTTCACTTGTACGTCAGGTGCCGTTTTGAGAACTGTATGTGTACGTTATTTTGTTGAACCGTCCGCAGACCTTTGGGTGAGGATATCATCTGGCTTCCTAGTTGAGGAACTTGGCCCAGGCCTCTCGGGTGTTAGGGGCTGGGCTGGCTATACCCTGTTTTTTCTGAGGGTGCGCTGAGGACAGTACTCAGAATTACCTACCTTGTTGCCTCATCACATTTTGTGAACTTTTTAAATATATATGCCTGGAGATATTAAGGGCTAATATAAAGACCCATACGGCTTTTCTACATGTGACCAGTTCATGGGGTCTCTCTGGGTACCTGGAGGGGTGACATGCGAGAGACCCATGTACTCGGAGCTCCTACAGAACGCTGCCGTCAGGTTTGGGATTTTGAGTGTAATGGGGCAAAAATTGCCTCCAAAGGACAGAAGTAAATGTGCTCATAAGAATATTGACGTGCTAAGTCCCATTGCCGCTAATACAGGATCGTATCTTCTGGGAGGCGGGCACTTAGCTAATGTGATGGTCTTTTTTTTAATGTTATTATTATTATTATTATTTTTACAAATAGTTTATTGTCAAATTAGTTTCCACATAACACCCAGTGCTCATCCCCNTATCTCAGTGTGGTTTTGATTTGGATTTCCCTGATGAGTAGGGATGCTGAGCATCGTTTCGTGTGTCTGTTGGCCATCTGGATGTCCTCTTTGGAGAAGTGTCTGTTCATATCTTCTGCCCATTTCTTCACTGGGTTGTTTGGTCTTTTTAAACTCTTGTAAGTCACAAATGAATGTGTTAATTGATTAGGGATTGGAATGTCTGATTTTCCTCATATGCTATTCGGTTTGGAGCACAAATTCAAATAGGAAAGGAAACACGCGTCTTTCCCTCTATTAGCTTTCAGAATAATGGGTTCTTCCTCTAGCAGCCTCAACACGTGACACTTTTTTTGATGTCATCATGCACTCATGCTTTTCAACATATTTATTTTTTTCAAGCTCTTATCAACGCTCACTACTGTCCTTAGCAAGCGGGAGCCTTGTCAAGTTGGCTCGTAAGTTCCTTTGACATGATTAGTAGTTTTTCACAGCTTCCCTGCTCTCTGGTGTGGTGAGACATTCCAGATTATTCGTACACACTTCCTGCCTCACCAGGAGTCAGCCACTTGTCCAAGGGGACAAGGTTCCTGTTAGTGGGAAACAGCCTTCGAAGAGCTGTCATCAGGGTGCTGGGAGTGGGTGCTCTCTGCTACCGGATTGGCCATTTTTCTAGGCCTTTTCAGTAGACAGACCTAGGAATCGAGGGGTGTGGGTGTGAGCGAGCGAGTGTGGCGGGCGTGTTTTTGAGGGGACGATATGTAAGAGCTGTCATTGAACTTGGAAGAACTTGCCGCAGTCCTGGGCCCGGCGGCCGCGGAGGCGTTACTGCGTTCCCGCTAGCGCCGCTGTGGAGGGGGCTCCCGACCTGCTCCGGCCGTCCCGCTCCCAGACAGCCAGTCGCCTGGAGGGGCTGAGAGGTTCCGTCTCCTTTTGTTGTCTTTAAACACAGACGTTGCCAACAACTCGTACGAAGAGCCCCATTACGGGTTTACAGTGATGTACGGCTGTCATTCATCCTTTGGTGGCCCGTGTAATTAGCGTGCGCCTCCTGGATGTAAGTGGCCTAGCCTCAGATAATTGAAGTTTTAATTAGGACTATGGAACGTCTATTTCATTTTGAGTTTATATTTCCTACTTTCTTTATTGTCTTTACCTTTGGGTACAAGTGTGTAATAGTGTGAGAGAATGCACAGAACTACGAGACAGTTGTGAGAAAGGAACGACGGCCACCAAGAACAGTGATACCTCTCAAGCGTCTGGTTTTCTTTGCCAGTTCCTGTAAGATTTGAGCCAAGCTGAAATCTTCACTTGAAGACAGATCAAGGGTACGTTTATGCGTGTATGTGCGTTTAACGTAATTGATTCAGCGTTCGCCGGAGGCCACCCCTTTATTCACTAACGTTCAGGACAGCACACAGCTCGTAAGTGTGTCGCGTGATGAGCTCCCACCGAGTGTGCCCCCTGGACTCACTGGTGGTCCCCGCCGTGCCGGTCAGCTGCCGTCCGGGAGTAGGTGATCTTCCTGAGGCAGCATCAGGAGGTCGTGGTAGCCTTGATGCCGCGTCCCCGCTCCCATGTGAGTGACCCCACGTCACCTCATGCCTCGCGTGCACGTTTAGTCATCTCCCGTCACCACGGGTGAGTACGGGCCAGTCGGGTATTTTAGACCATGTTCACATCACTTTTATTACAGTGTCTTGTTAGAATTGTTTTATTACTCTTTTTTTCTTTTAATGTTTTATTTATTTCTGAGAGAGAGACAGTGTGAGCAGGGGAGGGTCAGAGAGAGAGGGAGACACAGAATCTGAAATAGGCTCCAGGCTCCAAGCTGTCAGCACAGAGCCCAACGCGGGGCCCGAACCCATGAACTGTGAGATCACAACCTGAGCCGAAGTCGGACGCTTAACCAACTGAGCCACCCAGGCGCCCCCGTTATTTTATTATTCTTTTGTTCTCTTTCCGTGTCTAATATGATAAATTAAGTTTTATGACGGGTGTCTCTGTATAGGAAAAAGCATACTATATATAGAGTCCAGTCGTCTCCGTGGTTCTAGGCATCCACAGCTGGGTCTGCAAGCACGTCCCCTGCAGAGAAGGGAGGGCTACTGTACTGTTATATGGTCACTGCATGAGGGCTTCTGTGACTTACTATGAAGGGAGTCGAGCTCTGGGTCAGCACTGTTGAGGGTACTTTTTCTTGTTCTGCCACTCGGTTTTTTAAACCCTGTTCCTTCAGAGGGGTATTGGGGCGCCTGGGGGGCTCAGTCAGTTGAGCGTCCGACTTCGGCTCAGATCGTGATTTCATGGTTCGTGGGTTCGAGCCCCGCGTTGGGCTCTGTGCTGACAGCTCCAGAGCCTGGAGCCTGCTTCAGAGTCTGTCTCTCCATCTCTGCCCCTCCCTCTTTCTCAAAAATAAACATGAAAGAAAATTTAAAAACCACACAGGGTTGCTGTGGAAATCATAGGGAGTTATGTACATGAATTCTTAGCTGAGTACCTGGTGACTGGTATTCGGTGGCTGCTTATGTTGAAGAGGAAGGATGAGCAAGAATTGACCACGGAATGTTGGGTTAACTGCGGGGGAGGAGTCAGGTTCTGTCACGCACTTGGTACCTTCCAGGCACTTGCCAGAGTGTTTTGTATTCGTTGACCCAGAAGTACTGCATGCAGTTACACTTCTTGTAAGTAGCATAGGAACTTCTCAATCAGGGTTTTCTCAGTCTGACATGAGGAGATGTAGTTTTAACTTTAATATTTCTAAAAGGTGGATTTTACTCAGAGTATATTCTTGGGGAAGCAGCCGTGTGATAGGGCCGAGAAAGCAAGCAAGTTTGATCTCGGGCTGGTTTGGTGCAAGTACGGTATCTAGGAAGGCGCAAGAGAGAGGTCCTGCTCTCTCCTGCACAGATCCGACGGTCCCTGGATGACGCTTTTTGTTTGGGGCGTCGTCTGTTAGGGTTCCAGACAAATGGGGCTCTTTCAGAGGAAAGCAGCTTGTACAGATGTGGGAAGTCACATCCCTGCCGTTATTACCTTGATGGCTGCTGTCTGCGTTTGCTGTGTGCAGGCACTCCACCAGCACACGGGAACACACGGTTTCCAACCCTCGCAAGAACCCCAAGGAGAAGTCACTCCATTTTGTTGGTAACAATACTGAGGCTCAGAAAGGTTTAGTAACTTGTCCCTATTGTGTACTTCACAGAGCTGGGATATAAAATGTAGATCTTTAGGAAGCGTGGGGGAATTAGCTACAGATGTTTCGCCCAGAGCGAAGAGAACTGCGGGCAAACACGCTGGCTGTTTTGTGGCTTTTTTGAAAGGTCTTATCTGTTAAGTGTGTTTTCTTTAATGCTGAGAACTGCAGCTAGACCCTGTGGATAGAAATTTGAGAGATCGAGGCGCCTGGGTGGCTCCTACAGTTAAGCTTCCTCCTCGATCTCAGCTCACGGGATGATCTCACGGCAGGCTCTGCACTGACAGCACGGAACCTGCTTGGGATTCTCTCTCTCTCTCTCTCTCTCTCTCTCTCTCTCTTTCTCTTTCTGCCCCTCCCCTGGTTGCACACACTTGGTTGCTCTCTCTCGAAATAAATAAAACAAAAGAAATGTGAGGGATCAACTCAGTGAAGAACTAAGGATCCCAGGCATGCAGTGATGGCATCGAGCGCCCTGGGACAGAGGATTCCCGTCGCCTGGACCTGCTCAGCAGAAGGTAGCACTTGCCGGGTGGATGTGCCCTGAGTCCCCTTTCTTAATCTTTGGTGTGCCTGCTGCAGGTTTTCTCTTTGCGGTGACCGGGAGACTTCCATAAAATAGTTGGTAGTTTTATTAGTTTAAGCTGGTAACTTCTGATGCCGAAGGGAGCTGCAGTTCTCCTTCCCTCACTTCAGGTCACTGCTGCTGTCTGTTGTGTATATTGTGTATCCAGTGACACGTGGTTGTGGGCCGAGGGGTTTTGAGCTTTGGTTGTGCAATTCAGTCACTGATCCTTAATATCCTTTCTAGCTCATAGATTGTATGGTTTCAGTTCATCGATAAACGCTAGAAGGGGCATTGAAATAATTTGTTACATTGCGCTACCTGTACTGCCACAGAACAGAGAAAAGTAGGGCACCTGGGGGGCCCAGTCGGTTAAGTGACTGAGTTTGGCTCAGGTCATGATCTCACAGTTCATGAGTTTGAACCCTGCGTCGGTCTCTGCGCTGACAGCTCAGAGCCTGGAGCCTGTTTCAGATTCTGTGTCTCCCTCTCTCTCTGACCCTCTCCTACTTATGCTGTCTCTCACCCTCTCTCTCTCTCTCTCAAAAATAAAAAACATTTAAAAAATTTAAAAAAAAGATAACTGGATCTTCTGAATTGAACTTCTAATTCTCTTATCTTTTCCATTTCTGTCTTTTAGGAGATATTCTCAACTCTGTTTTCCAGCCTATGAAATTAAAAAAAATTTTTTTAATGTTTATTTTTGAGAGAGTGTGTGTAAGCAGGGGAGGAAGAAGAGAAAGAAGGAAACATAGAATCCAAAGTAGACTCCAGGCTATGAGCTGTCAGCACAGAGCCCGATGGGGCTCGAACTCCTCACCTGCAAGATCATGACCTGAGCCAAAGTTGGATGCCTAAACGACTGAGCCACCCAGGCTCCCCAGAAGATTTTTTTAAAATTTGTTTTTACATTTTCTATTTCCAAGGCTTTAAAAAAAATTTTTTTTAATGTTTTCTTTATTTCTGAGAGAGAGAGAGAGAGACAGCGTGAGCAGGGGAGGGTCAGAGAGAGAGGGAAACACAGAATCCGAAACAGGCTCCAGGCTGTGAGCTAGTTGTCAGCACGGAGCCTGATGCGGAGCTCGAACCCACGAACCGCGAGATCATGACCTGAGCTGAAGCCAGGTTAAGTCCGCTTTACCGACTAAGCCGCCCAGGCGCCCCTGTTTCCAAGACTTTTTATTCTCTAAATTGTCATTCTTTCTGGCACCTTGTTTTGTTTATTGGACACATTAGCTTCTGTCTCTGAGGATATTAAATTTAAGTTTAGGCGTGTGTGCGTGCGTGTGTGTGTGTGTGTGAGTGTGTGTGTTTTGTCATATTGGAAGCTTCCCCAAATGTCTGGTGATCTTAGTCATTCCTGTTGAACACTTAATAATCATAGCCGTGAGTACAGCCGTTATTTAGGGTGTTGAGGCCAAGGTTTCATGGGTGCCCTCACACGGCAGGATCTTTCCAATTAGGAATCGTAGGTTTTCTCTTTGGAGCCGGTTTTTCCTGCAGATTCTCCTGTCTCCTTCCTGGGATGTAGGAACTTCACTGTCAGCATTCAGGAAGTGGGCAGGAGGAGGGACGGTGGGTGGGAGTTGTTCGCCATTGAGGAGGGCAGCTCGTCTCTGTTTTTAGTTCTTCAATTCACCCCCAGCCTGGGGGGCCCCCATCTGGAGCGCATGTGGTTCGGGGTCTCCAGTAAAGGTCAGCCGTCTGCTGAAGTAGGGGCCGGGTAGTTACCTGCCTGCTGGGGTTGTCCGACACCGTGGGAGGGAGGGGCGCCTCCTGCTTACTCCCCCTGAGCAGCATTGCTGTTTCCGTCTGGACTCCAGCTGCTTAGGAACCTGGAGCCTTCGGCTCCTGAACCCTCCTAGGGTTCTCTAAATTGCCTGCCTTATTTCCTTTCATTGTGGGTTTTCATTGAGGATCAGAGCTAATGGTGTGTGTTTAATCCATCATGTTTAACTTGAAGTTTATAAGTATGTTCTCTCTCCTTTTAGTTATAGTGGAATTTAAAAAAAATATCCGGAGGGGCGACTGGGTGGCTTAGTCGGTTAAGCGTCCGACTTTCGCTTAGGTCATGATCTCGCAGTTCGTGGGTTCGAGCCCTGCGTCGGGCTCTGTGCTGACTGCCAGCTCGGAGCCTGGAGCCTGTTTCAGTTTGTGACTCCCTCTCTCTGACCCTCCCCTGCTCACGCTGTCTCTCTCTCTCTCTCTCCTAGAAATAAATAAAACATTTAAAAAAAAAAATCTGGAAATCATTTGGCTTCTGAGTTTACTTCTTCCTCCAGTCAGGAGTCAGCAGACTTTCCCTATAAAATGGCCAGATGTGGGGTGTCCCGGGGGCTCAGTCCGTTAAGTGTCCGACTGCGGCTCAGGTCATGATCTCACGGTTCATGGGTTTGAGCCCTGCATCCGGCTCTGTGCTGACAGCTTGGAGCCTGGAGTCTACTTCAGATTCTGTGTCCCCCTCTCTGTTTGCCTCTCCCCTGCTCACATAATGTCTTGTCTGTCTGTCTCTCTCAATAAATAAGCATAAAAAAAATACTAAAGGTTCAGATAGTATTTTAGGCTTTAATGGCCACATATGGTCTGTGTTCATATCCTCTGTTTTTTTGTTTTTCTATTTTTGCTTTTTTTGTTGTTGCTTTACAACTCTTAAAAAAAACATAAAAGCCAGGGGCACCTGGCCGGCTCAGTCGGTAGAGACATAACTCTTGATCTCAGGGTCATGAGTTCAAGCCCCACGTTGGGCATAGAACTTACTTCAAACCATAGAACTTACCAAAGCCATTCTTAGCTCCCAGCTCTTACAAAAACAGCTGTGGGCGTGGTTCTTCCAATTTGCCAGGCCCTGCTTTCGACTCCTTGAGGTAAAACAGATTTTTCAGCTTTTACTGATCTTCAATTTTATAGAAAATCAACTTTTTAGAATAGTGGTTGCTGGACAGATGCCAACAGGCGATCTCTTTCAGTCCTTTCAGTCGAGGGCTCGCTCAGCGGCCACGCCCCCTCGGGCGATGGAGGTGGCCGTGGTCTGCTGCGCTTTATGCGTTTGTACCCGAGGAGTAGCTCTGCAGGTTCTCGCTAAGCGTATTTATGTTTGTTTTCTGGTTGCCGTAGAAAGCAGAGTTCCAGAATTGAATAGAACTGGGTAATAATTACCTGTGTGACTGCAGGAGCCTCGGATCATGGCTGTGTTATTCCGTTCTGGGAGGACTGAACCAGGGCTTTCCTTTAGGGCTGTGGTCCTCGTTAGAGATCTCTGTGCTTCATCAAGGCTTGTTCTCTGTAGTTAATGGTAGTTATAGCTTTCCTGTTAAGCGTCTTTAACGACTGTAGAACCAAAAGTGGTGAAAATTATTCTCCTCTGTCTTGGAAAACTAAATAAATCTTAAGTTGAGAGCAGAGCACCACGTGGGTGCCCTGCTGCGTTATTTGCACATCCTCCTGGGTGTTGGCTCTTCCTCAGGGGAGAATAATTGATCTGTTTACCTTGTCCCAAAGGCTGAAAGAGAAGTTGCCTGGATTTTTACAAATGTTTGTTAAAGAAAAAAAAAGCATCCATGTATGTGATATGAAAATACATTATGCATATTGAAGAAAATTTGGGAAAATAAAAGGCGAATAAAGAAAAATTTGTAAGCCAATCTTTCAGAAGGATGACATTTCTGTGTGTTTCCTTTTGTTTGTTTGTTTTGGTGGATTTTTTTAAGTGATCTCTACAACCAGCCTGGGGCTCAAACTCACAAACCAGAGATCGAGAGCCCTTTGCTTCTCCACTTGAGCCAAGCAGGTGTAAAAAGGGCGGATGTTAAAACAACGTTCAGAAATCCCGAAACTCACCCTGCCTGTGGATGAGTCACTTTTCAGGGAAGGAGGTTAGCCTAACAACTTGCTAAGTAATTATTACAGTTTCCTTGTTTACTTATCCTCTCCCTCCTTTCCCGGCTCCTAATTTGCCCTGCTGAGTCTTTGAAATAAAGGAGTAAACTCATTACCTGGTAAGAAATGGACCCTCCCTCCACTGAAATAACTGAGTAGTAGTCATAGGCTAGAAAAACGGTTTTGATATCTCCTAGACTGTTAGTTTCAAATCCTCTCTCTGTAGCAAGTGAGAGAGAGAGAGTATGTGTATATGTGTGTTTGAAAATTACTATATTACATGACTAATCGGAAAAGTGTTTGGCTTTCTAGTGGATAAAGTTTCCATCTGATTTTATCTTTATTTACATTTATTTGGTCAAAGCAACCACTTCTGTAGAATTCAGGCTCCCTGCTGTTCTCAGGCTCACTGCACCTTGAGTCACCAGCACATCATTTTTTTTTTTTTTTAATAGTTTATTGTCAAATTAGTTTCCACATAACACTCAGTGCTCATCCCCACAAGTGTCCTCCTCCATGCCCATCCCCCCCTCCCCCCCACATCCATCAGTCCTCAGTTTTTGTCAGCATTCAAGAGTCTCTCATGGTTTGCTTCTCTCCCTTTCCCCCACCATTTCCGCCCTTCTTCTCCCCCTTGTTCGTCCGTCAAGTTCCTCCTAATCCTCCTATACGTGCAAACATATGATATTTGTCCTTCTCTGCCTACATCATTTCTTCTTATAAGGCTCAAAATGGTATAGTTAGATTAGTTCCTTTTTGGTTTTAAAAAACAAACCTATTTATTTTGAGAGAGAGAGAGAGAGAGAAAACGCTCACAAGTCAGGGAGGGGCAGAGAGAGAATCCCAAGCAGGCTCTGCACTGTCAGCAAAGAGCCTGATGCAGGGCTTGAACCCATGAATCCTGAGATCATGACCAGAGCTGAAACCAAGTCAGATACTTAACCAGCTGAGCTTTCCAGGCGCCCTGAAATAGCATTCTGAGAGATTTTGAGGTGGGAATTGTTAGTTGGTGAATATGTAACTCCGATAATCTGGTTCAGAAAGCCTTAGAGGAAGTTACTCCTTGGTGCTGATTGTCTAGCGATACTGTTTGCTCAGCAGCAAAGACAGGTGGCAGCCCTCGGGCTGCTGGAGTGGTTTTGATTTTTATTAAATAAATGAGATTGGTGTCGCAGTTTTGTCTTCTCTTAATATTTATTTTTTCCAAGTATTGCAGGAGTTTGTTCTTGCTGAAAAAAAAAAAATTTGGGTACATACAAGTATCTAGAAGAGGGAAACTCCTCTTAACAGTTAAGAGCTTATTCTTCCGCACATTTTCCTTTGATTTGAAAGAATCAGAGGTTGCAAGTAAGGCTTCAGTTCTCTGAGGCTCCGGTAGTTTCCTTTAATGTGACTTATGAAGTTTTTATTATTTTTAAAAATTTTTTTATTTGCATTTACAGTCACGTAAACGCACCTGTAGGATGTGTGTGGGTGTGTTTACATGCTGTATTGTGTCGATTCTAAGATTTTTTCCCCATGTTTTTCAAAAGTTAATTTATTTTTGAGAGAGAGAGAGAGAACGCATACATGGGAGGAGCAGGGAGAGAAAGAGGAGGAGACACAGAATTCCAAGCAGGCTGCGTACTGTCAGTGCAGGGTTTGACGTGGGACTTGAACTCCACTTGTGAAATCATGAGCTGAGCTGAGATTCTGAGTCCTACGTTCCATGGAGCCACACAGCCTCCCCGTTTTTATTTTCTTTTTAAGACTCAGGATTACCTTACATACTATTGAGAAAGAAAAACTGCTTATTTTATCTGTAAAATGTCAGATTGTAAAACCAAATCTGATTTCAGAGATGTTCAAGTGTGTGGTTGCGAGCGGGGGGTGCTTAGAATCAGTGAAATGCAGCGTGCGCTCTGCCTGCCTGTCACTTTCTGCCACTTGCTTTTTACACTCACTGTTTCCTATAGTTGCTTCATAGATGCCGGAGTCCGAGTAGATTACATTATTTAGCTGTTTCTTTCTTGCGGAACTTTAGGTTGTTTAGGAGGGCAGGAAAACCGGGGCGGTGGATATCCCTGCAGCTCCTCTGTCTGTGTATTCCGGTCAGTATCAAGGGGAGAGAACAAGAATTGCAAGTACTGGACCATAGGGGGCGCACCTTTATGATTTTGAAATCTGTTGCTAAGTTGTCTTCCCAAATAACTGGGACAGCGTGGACTTACAGCATTCGTGTGTGAGTGTGGGTCCCTCTGTCCCGTTCTTACCAACTCTTGATGTCACCTAACTTTTTTTGGCCATATGATGGCAGGAATTTTGGTTATGGTTTGGTATGGTTTCGATTTCCATTTCCTTGACTAGTTGATTAAATATGTTGGGATGCTTATTGGCCACTTCTACTTTTTTTCCTCCTGAGGTTCCTGTTCATAACCTTTAACCCACATTCTTCTCTCATCAGTGATTTGATTTTGGTGACTACTACATATGTGGATAAAATTTGTAGGCAATTTATACTACTTTCGACTTTTAATTTTTAAAAATTTTCTCTAAGTCTATTTAGAGAGAGTGGGAAAGAGAGGGAGCCTGCAGGGTGAGGGGGAGAAGCAGAGAGAGAATCCCAAAGAGGCTCCCCAGGGTGGAGCCTGGTGAGGGGCTGGAACTCCTGAACTATGAGATCATGACCTGAGCCAAAACGAAGAGTTGGACGCTTAACCGACTGAGCCACCCGGGCTCCCCAAGTGTCTGACTCTTGATTTTGGCTCAGGTCATGATCCTGGGTTGTGGGATCAAGCCCTGCATTGGACTCTACACTGAGCGTGGAACCTGCTTGGGGTTCTCTCTCCCTCTCTTTCTCTCTCCCTCCCCTGTCCCTCTCCCCTGCTTCCGTGCTCTCTCTCTCTGAAATAAAATAAAATTAAATAACTATAAAAATGATTGTTGCACACGTTTTAATGTGTGTAAATGATGTAAGTGGTACAGTTTGTATGCGCGTGCCTGTTGGCTTGACAGGTTGGCTTCTTCTGTGGAAGTTTTAACATAAATATTGGTGCTTGGCTTCACTAAACAAAACACAAAACTCCACATAAAGGGTGTCTGCTTTTAAAATTTAGTATTTGAAATAAAACTCACTGTAAGGTTCATATCTATCACAGGTAGTTTGTGACATACCTTAGAGAGCGAGACGTCGGCATCGGATACCAAAAGTTCTTTTTTTGCCAATTCTCATTGTTTTCACGTTTCTTTCTCTTCCAGAAAAAGATGGCAAAGCCTTTCATCCAACTTACGAAGAAAAACTGAAGCTGGTGGCACTGCATAAGCAGGTTCTTATGGGCCCATATAATCCAGACACTTGTCCTGAGGTTGGATTCTTTGATGTGTTGGGGAATGACAGGAGGTAACGGTGTTTTGTTGTATACCGAACTTAGCGAGAGTTATGTAGAGAAGAGTAGAAAGGGGGTCGGTTAAGATGTAAACAGTGGGCTCCTTAGCGCAGAGTGAGACTCAAACCGGCATTTCTGCTCGCAGCTTCTGGGGGTCTTCCCGCGTGTGTCTGCTTTTGGCTTGGAGGGGTTTATGGATAAATCACGCGGAAGAAGTTTACTCCTCTGATTATGAACACGAGACAAGTCAGCTTCACTCCTATCTCCCCAAATAACATGAGAAGCGGCCACGTACGATATTCAGGAGCCGATGTCCTTACTGGGACACGCCCAGAGTCGTGGCAGAAAAAGAATGCGCTGGGAAGTGTGTTCAGTGACAAGTAAAACAAGGTGACAGGAGGAACGTAAAGCTTCGAGACCCCTTTGCTAGCGGGGAAAGGCCCCCTTTGCCGGCGGTCAGACCGCGGCTGCGGTAGTGAGCTTGGGTCGCGCGTGGCGTGGCTCATGCTCTGAATCGCACTTTCTGGTTGAAACTGGAGGACTCGAGCCTTGTGCTCCATAGTAGGGTCACTGTCCGTTTTAGTTGTGGTTGCGAATTGCTCATGTGTAGGTGTACGTGAAGTCACGTTGCCGCTCTGCGGAGAAGGGCTGACCCGTCTCGTCCTCCCTCCAGGAGAGAATGGGCAGCCCTGGGAAACACGACCAAAGAGGATGCCATGGTGGAGTTTGTGAAGCTCCTCAACAGGTGTTGCCGTCTCTTTGCCACGTATGTCGCTTCCCACAAGATCGAGAAGGAGGAGCAAGAAAAGAAAAGGTGACGTTGGAGGGCGCAGCCTGCTCCTTCCCTGTGGCCCTGGCCCGACGCTTCTGCGGTGCGGCGTGTGTGCCCCGTCAGGTGCCCGCCCAGGGCAGTGGTGGAACCTCGCTGGTGTGAGCAGTGTTCGCGCTGTGGGTGTGGGGGGCAGGGGCTGCCGTCCAGACGCCCCGCCTCTCTGGCATGCCCCTCGTCCCGCGTGCCCCTTGTCCTGGGCACGCCGAGGTTCTGAGTGAGCTCCACCATACTCTCAGCTACCCTCCCCACCCTGTGCCCCTTGTCTGACTCGCCCTTCGCTGCCTTTTCCCTCAAGCTTCTAGAACATTCTGCTCCGTGGCGTGGCTGTCACCTGTGCTACTTGGTAGGCCTTATAAGACCTCCATGTCGGCTCTGGCTCCCAGACAGCCTGTCAGGCTTTTCCAGAGGTTGGAGGGGGCGCTGCCGAGTCTGCTGTCAGGTTTGTGGGGTTTTCTGTTGTGGCTGTGAGGACAGCACTGCTGTGAACACGCTTATCTGGAGCTTATACTTCCAGTAACTTGGATTATCTAAAATTCCTGGGTCACGAAGATGACACATAAAACCGATTTTTTCTCGGGTTATACTCGNTAGCCCCAGACAGCCTGTCAGGCTTTTCCAGAGGTTGGAGGGGGCGCTGCCGAGTCTGCTGTCAGGTTTGTGGGGTTTTCTGTTGTGGCTGTGAGGACAGCACTGCTGTGAACACGCTTATCTGGAGCTTATACTTCCAGTAACTTGGATTATCTAAAATTCCTGGGTCACGAAGATGACACATAAAACCGATTTTTTCTTGGGTTATACTCGCTTTACAAACAGTTGGTTCTCTGGTTTTCTGCCTTCACGTGAATGGAAATAACAGAAGGGAAACCAGAAAACTAGACACAAGCACTGGCAAAGAATAGCTGACGGGGCCGCTAGACGTGAAGGTGATCGTCTCCGTCACAGCATGTGGACATAGACCGCGCTCGTGTCTGTGGTTACAGCTGCCGGGGCGTCAGGAGACCGCCCGGGCCACGGTGTTCCCGTGTAAGGTGCTAGGAGGTAGTTTAATACGTCCTTGGAAGGTACTTATCCAAAAGAAGATGGTTTTTATCCAAAGGACAGGTTTTGATTTTTTTAAAAAACGTTCATTCATTTATTGATTTTTAAATGTTTGCTTGTTTTTGAGACCAGGCACACAAGCCAGGGAGGGACAGAGAGAAGGTGACGGAGGGTCCCAAGCGGGCCCTGCACTGACGGCAGCGAGCCCGACGCGGGGCCCCAGCTCATGAACCGTGAGATCATGACCTGAGCTGAAGTCGGATGCTCAACCAGGCACCCCTTGTTTTAATTTTAAGTAGGGCCGTGCCCAGCATAGGCCTTGAACTCACAACCCCAAAATGAAGAGTCACATGCTCTACTGACTAAGCCAGCGGGTATCAGAAAACTTTAAAATTTTTTAAATTCAGAATTTTTAAAATCCAGATCTGTGCTATATAACTTTTCTGTTAGTGAGCTGTGGGGCACAGACAAAACCCTCTCTCCCGCTTTGCTTTTTTGTTTTTGTTTTTTTAATGAGCTTTATCTTTTTTTTTTTAATGTTTTTTATTTATTTCTAGGAGAGAGAGAGAGAGAGAGCGTGAGCAGGGGAGGATCAGAGAGAGAGGGAGTCACAGACTGAAGCAGGCTCCAGCCTCTGAGCTGGCAGTCAGCACAGAGCCCGACGCGGGGCTCGAACCCACGAACCGCGAGATCATGACCTAAGTGAAAGTCGGACTCTTAACCGACTAAGCCACCCAGGCGCCCCTCTCCCGCTTTGCTTTTGATGCTCTCTCTCCGTACACAGTAAGGGACATGGTTAAGGTGTATCTTTGCAGACTCTCTCCTATGCATTTGCCTGCCCTTCGTGTTACACGAGCGTATCAGACATCAGTACGAAGTTGGAGTTTTATGGCTCTATGGTGTTTGAGGGGTGTCGTGCATTTCTGGCCTGGTGTCAAGAGCATATTCTTTTGAGCACTGTGCCGGGCTGGGAGATAGGCTGCCCTTGCCCTTGCCGAGCGCGTCCCTCAGCGGCAGGGCAGGCAGATGGTTGCATGAACCGCGCAGACCCAGCGACGGCCAGGGCGGATGGCGTGATGCTGCGAGCACAGTTCGGGAAGCCTTCGGCCTGTGGGCATGCAGAGTGTCTTCCCGACGGACACCTTTCTGCCTGTGCAGCAGCCGGTGTCCCTTCCATGGCCCTGTGTGTGGTGACGTGGACTCCGGAGGGGAGAGGTCTCCCGGCAGAGTGCGTGCTGTCGCGGTGTGAGAACAGCACGCCGTCCTGCTCCCAGGGTAGAGCCCGTGCTCCCTGGGAAAGACCTCTTGGGCCGTTCGGAAACGGGCTCCTCGCGCGGCACTCACGGTGTCCGTCCTCCCTCGTAGGAAGGAGGAGGAGGAGCGCAGGCGGCGTGAGGAAGAAGAGCGAGAGCGAGTGCAGAGGGAGGAGGAGAAGCGCAGGAGAGAGGAGGAGGAGCGGCTACGGCGGGAGGAGGAGGAGCGGCGGCGGCTGGAGGAGGAGCGGCTGCGGCTGGAGCAGCAGAAGTAAGCAGGGCCGCCCTCTCCCCTGTGTGCCCCACGTGTGTGTCCGGGCGGCTGTCCT
>NW_027532592.1:3067908-3096647 GCF_008692635.1 Crocuta crocuta
CGGGCCGGCCGGAGTCCGAGGGCCCGACGACGCAGACCCAGCACAGAGAACCTGCCGGTGCGGCCTGTGGCAGGTGCCTTTCCCAGTATGGGATTTGGGACCCGCAGCCATTTCCTGTGTGGGGTGGTGAGCGCAGCCATCTCCCCAGGGACCGGCTCTGGAGGAGGGGGTTCCCGGTACAGTCAGGAAGGGGTTAACACCGCAACGTGGGGGAAGGTCTGTAGAGACTTTGAGGCCCCACCGTCTCAGGTGTCAGGTGGGGCACCAGTGGGCCTCAGTTAGTTAAGCATCTGATTTCAGCTCAGGTCATGATCTCATGGCTTGTGAGTTCGAGCCCCACATCTGGCTCTCTGCTGTCAGCACAGAGCCCGCTTGGGATCTTCTGTCTCCCTTCTTCTCTCTCTCTCCTTCTCTCTCTCTCTGTCCCTACCCCATTCTTTCTCTCTCTCAAAAATATACAAACATCTAAAAAATTTTTAAAAAAAGAAAAGAAAGGTGTCAGGCTAGCCCCAGAGCCACCCAGGGCCTCATTCTGTTCCGTTGGAGAGAGACCAGGAATACGCCCTCTGGGGGCGGCCGGGCCCGGGGCATTGTGGGATTCTGCTTCGTTTTATTTGTCATCCGTCGAGGTCTTTGTTGAGTTGGTCACGTAACCAAGTCAGCACGCGGAGCCTGTCTGGAGGAACGCGACAGGCGTTTACAGGAGCACGTGTGCCCGGATACGGTTTTCCGTGTTCTTCAAGGCAGCCTTCAAGTTTTTTCTTTTAATGTTTAAGAGAGAGAGAGAGAAGACAGAGTGCAAGTGGTGGAGGGGCAGAGAGAGAGGGAGACACAGAATCCGAAGCTCTGCTGACAGCTCAGAGCCTGAGGCAGGAGTGGAACCCACATGACCCGAGCCAAAGTCAACCACTTAATGACTGAGTCTCCGGGCGCCCCAAGACACTTTAAATTAAATGCTGAAGACCGTGAGGTGTTCCTTCCCACTGACCAGGGCCCCTGGTGGCCTCTTCCAGCCACTCTTCTGCCCCTCCTGCTGCTCCTCTGTGCAGGCGGAGGAGCCGCGGCCCGCAGTTCAATGTCTCGCCTCTGCCCTGGAGGACAGTCCCCCTCTGACAATGTCCCGGTCAGAGAGGACTGCCCGGACTCGAACCCTGGTCCTGGCCGCTCCGGCAACGTGATCTCGGCCCAGTTCCCGGTCGCTGCACCCCACCGCTCAGCCTTGGGTGCGGGGCGGCCCTGCGCGGGCGTGCTGGGGCCGAAGGGCACGCAGTGGGGGCGCAGCATCGGTCGTCACGGTGGCGACACGAGGCCGATCCGCCTGTCCCCATCCCCGTCCGTCCCAAATTCTCTTCAAAGCCTCTGTGAAAAACTCGAGGCCAAGTTTACGTGCCGAAACCTTTCCTCCGGGCCCGGGGTCATGCCGGTGGGCCCGCGTCACCCGCTCTGTCACTTTGGAGAGCGGCAGGCGGTCGGAACGAGGAGCTAGGACGCTTCGTTGCGCCGCGAGCGGCCGCCCCCGGTCCGACCGGCGCGTGTTCTCTGCGTTCCGCAGGCAGCAGATCATGGCGGCGCTGAACTCGCAGACGGCCGTGCAGTTCCAGCAGTACGCGGCGCAGCAGTACCCGGGCAGCTCGGAGCAGCAGCAGCGCCTGGTCCGCCAGCTGCAGGAGCAGCACTACCAGCAGTACATGCAGCAGCTGTACCAGGTGCAGCTCGCCCAGCAGCAGGTGCGCCGCCCGGCCTCGAGGCAGGCGCTGACGCCGCAGCGACAGGAGGAGGGAACAGGGCCTGCCGCGCCCGCTGTTGTGTCGTCACGGGGTGTCTGGGGGTCGCGTGGGCCCGGAGTCTTCCTGGCGAGTCCACCCTGGACGCTGAGGGGCAGCCCTGGGGGTGGTGGTGCNTTGGTCTCGCAGAGCCAGGCCGGCCGCGGGCGACGGTCCTCCTCCATCCCTGCCCCACGCGGGGGTGGGTGCCTGCGGGGAAGGGGCGTGGGGTGAGGCCTGGCTCTGCCGTCGTCGTGTTCCGCATCAGACTGGTCACCTGCGGTCTGATTTCCCGCCCTTCCTCCTCGTCAGCAGGAAGCAGATAAAAGTCCCGGTGCCTGTCCTGGTCCCCACAGTGTCAGAGGCCTGTGTGAAAGGGTCCCGTACATACGGCAGAGACCCGATTTGACGCTCCCGGTTCATGCCCGGCAGAGGCGTGCCTGCCCCGCGGAGGGGGCCCAGCCGGTCCACTCCGTTGTTTTCTCTCGGAAAGCGCCGACTGCCGCTCCTCGAGCCTGCGTGAGGGGGATGTGGGACATGATCGGTGTTCCGTGTCGCTTTGCCAGCCTCTTTGAAAGTTCTTTGAAAATTCCCATCCTCATTTAAGATCCCCTTCCCCGGAGTCCTCGGCGTTACCGGGAGCGGGAAAGCGTGGCAGGGGCTGGTCGTCGTGAGGGGATGAGAGCGGCGTCCCGCTAGTTTATTCAGACAGCAGGCGGGCATTCCGAGGGGTTTCCGCTCTGTCCTCCGGAGCCTGCCTCTGCTTTCGCACGCCGCCCCCCCCACCCCTGCTTCCCCGACGGGCCGCGGGGTGGGTTTTCAGCGGGGTGGCTCGCACGCCCGTCCTCTCAGAGGCCGCTGTCATTTACGTAAGAGATCCGAGTCACGTAGGGCAAGCCAGGACCCTTGGGAAGAGAAGCAGAGAGAGCTGGAATCCGGAGTTTGCACTGCGGTGCCGCACCTGTGTGGGGTCCTCGGAACGGAGGAGGAGAGGGGTTAGGGTCGGCTCAGGGGGTCCTCAGCCCTCACAGAGCGTAATTTCTTTATAAAGACTGAGCTCAGGCTTGTTCCTGCAGAAGTGTAGTTACGTGGGTGATGGTTCGGTGCCTTCCTGCACTTAGACTTCCCCAAGTGCAGGTGAGCGAGGACATAAAGCAAGTCACAAGCTGTCCCGTAGGATCGGTGCGCCCTGCGGGAGGGTGTCAAGCATGGCCTCCTGCAGAGCGAGGCCCGCTGATCGTCAGCACAAGTGTTTTGTTTTTTTTCCCCTCGCTTGTCATTCAGTGACTGTTCTGAGTTTGCCCACTTGGTTTAGTTGTCTGCACCTTTTCTGGAAGCTGGTACTCTATCTAGGATACTGATGTGGGAAGACTGAGATTCTAAGCCTCGGAAGAAGGTCTTTTGAGTCTTCCATGTATCGCTAGGCTGCGTTAGCACCAATAGGAAGTGTTGCTGTTCTTTGAAGTCGTAGGTTTGTAGATGATACGTGAAGCGTGTGCACAGGTATGCTAAAATGTGTCACGAGCCTAAACCATGTGGTTATAAAGGCCTTTTCCCCCTGTGTTTTCTGTTTCTTTCTTTTCTATTTCCCTAAACATGCTCATTTATGATTTCTTGTTTTAGTTTGAAGATATTCTAATGCCCAGGTGTTCGCTAACAGTACAACGGATAGTTTTGTATTTTCACAGTGGAACTCTCTAGCAGTGCACACAAAATACCATTACTTGTGACTCTGGATGAACTTTACAAAAATAATGTTTAGTGAAAGAAGCCAGACACAAAAAAGAGTATTGATTTTCCACTTCCATTTGTGTAATGTTGGCACACAGGCAAAGCAGATGTGCACTGTTCTAAGTGAGAATAGTCGTTACCCGTGCACTGGGAGGGGGAGGGTCTGGAAAGGAGCTTCTGGGAGGCAGATAATGTCTCGATCTGGTGTTGGTTCCAGGGATATGTTTGTTTCAGGAAAAACGGTCAAGCTGTACATTCGTGTACACAAATTTGTACACTTTTCTACATGTATGTTCACCTTCAAGTTGCCCAGAGGTTGCCGAAGTAGTAATTAGGTGTATCTAGTAAGATCTGTCCATCTTGATAGGAGAGTGGAATGGCCCCCAAATTATTGTCTTTTGTGTTGAAGATGTTTTTACTCTTCATTTTGACTCAGGACGTCTTGATTCTGTTTTTACGAATGCACGTATTTTATTCATAATTGTGTGAACAGTGACGAATTTTCACTGAGGAAGTATTTTGATCTCAAACTCCATTTATAAGCCTCTTTAATTCTTAGGTTGTTGGTTTTTATAACATGGTTAACTGTTTTCCATTGTGCTGTGAGGTTTTCTTATGGTGAAGGTTTAATTCATTGGATGCTTTGTTCATTTTAGAATAATTATCTGTATTTGATTTGTCGCCTCCTTTGGGGGCCTGTATCAGATTTTACTAGTGATAGTTTCTGCCTTTGCACATTTTCTTCTGTGATCATTTATTTCTACCAAGTTTAATTTTCCTGATTTAGCTTCTGTGTTTCTGATTCTGATCGAGATTTTCTTCTGTCCATTTTAAGAACAAATGTTACTGGGTTCAGTCTTTGCCTTTAATTGTATTTGGGGTTGATGATTTCTACCTATTTTTTTCCTGGTCAGTTTTTCTAACGATCCTCAGGCCACAAATATGTGACTCTTGTTACAGGTTTTTGCCCACGATAATTTGATCATTTTTAGCTCTCACTCTGATACCGTACTGGTAATCTTCATCACAGGGAGGGTAAGACGGATGAAGCGTATTAGTAGTTTCTTGGAGGAGAGCACTTTGGTAGGACACCAGTGCGGGGCTGGAACGTGTGCCGGGATGCACGCGCTCTGCGTTGGCCTGTCAGCGGATCTTCGCTCTCTCCCTACCTGCAGGCGGCGCTCCAGAAGCAGCAGGAAGTAGCAGTTGGGGGGGCTGCTTTGCCTGCATCATCGAAGGTGAACGCAGCCGTGCCGGGTGATAGGACGTCAGTTAACGGACAGGCCAAAACCCACACGGACCACTCTGAGAAAGACCTCGAACCCGAAGCCGCAGAAGAAGCCGTGGAGAATGGACCAAAAGGTATGGTTTGGCCCCTGTGTTGCTCTGTCCAGAGGATGTAATTCCGAGATTTCACAAAAGGCGAGTTGGGGGTCCGGCTAACTAGCATTGAAGAGTAATTAACCTGCTTGTGAGAGTTGGTTGCTTTTTGACCCTTTTAAGTCAGAGTCTGGTGCTTCTGGTGACCCTTAGAACAGCATGGAAGAGCAGGTTGCCTGGGGTTGTGTGTTAGCTATCCGCTGTTGTGTAACAAATTGGACCCAAGTTTGGCAGCGGACGGGTAACAAACGGTCATCGTCTCACATGGCAGGTGAGGGATTGGGGGGGTTCAGGAGCCGGGGTGCAGCTTAGCTGAGCGGTGGTGGTTCGGGTCCCAGGGGTCAGGATGCTGCCGGGAGGCCCTGCGTCCACAGCGGCTCCTTCACGCGGCTGGCCGGCCGACGCTGGCTCCTGGCCCTGCGAACCCTCCCCTTCGGGCCGAGCGCCCTCTGTGCCGGGGCTGGCTTCCTCCCGGGCGTGGGGTCCAGAGGACGCGGTGGAGATACAGTGTCTCTTATGTTCTGAGTTTGAAAGTAACACGTCTGCCTCCACCATATTCTGTTGGTCCCAAGTACCGGCCCTGGGACCCTGCGGGTGGTGACCCCCAGATGCTGGAGCCCCAGAGGTGAGGCTCATAGCGTGGGGTGCGTCCTGAGGCCGCCTCCCATGTTACAAGGTGGTTTGAGACATAAGTACTGGAAGGTAACTTTGCGTTTTCAAAGGTCTAGCTTCTTACGGGCAGCTCATTCTTTCGTTCAACAACCGACTGAAGAGGTTCTGAGTGCTGGGGGCACGGCGTGAGGCCGAGTTAAGACCCGCGGTGGGTGCCGTAGCTGCCGTGAGCGCTTTGGGGGGGGGGCACCTCGTAGGTTGAGAGCGTGTGGGTGGGGACTGTGACCTGGTCGCAGCGATCAGCAGAGGCTTCCTGGGGAGGAGACAGCTGAGCTGGGAGAGCCCAAGCCCGAGTAGGAGTCCACTCAGGAGGGAAGAGAAGAGCGTGTCGGGGACAGTGGTCAGGGTGGTGGTGTGGTTCACGAGAAAGTCCATTTCAGACTTGTCTGTTTAGAGTAAGTAACAGAAAACAGCTTTGGAAAAGCCCTTGAAATCCTGTGGTTTAACTCCTCTTCCCTGGTTTTCTTTATAAGTTTATTGGGGTGTTTTTTTTTTTTTTTTTAAATAATCTCTACATCCAACATGGGGCTCGAACTCCCAGCCCCAAGATCAAGTGTAGGCTGCTCTACCAACTGAGCCAGTCAGGTGCCCAAGTTTGTCAGTGTTTTGAAATGAATCTCTGGTCAAAGGCTCTGGGACCATGTCTGGGAACCTGCCGAGTACTCTGGTGCACATAACGCTGCTCGGCGCTGTACGAGCTTTTCCGTTTCTTTGAGCCCCTTTAGAATTGCCCCTAGAACTTGACCTCAGAGCTCAAGACTTTCTTTTCTTTTCTTTTGACGGAGTGACTGAAGTCAAAGCCCAGTTTTCTTTGTCCAGATCCAAAAGTGAATTTATTCGTAAGTGCAGGTCTCCTTTTTTTTTTCTTTTCTTAAAAATTTATTTAGAGAGAAAGGGACAGCGACAGAGCACATGAGCAGGGGAGGGGCAGAGAGCGAGAATCCCAAGCCCAACATAGGGCTCAAACCCAGGAACCGTAAGATCATGATCTGAGCTGAAGAGCTGGACACTTAACTGACTGAGCCTCCCAGGTGCCCCCAGATCTCCTTTCTTTATTAGAATGTGCCCCTGGGTCCAGCTAGAAGTTTTCCATGGTCAGTCTTCAATCCCCATATGTAATCAGTGTTGGAAAAAAATCATTTTTTTTTTTTTTAATTTTTTATTCTTTATTTCTGAGATAGAGAGAGACAACGTGAGCAGGGGAGGGTCAGAGAGAGAGGGAGACACAGAATCTGAAACAGGCTCCAGTCACTGAGCTGGCTGTCAGCACAGAGCCCAACGCGGGGCTCGAACCCACGAACCGCGAGATCATGACCTGAGCCGAAGTCAGACGCTCAACCGACTCAGCCACCCAGGCGCCCCAAAAATCATTTTTTTTTTTAAATGTTTTTATTTTTGAGAATGAGAGAGAGCATGAGTGGGGAGTGGCACAGAGAGACACACACAGAATCCAAAGCAGGCTCCAGGCGCTGAGCTGTCAGCACCTGACACAGGGTTCAAACTCCTGGACCGTGAGATCATGACCTGGACGGAAGTTGGATGCCCAACTGACTGTGCCCCGCAGGCGCCCCCAGACAAACCACTGCTAAGATTGTGGATTGCATGTATTACTTGAAGTGGTGTGGTGGCCTCTGAGCATCGGGGGACAGTGGCAGACGTAGCCGGTCGGGGGGGAGATGACCACGTGAAGCCTGGATGCTCCCAAGTCCTCGGTCCCAAGGTACCAGGTGGCACTTGAAGCCTGTCCAGGGCCGGACGGGGGTCCTGTGCGAGTTGCTGCCCGCAGGTGACGGCCCGTCCGCTTCAGTGTGTGTAATTCCTGTTGCCTGTAGAATCTCTTCCAGTAATAGCAGCTCCGTCCATGTGGACACGACCCCAGATCAAAGACTTTAAGGAGAAGATCCGGCAGGACGCAGACTCCGTGATTACAGTGGGCCGAGGAGAAGTGGTCACCGTGCGAGTCCCCACCCACGAAGAGGGATCGTATCTCTTTTGGGAATTTGCGACAGACAATTATGACATTGGATTTGGGGTGTACTTTGAATGGACAGACTCTCCAAACACTGCTGTCAGCGTGCACGTCAGCGAGTCCAGTGATGATGACGAGGAGGAGGAAGGTAGAGCCGCCGGGCCCCATTGAGGGTGCTGCGGGGAGGAGGGGGTGGCAAAGCTGGCACGGTGCCCGTGTCCCCCTGCCCCGTGCTTCCCGGTTAACCCTTGGGGACAGGGACTCATCCCTTCGTTAGTGTGACCTTAGCCGTGAAGGCTAAGGGGCAGGCCAGCCTCCCAGAAGGGACTGGGGCCTGAACGTGACATTATTTAATGCTCTGCAGGTCCCCTGGCGGGGAGTTATTTTACTGCCTTCCGAGTAGCGTTTTACTTTGAGCATTTTGTGTCGAAAAGCCGAATGTGTAAGATCGTTCTGAAAAATGTTTAAAGAGTCAGCAAGAAATTCTGCCAACTCTGGAATTGACTTAAATTTACATTTCTGATAATTAGCTTTTCTGGTTTCACTCTAAGATTTTTTTTTTTTTTTTTTTTATTTCTAGGAGAGAGAGAGAGACAGCGTGAGCAGGGGAGGGTCAGAGAGAGAGGGAGACACAGACTCTGAAAATAGGCTCCAGGCTCTTAGCTGGCTGTCAGCACAGAGCCCGACACGGGGCTCGAACCCACGAACCGCAAGATCATGACCTAAGCGAAAGTCGGACGCTTAACCGACTAAGCCACCGAGGCACCCATAAGATGGTTTTTTAAAAGTAGATGCAGAAGCTCACACCAGAACGTCCTACCTAAAAAATTCCAGCTGTTCTTCCCCATTTCACAAGAACATAATTTTTTAATTTTCTCTAAGTAGACAAAACAGAATGTTTTCAAGAGCAGTGTACACTCCCTGTCTGGGAGATAGGTGAGAAGATACATGCCCACTAACTGAGAAGAAGGACTCGTTGATTTGTTTGCGGGGCAGTGAGAGCCCTGGGCTTGGGCACAGACTAGTAAGTGCTCAGTGGAGGGCGATATGGGAGGAACGCCCTGACCGTGACCGTGGACAGGCGCCTCCCTGTGCTTGCACCTGAGTCAGCCGACTTGTTGACACACTGCTTGTTCCTGCATAGGGTTGGCAGTGTTTCACGGAGATCACGCTGGGATAGATTAAAAGCGGTAGTTGTCGGAGGTCTGTGGAGGGGGGCTAAACGTTCGGCCAGCTTTTGAGGTGGGCAGTTGGACCGTGTCGCCACACAGGCCGCAAGCCAGGCCCTGTGGTCATGTACAGAAGTCCATGGCGGGCCCAGAGTCTGGAGGAGGAGTTTGGTCTTCCTGTGACATCCTATCTTCCGTGGCCTTGTCTCGGAGGGCGGTAGCAAGAGAAAGCCTTGCCCGTCCACACTGCCGGCTGCGCCAGAGAGCCAGGGACGGGAGCCAGAAGAGGGCAAGCTGGGCAGGGCAGGGTGGGTGCCAGGCCCCCAGAGCAGTTGCAGGACCGCGACCAGCCTTTCTGTTGTGTCCTGGGGACTCGGGGGAGTCAGGCTGTTTGCAGGGGCCTGGGCGGGGGCTTATGTGCAGACTGCCGGGGATCTGGAGAGCTTCGCGAGTGACGGAGAGGCAGCCCCGGTTCAGCAGCAGCTGGAGGCCGTCGAGGTCTCCGGCCCTGGCTGCTGGCGCCTCTGCGGGCTTCCTGGCGCAAGCCCTCGGCCGAGTGTGGTTTGGGGCTCCTGGTGTTGGGAAGGGTGCTGGGAAACGGGGTGGGGGTGTGTCCGGTGCTTCTCTGGAGGTGGGAGCCAGGGCTTCCCTGATCTGTGCCCTAGTGTTTGCTGTCCCTCAGATGGACATGGCCTTCGTGTCCCTGCACTGCTCCCAGCCTGCGGTGGTTTCCACCTGCAGCTAATCCACTCATCCCTCTGTGTGTGCAGAGGCGGCAGCGAGGGTCTCAGGAGATGTTTGCCAAGAGTGACCTGTTCCCTTTTCGGAGATTAGCTCACAAGCCGCGTTTGTCCGTCCTTACCAAGGCCCTGGCCCCGTGTCTCGTGGTCCCTGTGCATTTGATGGGGGTCCTGTGAGCTTGGCTTAAGGGGCAAGGGCAGGCCAGCCTTCCCGTTCCTTGTCTGGGTTTTTCTCCACTCGGTCCTGAAAGCCAGAGCGGTTTGTTTTCTCTGAGTGTGGATGGTCACTCCTCTTGCTCAGATCGTCACAGGCACGCTGGTTGCCAGGTCCCGAGTCTTTGCTTCACGGACGAAAGGTGCCCTGCTCATCTGTCCCAGCAACCTTCAGTTTTACAGATTTTGAACAAAATCGGGACCCTGGGTTAATGGACCAGTAACCCATTTCATGGGTATCCTCATAGGCAAGAGTTTGCACTTTGAAGGGCTCTGCATTTCCTGTTTGCAAACGAAGGACATTTCAGTATTGCCGTGATAAAGCAAATCAGATTTGGGTCTATTTGATCAGACTGTCATTTGCTCTTCTTTTTTTTAAATTTTAGAACAGTTTTAGGTTTATAGAGAAAAGTTGCAAAGACAGTACAAAGAGTTCCCATATGCCCCGCACCCAGCTTCCTGTGCAGTTAACATCGGGATTGTCCTGTGGTGCGTTCATCGTCCCGATAACCCATGTGAATCCATTACCACTAGCCGGGGTCCATGACGTATGCAGCTTTCCCTCGTTTCTGTCTCATGTCCCAGGGCCCCGTCGGGACACCACACTGCAGCCTATTTCCTCCAGTTCCTCGCGCTTGGAGGGTTTCCCGGGCGTGCCCGGTTTAAGTTGCTGACAACAGCGGCCACGGGCGGCCCTCGTGGGGTTCACTGCCGTTGCAGGACTTGCTGGGCCCAGTTAGGGACCTGCGCGTTCCTCGGACCTGCTTTCCCAACGTTGTCCATGTTCAATACGTGAAACAGGTTTTAAGCTGCTTCAGCATTGTTCTGGCTCGTCCTTGTTTCCTAACCTCCTGTCATTACAGTTCAGACACTGTCCCCTGGGGCAAACCCGGAATCAGAGCTCGTGTTTTTTTGCCACTGGGGCCATCCCTGGGTTACACGGGTCTGTGGTGACAGTAATGGATTTTCAGAGCATCTCTTGGTGCCTTCCTCTACTGTGGTTTCCTCATTTTACTTTTTACATCTAGGGCAGACAGAAAATACTAGTTCTCACAAGTTCGGTGTCCCCTTCCTAAAATAGGATTTTCACATTGTTGAAGAAGAGAAGGAGAGCTTCACGACAGCGAGATGCCACCTGCCTGGAGGAGGTGGCTAAAGGGGTGCGGACAGGGAGGACTGGGGCTCCGAAGTGGGAGCGGTTGGCAGAATCCGGCGGGAGGGATTGCACCCCCAGATCGCGGTCGCTCAGGTAGAGGCATGAACCTGCAACGAAGGAAGGCGGAAATGAACCTGAGTGTGCTTGCACCCACGGCAGCGGTAGACTGCTCCAGAGAGTTCCTGACCGGTTTCTCACAGAGAGGGTGGGGTTTCGGTGCTGGTGCACACAGGGCTTTCCTGGACCCGACACTCATGTGCCTCCTTCTTCCCCCAGAGAACGTCAGTAGCGAAGAGAAAGCCAAAAAGAACGCCGCCAAACCTCTGCTGGACGAGATCGTGCCTGTGTACCGGCGGGACTGTCACGAGGAGGTGTATGCCGGCAGCCACCAGTACCCAGGGAGGGGCGTCTACCTCCTCAAGTTCGACAACTCCTACTCTTTGTGGAGGTCAAAGTCAGTCTACTACAGAGTCTATTATACCAGATAAAGACGTGGCCGAGGCTGGCGTGCAGGGTTGGGCAGGAGACGGCATTTAGTTCAGAGTTTCTTTTGACTTTTGTGGAGCGTTGCGGTCAGTGTTTCCCCTTTTGATTTTGGTCTGATGGCTCATGAACTCTCGTTGGGACTCAGGGGGTCCTTGAGACTCTTTAGCATTAATCCTCTGGGCTTAGAGGGAGTCCCTGGGCCCGTCCGGCCCTCGGGTGCTGCCTGGCAGAGTCGCTGGCGGATGCGGAAGTTATGGGAGCTGCGTGTTAAATCTTTAAGGTCTCCGAAATAAAACCTCCCCACGTTGACCCCACCTGGCTGCCGGTGAGTCCATTGCTGCCTCCTTCGTGTGGTTACGGGAGCCCGTAGTCACGGTGACCTCCGATTGGAAGTCCTTGCGTTCCCAGTCTGCCCGAGGTGCAGCTGACTTCGACGAAGGTCATCGTTTTGAGATGAAGGTCATCGTTTTGAAAACGTACAAACTCCAGACCTCACAGGTTATAGTAGAAAAGTTGCCTCAGTTCGATTTTGTTCTGAACGACCCAGATTGTTTTTGCTTTGGGAGTACAGCTGTCTAGGTCAGAGCCCTGTTACAGAGAACTACTTCCCCAGATAATCTTAAGAACATTCCAGGCTGATTGGGAATTGAACTCTCAGGACACCTAGAACAGCTCGGCGGTCCATGTGGTTAGCAAGCCTCTGCAAGCTCGGGCTCCTTTCTCTTCCTCCGGGACCCCCCTGCCGGTGCCACGGCCAAGTTAATTCACTCTGCCTCGATTTGGCTTTATAGAGTATCTCCAATTGAACCTGTTTTCCACACAAGCATACAGTTAGGGGGTTTTGTCAACTCAAATTGGCACCTGCTGAACTAAAATCTATAAAATTGCTTCAGTATAATTGAGTGTGTGGGGAATCCCTTTCCACTACATGGAAATCACTGCCAGAGACAGCCCATTGTCTTCTCCTGTGTTCGTGCTTAGGCATGGACCCTTTGCAGGTCTGGTTTGCACTTGTTCACTGGAGAGAATTGGAAAAGCAGATGCCCGAGCTGAGATCGTTGCACAGCTTTAATCTGCATTATGTCTTTATAGATGGGAAGAGGCACGTCTTTGTTTTCCTTACTGAGAACAGATACGGCCTCAAATTTGTAGGAGCGATTGAGTAGCATAGAGAGTCCTGTTTTCAGAAGGGAGCGTGGTATCCATAGAACGTGGCAAAGACAGCAATACGAAAACAGTACTGGATGTTGTTACTGAAATACTTAGAATTTTAAAACTTCAAGTCCTAAATCACTTCTTGCAGGAGGGTCCCCATCGATTCAGCTGCTTCCTGTACAGTTCACAGCACCGAGGGCCCGGTCGTTGTCTGTGCATTTCTTTCTGGTTTTTAATACCTGGTTTTGTACGTACCTAACTCTCTCCTCTTTTGGTTATTCAGGAACTGGATCGTTTTCTCCTCTGAGTAGAGCGTAATTTGTGTTCTTTAATTTGGATTCACTAGTCGCAGCCCGGAGGCGTCCACGCTGTTCTGTTGCGAACACGTTCAGGCTGCCCATCCGCACTCATGTATATACGGTAGCGGAGCCGTGGGGTTAGGCCCTTCTTGGCTTTTTTTTTTAATGAGAAAATACTGTATTTAAAATGTAAAATAAACTTTTAAAAAGCAGGCACTAATATATATTTCTTCCAGCCTTTGATTACAGTTTTGTTCTTGCACATGTTACGGTGACTTACCTTCTGCAAAAACATCGTTCTCGGGAACCGCAGGGACCACCTCACATAGCAGTGGCTCCTGTCGTGCGCTCGCGTCAGAGCAGTTTGGGTTTTAAACTTTTCTATTGCCTCTGGCTGTTGATTAGTACAGTACACGTGCGATTTCAAAAAGATCTTGAAAATAATATATTTAATCAATTAAAATGTTTCTCTGTAATCTGTTGGTGTTTCGTTGATACAGTTACTCTTGAAAATTGTTAGTAGTGTATTGCTTCATTTTAGAAGGACTAGAAGACGGGGGCACCTGGGTGGCTCAATTGGTTAAGGGTCCGACTTCGGCTTGGGTCATGATCTCACAGCTTGTGGGTTCGAGCCCCGTGTCGGGCTCTGTGCTGACAGCTGGCTCAGAGACTGGAGCGTGTTTCAGATTCTGTATCTCCCTCTCTCTCTGACCCTCCCCTGCTCACGCTGTCTCTCTCTCTCTCTCTCTCTCTCAGAAATAAACATTTAAGAAGTTAAAAAAAAAAAAAAGGACTAGAAGAAATGTCCTAGATGATCTTTTTTGTTTTAAAAAGTTAAACACCTACAACAGACTGTTTCCAACTGATTATTGAGTGTTTGCCGTGAATCACCGCGGTGAGTGAAAATAGATTTTGAACCTTCCAGACTTCCTGATGATGCATAAAGTCGTTTCCCCCACATAAGCACGTGCGTGGCGTGGTCCTTGATGGACGTCGCTGGGACCACCGGCTTCCCAGTAGCTCCTGAGGTGTGGGCCCATGAAGCATCCATCCAGGGTGTGTCCCCGTCCGTACAATGTGCGGCACCAGGAACTCCTCTAAAAATGACCCCGCTGAGAGACAGGGCAGGGCGACTTGGACCTTAAATTCTGTTTGGTCGACACTCAGAGACACAGACGGAGGGGTTCCTTCTGAGCCGTTGCGGTTCCGTGAAGCCAGACCAGAGAGTAGCTAAGAGCTGTCAGTGTGCGAGCACATGTTGGACCACGTTGCAAGCCTTGACCGCCTGCCTCCCAGAGGAAGAGAAGCAGCCAGTTCAGACCAATGAGCGGCTGCTAATAATTCTCTGGGGGCTCGGAGTGCGGCAGTCTAGCCCTCCTGTCTGCGGCCCAAAAGTATGTGCGCGCGAACTACTCGGGGCGGAGCGGATATCAATTTTATTTCCCTTCACTTAGCTCTTCAAAAACATGTCCCCATCAGAGTTGGACTTTGATCCCACATATTATTTGCTAAGGATCCTTTGACTTTCTTATTCAAAGTTTTTGAAGATCAAGTTGATTATTGTCCTTTCGACACTCTTATTTTGAATTTATTACACAGTTGCTATTTCAGATGCTTCTTGTTTTGCCTGATTTATCATGTAACGACAGCAGCCTTGGCTACATTCTCATTAGCTGGCGTGGCCCCTTAATAGGTTGTCATTTGATTAGGGTACTTAATTTAGTACTGGGAAACCAAGTGGCCGACTTCTCCAGAATTGACCTTAGCATTTGGACTCCGGCCATATAAGACGTGGTGTGACAGCATACCTGGAGCACTTAACTCCTTTCTTATACTTCAAATAAGGTCTTAAGCACGATTGCCCAGTTTGGACTGGCGCCGAACTGGTGACTTGCAAGTCCGTGAAAAGAGCAAGTACAAATTTGATTACAAGTGTTTTTTGTTTTTTTTTTTAACCTTTGTACAATTCTCATAGTCTTTACCCTTTGCAAAGATCATTAACTTAAATATCTCCAGTTGAAGGTGAGAACTTTTTCTTCTCTTTGGTGTGGCAAAATAGAGAAACGTAAACCTGTTTTTTGCAAGGCCTACATTTTGCAATTTTTAAAATTCCAGTCTGTGTTCATGGGGGGGGGGGTGTCCGGCTGCCGTGTTCTTGCAGTCTGCTGGTTTCTCCCACAGAATGCTTCTTGGCCAGTGTTCTGTGAATGGAACCTTTCAGGTTACTTCTGAGTTTTCATTGTAAGTGCTGTTCCGTGAACACTCCTTTATGTCTTTCTGCACATCTGCAGGGCATTTTCAGGAGTAGATACCAAGAAGTGAGAACTAGAATTGCTGGGTCATGAGTTCTGTGTATTTTTCATTTTAATAGACCCTGCCAAATTATCCTCCAGAGTGGCTGAACTAATTTCCCCTCCAACTCCGTAGAGCCCGAGAGAATACTGCTTTTTCTATCCCTTGATATCGTCAGACTTCAGTCTCGGTCAATCTGATGGGTGAAAAATGAAGTTTTATTGGGTGTGTCCCCGATAACCAGGAAGGGGAGGCCTCTATCTGTATTGGTCTTCCGAATTTCCCGTAAATGCCTAGTGTGTGCCCTTTGACCCATTTTTCAGCTAAATAATTTTTAAATTGATTTATTGGCATTAAAAATATAGTTGGTATGCTAATCTTTCATTATATCAAAGTATTTTCTCCCACATTCCTGCAGGTCTGTTAATTTTGTTTGTGGTGTTAGGTGTGTTTACCCATGTCTGTGTTTGGTCATAGATGATATAAACTATATTATAATGTCAGTTTTATTCCATTTTTTCCTTTATGACTTCTGTTTCTTTCCATAGGTAGATATAGATATATAAATCTGTACGTATCTGCTTCTGAACTGTTTCATTCATCTGACAACTTAATGTGCTAATATTATAAATAACTATAGACTTAAAATATATTTTCATACAAGGCAACTTGCCCCTGGCTTTTTTGGGTGCTTTTTCTTTTCTGTTTTTGAGCCTTATTTCTGTATGAACATTTAATCATTAGCCTGTCCTATGTTATGAAAAACCTTAATGGGATTTACTTTGGAATATTGCATTACCTTCTAGGTTGATCGAGAGAACTTAGATGGCTTTAATAAAAGAACGAGGGGTGCATGGGGGACTCAATCGGTTAAACACCCGACTTGATTTTGGCTCAGGTCATGATCTCCAGGGTCATGAGATCGAGCCCTGCATTGGGATATAGTTTAGGCATGGAGCCCACTTAAGGCTCTCTCCCTCCCTCCCTCCCTCCGTCTCTGCATTTCCTCTGTTTGCACATGCATGCACCACGTGTGCTCTCTTAAAATTAAAAATAAATAAATAAATAAAAGATGGATAGTTCCTTGTCCTTAAGAGGTATCTCCAGTAGCAGAGATGGAAGACGCAACCCTGCAGCGGGTCTCTCCACCATCATAAGCATTAGCTACGGCGCAGGCGGGCTGATCTGGGACAACAGAGGCTCACATACAAACTAGCTCAAATAAGATCGTCTGACCTTATGAACAGGCCATAGGAGGCAGGTGTGGTGCAGGGTGAGTCTGGTCCAGTGTGTAATGAAGTGATTGAGAGCCCCCAGTGTCTTTTAATTTATTTTAGAGAGAGCGGGGGAGAGGGACAGAGACAGATTCTCCTGAGTCCCCCAGGCGCCTCCATCACGTTTCTTTAATTCGGATTCTCCACAGTACCGTCCCCTTGGATGGTGGTGGTTTGTATTCATGGTTAGAAGCAGACTTGCCTGGGGGCACCTGGGTGGCTCAGTCAGTTAAGCATCCAACTTGATCTTGGCTCAGGCCATGATCTAGCCCCGTGTCGGGCTCTGTGCTGACAGCGCGAAGCCTGCTTGGGATTCTCCCCCCTCCCCCAACTCCCCTGCTCACGCATGCATACTTGCTTGTGTGTGCGTTCGCTTGTGTGCGCTCTCAAATTTTTAAAAAAAAGTGTTGCCTGGAACACATTCCCGGTTGGCGGGGGGGGCGGGGGGACATGCCCACTTTTAAGGAGAGAACCTTTATTTCTCTTTCTTTTCCACGAGCAAGTCCTGAAGTCTGTGGCCCCCTGTGGCTGCGGTGTCTCGTGGCGGACAGTCGTGCACCCAGCCATGGCTCAGACACGGCGAGTCTGCTCTGAAAAAGGATTGGGTGCCAGTGGACAGACTGCGTTCGTCAGTTGAGTTGTGACGTATGTAGCTTTCATTATTTTTTTTTCCCATTACAAGAGTCCTACTCATTTATTGTGGAAAATGTAGGCAGTTCATATAGATGAAAAGCATAAAACTATCAACTCACCACTAAGAATAGTTATCATTTGGGAATTTCCTTCTGGTCTTTTTATTTCCCTCAGTGTCAGTTACAGAATCTTAGCGTACAGAAAAGTATACAGTATAGTATGAGACTCATGTTCCCACCACCCACACTGGTCACATTTGCTTTTTTTTTTTTTTGGCCTTTTGTGCTTCAGATCTTGTCTAAGTAAAAAAACATTAATGAAAGAGTTTGATCCCTATGGACCTTTTCCATATTACACTTGCTCTGTCCTCCCAAAGATCATTGTTACCTTGATTTTCATGTTTTAATCCCATACGATGATTATAACAGCATATGTTGCTAGGAAAAGGAGATATTGTGGTTATGCAGAGTGCTTTTGAATATGATACGAGATCCAAGGAGATAAGTACACATTTCTGCATTTTTCCTTAATACACTCCACAGCTTTCTTCACTTGAAAATTATTTTGTGGGGTGCCTGGGTGGCTTAGTCAGTTAAACTTCTGATCCTTGATTTCGATTCGGGTTATGATCTCACGGTTGTGAGATCGAGCCCCGTGTCAGGCTTCACATTGAGTGTGGGAATGTTTATTTGAGAGTAAGAGGGAGCCTGTGAATGCAGGAGGGGCAGAGAGAGAGGGAGAATCTCAAGCAAGCTTGAACTCAGGAACCGTGAGATCATGATCTGAGCCGAAATCAAGAGTTGGACGCTTAAACAACTGAGTCACCCAGGCACCCCTACATGCACATTTTTCAAAAAGGAAAAAAAATGGTGGGGGGCGCCTGGCTGGCTCAGTCAGTGAGGCGTGCAGCTCTTGATCTCATGCTGGTGGGTGTCAGCCTCGTGGTGGGTGTAGAGATTACTCAAAACCTTTAAAAATGAAAGAAAACTTATTTTGGTAATCTTCCTACATCAGTGCATAAAAGCTTCACTTGGATTTTTCCCCCTCATTTATTTGATGAAAATCAGACTGTTCACCACCTTCAAGTGTAAGTTCAGTGGCATTCAGTGTCTACAGTGTTGTGCAGCCACACCTCTCGTAAAACTTTTTCGTCACCTTTGGGGCACCTGGGTGGCTCAGTCCGTTGAGCGACCAACCTGGGCTCAGGTCATGGTCTCATGGTTTGTGGGTTTGAGCACCATGTGGGGCTCTGCTGACAGCCTGGAGCCTGCTTCACATTCTGTGTCCCCCTCTCTCTTTCCCTATTCATGCCCTGTCTCTCTGTCTTTCTCAAAAATAAACATAAGGGGCGCCTGGGTGGCTTAGTCTGTTAAGCGTCCGACTTTTGCTTAGGTCATGATCTCACGGTCCGTGGGTTCGAGCCCTGCGTCGGGCTCTGTGCTGACTGCCAGCTCAGAGCCTGGAGCCTGTTTCGGAGTCTGTATCTCCCTCTCTCTCTGACCCTCCCCTGCTCACACTGTCTCTCTCTCTCTCTCTCTCCTAGAAATAAATAAAAATATATAAAAAAAAAAATAAACATAAAAACTTCTTCATCGCCCTGGAACACCATACCCATCAAAAAACTCACTCTCATTTCCCTGACCCTCATTTCTTGGCACCCTCTTGTGTTGTTTCTCCGGATTTGCTTTCCCTAGATATAAAGAATCAGGCAATACTTCACATCTTGTCTTCTTTGACTTCAGCTGTAATTGTCTCAAGGTTCATCCAGGCTGTAGCTTGTATCATACCAGCACTTTGGTGCTATTTATGTCTGGAGGGATTGTCCATTCTGCGAATAGGCCCCCATTTGTTTATTTGCAGTCGATGGACGTTTGGGTGGTTTCCACCTCTTGAATGCTGTGTGTGAGTAGCGCTGTTACCAGCATTTGTGAACAGGTGTTCGTTTGAATACTTGTTTTCAGTTATTTGAGGTAGGAGTGCAATTGACCATATGCTCATTCGGTGTTGAACTCTGGTTCCCATAGTGGCAGTGCCATTTTACATCCCACCAGCAGCAGAGGTGGGAATGCCTCCATCGTTCTGCAGTGCTTGCTGTTTTCTGTTTTGTTTTCTGTGGCGTCGTGGTGGGTGTGGGACGGTGTCGCGTGGCTTTGATTTGCGTTTCCTTAATAACCACTGATGCCAGATACCTCTTCTTGTGCTCCTTGGCCATTTCTACATCTTCGGAGAGATGAGTGTTCAAGTCCTTTGGCCATTTTTAAGCTGGGTCGTCTTTTCTCACTTAGTTTTAAGTCTTCTTTATGTATTCTGAATATTAAACCACTATCAGATACATCATTTGAAAATATATTCCCCCATTCTGTAAGCTATCTTTTTACATTATTTTTTTTTAATTTTTAATTTTATTTATTTTGAGAGAGAGAGAGAACAAGCAGGGGAGATCCAGAGAGGAGGAGAGACAGAGTCCCAGGCAGGTACCACACCATGAGCGTGGAGCCCGATGCGTGGCTCAATCCCGTGAACTGTGAGATCGTGGCCTGAGCCGAGATCAAGAGTCGGACACTTAACTGACTGTGCCCGCAGGCACCCCTGGCTGTTTACATTCCTGATAATGGCCCTTGATGCACCAAAGTTTTTCTTTTTTACGAAATGCTTCTGGTGCCAAATCGAGGAATCCAGCACCAGAACGAAAGCCGTGAAGATCCCTTCTGTGTTTGCGTCTCACAGGTAGCCTTTATAGCTTTCGGTCTTCTGTGAGGTCCTGGATCCACGTGGGGTGAACGTTTGGAATGGGGTCGGGTGCCAGCATGTCTGTGGCATGCGATTCCTGGGCTGTGTGGGGACCCGTTTGGTAAGGAGACTGTTCTTGCCCATGGCCTGGTCTTGGAATCCTTGTAAAAATTGGCCATAGGTATTATTTTAGTTCTTCTTTTTTTTTTTTTTTTTTTTTNCTTAACCAACTTAGCCACCCAGGCGCCCCGGGGGGGAGGGGGGGTGGGGGGGGGGGGTTGCAGGGAGAGAGAGAGAATCACGGGGCCCAACCCCAAGAATGGTGAGGTCATGGTTGAGCCGAGATTGAGAGTCAGATGCTTAACCCACTGAGCCCCCCAGGCACCCCTTTCTCAATGTACTTTCATCTTTAAATCTCTGATACTTTTTATTGCTGTTATAGGTCATCTTTTTATTTTTTTTATTTATTATTATTTTTTAAATTTATTTCTAGGAGAGAGAGAGAGACAGTGTGAGCAGGGGAGGGTCAGAGAGAGAGGGAGTCACAGACTGAAACAGGCTCCAGGCTCTGAGCTGGCAGTCAGCACAGAGCCCGACGCGGGGCTCGAACCCACGAACTGCGAGATCATGACCTAAGCGAAAGTCGGACGCTTAACCGACTAAGCCACTCAGGCGCCCCATAGGTCATCTTTTTAAAATACTAGATTTATGTCGAGGTTTATTGAGATAAATTACATACAGTAAAAATGCACCTTTTTATTTATCCTGCTAGATGTCCTGACACCAGCATTTTTTGCTTGTCCCATTCGAGTCCACCCCCTTCTGTTGCCTCCCGGCACCCACTGCTCTGCTGTTCGACCCTGTGGAGTTGCCGTTGCTGGAATGTCTCACAGGCGTGACCGTGTAGCGTGGAGATTTTCGTGTCTGGCTATTTTTCATTTAGCACGTTTTGGGGAGCCACCATGTTGTTGGCGCATCCGTGGTCCCGTTTCATCGCTGGGAAGTGGTCCCTTGCATGGACGCCATGCTTCATCCATTCACCTGTCCGGACGTGGGTTTTCCAGTCTTGGGTGATCGGGAGCAAAGCCGCTGTGGACCTTCATGTGTCTGCGGGGACGCAGGTCCTCATCAGGTTCATGTCGAGGAGTCAGGTTACTGTAAGTATGTGTTTAGTGTTTGTTTGTTTTCACAAAGTGCCCAACTGATTTCCAAAGTAGCCGTGCCGTTTTAAAATCCCCACCAACACTCTTCGGGAGTTCTAGTGGCTTCATATCCTCATTAGCACTTTCTGTGTTCGTTTTTACAATTTTAGCCACTTAATAGGTGGTATCTCAGCACAGTTTTATATTTTAATTCTTTTTATCTTTAAAGATAAAAGTTTTATATGTAAGTAATCTCTGCACTCATCGTGTGGCTTGAACTTGCCACCCTGAGATCAGCAGTCCCGCGCTCCACTGACCAAGCTGGCCCGGCCTCCTATCTCGTGGTTTTAATTTGTAGTTCCCTAATGACTAATGTGTTCAGCATCTGTTCATTCACTTATTTGCCACTCATCTATCATCTGATGGGGCATTTTCAGATCTTTTGCCCTTTTTTGACTGGGCTGTTTTCTTACTATTTACTTCTCAAAGTTCCTTATATTTCGGATTACAAGCCCCTGATCAGGAATGTGCTTTGCAAGTATCTTCTCCCTTTTTTGGTTTGCCTTTTCCATTTTCTGTTTTCTTGTTTTTTAGAGACAGAGGGTGTGACCAGGGGAGAGGGGCAGAGAGAAAGAGAGACCGAGAGAGAGAGAATGAATCTTAAGTAGGCTCCATGTTCAGCGCCGAGCCTGATGTGGGCCTTAATCTCACAACCCTGGGATCATGACCTGAGCCGAAATCAAGAGTCCGGACACTCAACCGACTGAGCCACCCAGGCGCCCCTAGGAATTTTATTGTTTACGTTTTACATTTTAGCTTTGTATTCCATTTTAAGTTGGTTTTGTTTATAATGTGAGGTCACAGTGAAAGTTTGTAGTTTTCCGTGTGGATATGGATGCCTGCTTGTTCTGCCTCCATTTAATTAACAAACGATCTTTACTCTTTTGAATTCCCTTGGCATCTTTGTCAAAAATGAGTTGCTCTTGGGGCGCCTGGGTGGCACGGTTAAGTGTCTGACTTTGGCTCAGGTCATGATCTCGTGGTTGTGGGAGTTCGAGCCCCGCGTCAGGCTCTGTGCTGTCAGTGTGAAGTCTGCTTCAGATCCTCTGTCTCCCTCTCTCTACCCTTCTCCCACTGGCACATGTGCTGTCTCTCAAAAATAAACATTAAAAAACAGACTGTCTGTAGAAGATGATGTTCTCCATAAAGATAGTTCTTTCTTTCCAGTCTGTATGGCTTTTATTTCTTGTTCTTGCCTATTATACTGGGTAGGACCTCAGGTGTGATGTTTAAAAAAAAAAAGTAGGAAGAGATGTCCTTTCTTCATCCCATCTTAAAGGGAAGACCTTCAATCTTGACCTATTAAGCATGATAAGTGCTATAGGTTTTTCTTTATCAGGTTGAGGCAGTTCTTATCTACTGAGAGTTCTTATTTGCTGAGAATTTTTATTATATGTTGAATATTGCCAAATGCGTTTTCGGCATCTCCAGAGATAAGATCATGTGACTTTATTAGCCTGTTGATGTGGTAAATCACACTGATTTCTTTTCAGATGTTGGACCAACGCCACATTTCTAGGATAAACCCCACTTGGTAATGATCCTGTTTAAATATCCCTGGAGTCAGTTAATACCTGTTACGGATTTTTATGCCTGTGTTCATGAAGGATATTAAAATGTAGTTTTGTTTTCTGGTAATGTCTTGGTCTGCTTTTGGTATCAGTAATGAAGGCCTCATAAAATGAATTAGGAAGTACACTCTTCTGTTTGCTGGCAGAGTTATTATTTCTTATCTAAAATTTGGCAGAAATCTCCAGAGAAGCTATAGGCCTGGAGTTTTCTTTACTCTTTCTCCCTTCCTCCCTCCCTCCCTTCCTTCCTTCTCTTTCTTCTCTTTCTTCTCTTTCTTCTTTCTTTCTTTTTCTTTCTTAATAAACTGTGAATTCCTTTTCTTTGATACATATATTTGGATTATCTGTTTCTTCTTGAATGAGCCACTTTAGTCCCTTTCAAGGAATTTTTGCATTTTATCAACTATCATTTATATGCATTAATTTTATATTTCCTGTGTACAGTTTCATGGCATTAAGTACATTCACGTCGTCGTGACTGTCCCCACCGCCATCCTTCTCTAGGACTCTGTCATCTTCCCAAACTGTCGCCTTAAACAGGGACTTCTCTTCCTCTTCCACGCTGCCTCTGATAACCAGTGTCCTACACTCTATCACTGTGAACTTGACCGTTCTGGGTACCTCCTATAAAAGGAACCATAAAATACTGGTCCTTTTTGTTTCTGGCTTTTTGCAGCAAACATAATATCTCAAAACTCATCCGTGTCGTGGCAGGCATCAGAGTCTCGCTTCTTTTTAAGGCTGAATAATATTCTACTGTGCAGATGCACCACCTTTTATCTGTCTCTTCTTCCATCGACTTGGAGATCTGGGTGGTTTCCGGCTCTTGCCTCCTGTGAATCATGTTGCTGGGACCACGGCTGTGCAGACCTCTCTTTGAGCCCCTACTTTCAGATCTTTGGGGCTCGTGCCCAGAGTGGGGTGGCCAGACCACATGGCGTTCTAGTCCGAATGGTCTGAGAATTGCCACACCACTTCCCCAGTGGTCGCACCAGTTACGTCTCTTCCAGCAACACACAGGAGGTCCAGTGACTGGGCGTCCGGCTGGCTCAGTGGGTGGAGCATGCGACTCTTTATCTTGGGGTCGTGGGTTCGAGACCCATGTTGGCTGTAGAGCTTGCTTTAAAAACAAAAACAGTTCCAGTTTCTCTGCAATACTTGAGATGCGTGTGTGTGTGTGTGTGTGTGTGTGTATGTGTATGTGTGTGTGTGTGTGTGAGAGAGAGAGAGAGAAACAGCCGTCCCAGTGGATGTGAAATGTATCACAATAGGGTTTAGATTTGTGTTTCCCTGATGAGTGCTCTTGAGCACCTTTTTGTCTGCCTCTGGGCTGTTTGTGCGCTCCAGGGAAACACCTCTTCAAGTCCTTTGCCGGTTTTTAAACTGGGTTGTTTCGTTGTTGAGCTGTAGAGCCGTTCTATCCTGGATAGCAGTCCCTTAACAGATCTGCCAGGAGCACGTATTTCCCCCCACGCTGTGGGTTGGGCAGATTAATTTTTGGAAGGCTGTTGCTTTTGGACCACACGGCACGAGTCGGATTGCTAAACCGTTTAAACCACAGCACAGAGGATGGAGAGTGGGTGGTACGCTGCCTCCACCCGCTGGACTTCAGAGTCCCCGTCCAGTGGGACAGCTGTGTCGTAGCTGGCAGCCCATCAGCCTTCGAGGATGGCGCTCAGTAAGCGTTTCCTTGCCATCTCAGAGACTTATCTGACTGACCACTCTCTTCGAGGGGTTTCTGCGAGGCGCGGCCCGTACTCTCCCCACAGTGGTTGTTAGGGCCTCCTCAGAGCTGAGCCGCTTCTAAAAAATACACAACCAGCAGTGGCCTGGAGCCTCAGTTAATTGGGGGGCGGTGGCAGGGAGGGCCCCATCCCCGTCCCCAGAAGCCATTCCTGGTGAGCTGGCTGGGAGAACGGGGTCGAATCTCTCCTGGAACAGATTCACTTAGCTCCTCCGTATAATTAAATCCCTCAAAGGATTAGGAATCCTGTGGCAAACATTTCACGTCCCATTTATCAATGTTTTGTGCACGCTGCCTCTGCCCATGGGGCTGTCTGTGGTCTTTATGTCACACAAGCCAGCCTTGAGTGTGCACACATCAGCCGGTCCTATACGCTCATATACGCTCAAAGTGAGGATTTTTGTTTCTTTTGGCCTACGAGTGGTGTGCTGGAGTCTGGGGGGTACTTTCTGGCTTCATGGACTAGTTGCTCACATCTGAACGGGCTGTGTCTTTCCTCAGTTTCCCCGTCTTCACCTTCACCCAGCGTGATGGGTGCGTATGGCCAGCAGCCGCGAGGGTGACAGGACAGTAGACCCTGGACCAGACTTGTGTTCCTTCCCTGTGAAGTAGGAGGGTCGGACCAGACGACGGATGTCTAATGTCCGTGACCAGCCTTCCCTCCTGGGGACTGGTTCATGGCTCCGGGCCGCGATCTGATTCCGGCCCCCAAACACGGAGGACAGGGAGGGACGGAGGAGAGAGGCTACTCCAGATGGCCAGGGAGCAGGGGCAGTGATCACAGGGAACTGACCCATGAGGCCGGGCTTGGGGGCTGCCAGATGGCGGACCCCCCGCACCTGTCCCCACGTGCCCACAGTTCATGGAGCGGCCGCAGCGGGGTTCGGTCACACACCCCCTCCAGCTGGTCCCAGCGCCTTGTCTCTATCTGAAGGCCATCCCTGGGGCAGCTCCTGGGAGCTGGCAAGGCCCCCCGGGGCCACATCCCAAGGACAGGAGAGGAGGCAAGGAGCCTCGGGCGCTGGGGACCATTCGTGCTGGGACCCCCACCACAGAGCTCTTGTCCTGGCCAGAAACAGCTCCGCCGCGTCCTGGAGACACGTTCAAGGGAAGAATGGCCGAAGCCAAGTCCCCAGAAGCAAGGTAGCCATAGGCCCAGTGATGCTCGCAGGGACCCGGCCAGCGGGCTGAGTCCTCTGCCCCCAGCGGCCTGTCCCGCCCCTTCCAGCCACGGCCACGCCTCCATCAAATGTCACTTGCAGCAGAACACAAGACTAGGTTTGAAGCTTCCCGTTTCGCTCAGTAGCCCTGGTCTTCTCCTTCTGTGGGCCTTGTACGTGCGCTCCAGTGGCCACACTAACTTTCTGTAAGCACAGGCCGGTGACCTTGTGTTTTCCCGGTAAGACCGCCACTCGGGGAGCCGCGCCACTAACCAAGTAGGGACGAGTTTCAGGAAGGGGAGGAAGACACAGGCCTCACTGGGAGCCTGCTTGTGCTGCTGGAGGGGGGGCCCCGTTCCCTGTCAGAGGGGCTGCGGGTCACGTGGCCTTGCAGGGCGCTGGCTGCCCCCCCCCGTTGGTCATTCCTGGCGCCAGCCCACCCTGAGCTCAGCCGCCCCCTGCAAGTGCAAAGGCCCTGGTCCCCGCCCTGCACCTGTCGCCTCCACCAACCTTGCTCCACCGCCCCCTCCATGTGCCCCGGTCCCTGCGGCCTCCCCCGGCCCCCGTCCTCCTGACCCCCACCGCACACTCTGAAAGGAGTCCTGGCTCGTGGCCTCCGTGGTCTCAGCACAAGGCTGGCTAGTGCCCCCCCCCACCGAAGGTCACCAACAGTCTGGGTAACCTCTGCATCCCCACTGCCTTACAATATTTGACCCCCGTGACCACTGCTGCTTGGAGGTCTTTGCTGGCTCCCGTGTCCTGCTCCCCTGCTGGGCACTGCCCGTCCTAGGTTTCTCCTCGGGGTTCCCCATCCTCTAGAGGCCAGGGTTCCAGGGACCAGCGGAGGCTGCACTACTACAAGCTTCCTCCTTTGTCACCCAGGAAACCGGAGCTCCGCCTGGCTTTCTTCCTGGGTGCAGAGAGGTTGCAGGTGCAGAGAGGTTGGTGCGGAAGCGCCCTTAGCAGTCAGTAAATGGGAGGCGACAGGTGTGGTCTTTGGAGACGCAGGGACCCTCCAGAAACCCAATCAGCCGGGTGTGGACGCGCGGCCACCTTCGTGGCGTGCTCTGTGCTCAGGAACACCCGCCTCCGGCAACCACCAGCCCCGGCCCTTGGCTCAGGCTGGCTTCAAACCCGAGTAGGGAGTGGGTGGTGTTCCCTACAAGGAGTGTCGATCCCCCCACACACACCCCCCCCAGAGCAGGAGGTGGGCAGACCCCCCCTGACTGCAGGAGAAGGTGGCCGAATCGGTCTGTCGTCGAGGGTGATGCCCGATCATACCAGCCTGACACTGGATGCCGTTGCTAGGGACAGGGGTGTCACCAAGCTGCACAAACGGAACGTTAGGGCTCAGAAGCACCTTGGAGCAGGGACTCTAGGACATTCATTAACAATTCATTGGGCAAATGGCCTTGAGCACCTGCCCTCCCAGTGGGGATGCCCCTGACACTGGGGCATCAAGCCAGCAAGGGCCCGCCTTCTGGGCAGGGACAGACCAAGTTGGGGAGCCACTGCTTCACCCCAGCAGGCCTGGGGCTCTCTCGGTTTGAGCAAGCTGTTCAGACTCGTGTGAACTGGGATGTGGGCCATCCCCAGCTTTGGGCTTTGTGTTTCAGTATCCGAAGCCGTGAGGCCCCACGAAGCCCAGAATGGAGTGACCCCTAAAACTGTCAGATAACGCATCTGTGGCTGCGGTCGGGCCCTCCCATCCGTGCCCATCTGTCAGGGGGTCACCTCCACCTCTGGGCGCAGCGCAAGACGCCGGCCGCGGTGTCTGGTCCAGGCTGGTGTGATTCCACCACCAAGACTAGATCAGCCAGGGTCTCTAGTTCCCTGCGGTCCCACTGCCCAGCGGCTTCGGAGAGGGTGGACTTACCCCAGCGCTCGAGGGGGGTGGGGATGGGGGATGTCCCTGGAGGGAGCATCCAGTGCCAGTGGGCGCACTACCATTCTTGAACGTGGCTTCTGAAGTAGTCCCAGACTCCCCGGATCCGAGGAGGGGAGGAAACGGAGACCCCCCCCCCCACGCACACAGACACAGACGTGCAGGGCTGAGGGTCACCCCGGGATGGGTGCGGGGCGCCCATCCATCCGGAAATCCTCTGGGCCACAGCTCTTCTTGCAGCCAGAAGATTCTGGGAAGGGGATCCGAATCAGCCTGGACTCCACAAACCTCTTCCAGCACCTACGGTGTGCGGGAACTGGGGCCAGGGGCTAATGTTTCTCTGCAAATTCATTTTTTTAATGTTTATTTATTACTGAGAGCGCACAAGAGCTGGGGAGGGGCAGAGACAGGCTGACAGAGGATCCCAAGCAGGGTCTGTACTGACAGCAGAGAGCCTGATTGCAGGGCTCCAACTCATGAGCCGTAAGATCATGACTTGAGCCGAAGTCCGGTGCTCAACCAACAGAGCCACACTGGTCCCCCTGCAAATTCATTTCTTTAACAAAAGCCGAGTGCCAGTCTTAAGGGGGGCGCGGGGAGGAGGGGGAGACGCGGCACTGCTGGGGGTGGGTGACCTGGCGGCTGGGGCGCTGAACTTGGAGACAGAGGTTGGGGATGGGACAGGAATCCGGCTGCTTCCCTGGATAAAGGGGATAAGGGTCCCCTCTTCTCTCCCTTGGCCGCACAGGCTGGGGGCTGCAGCGCGCCTCCCTCACATCACTCCGTTTGGGAACCGACCACTAGACAGTGCCCGGAACGCCTGTTGTGGTCTGTCCGGCGCCTCCTTCCTCTACCTGATGGCAGGCCCCCGGGCACCGAACCCCGTTGTCCAGCAGAGAACCCCGCCGGCTTCCTCTGCAGGCGCGGGCGGTGGGGCGCCCCCGCGGGGCTCCCGGAATTACGAGCCGCGCCCCGCCCCCGGGCCTCACGGGCCTGGCGTTGGCGCCATCTAGTGGCAGCGCCGGAGCAGCGCCGCACTGCCCTCTGGGAGGCGGGGAGCACAGACTGCTGGGAAGATGGCGGCGTAGGAGGGGGCTTGGCTCTCCTCTTGGTGCTGATCGCCTGGATTGACCCAGAAAACCGCCCGAAGACTGGCGGACTGGCAGGACGGGCTCTCCGGAGCCAAACGTAGACAGGAGGGCACACGGAAGAGGGTAGGAACGGCGGAGGGGCAGCCCGCGCGGGCNACATCTGGAAATTTAAAAACCAGCAGCTCTCGGAGAGCGGGGAGGGCGAGAGGACTCCGAGTCCTCCCTCTAGAGAGACTGTGCGACTGAGAGCCCGCGGGGCTACCGGCTGGAACCACAGTTTGCAAACCGCCTGGGGCCTACGGGAGGGAGAGCTGTTGAGTCCCAGGACAGGGCTCGGTGGGGGAACAGAGGAGCTGGCAGACGCCGCTTCCCGGCCCCAGCCCCCAGCGTAAATTCCAAGGGGAACCGGTTCCCTCCCCTGACC
>NW_027532592.1:3096736-3102238 GCF_008692635.1 Crocuta crocuta
AACTGGCTTGCACCGCCCAACCCCCAACGCTGTGCTTCTGTAGACCCGTCCCTCCGACGGGCCCGCCTCCGTGCGGGTGCTGCAGGGCGCCTCCCGTAGGGGACCATCGACGGCCATCCTGGGTAAGCCTGCCCCTCCCGCCGCTGTGCACGTTGCGGACCCCCCTCTAATACGCTCTTGGCCAGATCCCATCCAAGCAGCACTACAAGCCGGCAGTGTACGAGCAGCCCAGATGGGCCACAGCACCCCACAGTGAGTCCTGCCCCCGGGGAGAGAGGAAGCTAACCTACACACCAGTCTGACTGTGGCCCCAGCGGTGGGCTGGGGGCAAACATCGGGTCTGACTGCAGCCCCGCCCCTCAGTACAAGTTTGTGCGAAAACACAGGGACAGTGCCCTGCAGTTGGGAGCTTGTCCCATCTCTGGCAAACTCCTGGCCTGAGACGCCGCCGGCCCACTAACAGCACAGGGACGGGACCCTGCCCAGAGAAACAAACACAGGCAACAGGTATAACGAGGAGACGGAGAAACAGGCCCCAATCGAAAGAACAGAACAGGGGTGCCTGGGGGGCTCAGTTGGTTAAGCATCCGACTTCAGCTCAGATCGTGATCTCACAGCTTGTGAGTTCGAGCCCCGAGTCAGGCTCTGTGCTGACAGCTCAGAACCTGGAGCTGCTTCAGATTCTGTGTCCCTTTCTTGCTCTGCCCCTCACCCACTCATGCTCTGTCTCTCTCTCTCTGAAGAACAGTTAAAAAAAAAAAAAGAAAAAGAACAAAATCACTGCAAGAGAACAAATCACTTTGCCAAAATGGAGACAAGTCACATATCTGAGAGAGTTTAGAGTAACACTCCTGAAGATGTTGGCTACAGTTGAGGAAAACCTGGAGAACCTTCAGAAAGACGTAAAACAGTTGAAAAACGAGCAGGAAGAGATTGTGAACTCACGAAAAGGAACGAACAGTAGACCATCTAGAAGAAATGGGACACCAGAGAAAGGACGCGGGCAGAGCGGCAGCCGGGCAAGTGATGGAGAGTCATCAAGATGAGATTAGACCTCGAGAACTCGGCCACAGCATCCAGCATAGCGGTCACGTTATAGGGGTCCCAGCCGAAGAGAGGGAAAAGGGGGCAGAACATGTATTTGATGTGATAAAGGCTAGAAACTTCCTGAGTCTGGGGAAGGAAACAGCAATCCACATCCAGGAGGCCCAGGGAGCTGCCGCCAGATCCAACCTGCAGAGGTCCACACCAGGCACCCCAGGAAATAAAATGGAAAAACCAAGGATAAAAAGAATTTGAAAAGCATCAAGAAGAAAGAAAGCAGTTGCATCCAAGGAGGATTTTTCCAGAAACTTCGCAGGTGAGAAGGGAGCATTACGATGAATTCAAGGTGCTAAAAGGGAAAAATCTGCAGCCAAGAAGTCTATCCAGAAAGGCTGTGCTTCAGAATAAGAGAAAGAGTTTCCCAAAGGAAAGGTAAAGGAGTTCATGGCCCGGGGGAAAACCAGCTGCTTCCCCGGCAGACACAACGCCACCGAACTGTGGTTCCCAAATCCGTTCCCAAATCCGCAGTCCAGCCACGAACCCACGCCTGTCGCCGACCGCCAAGGCCGCACGTCTTCGCCCCCGCTAGACAGGGACTCGGGCGGACACTCCCCCTCACATTCCGGCCTGCCCTCAAGTCATTGGAAAAACGGCACCGTGACAATTACAACCACAGAACGACGCAGTCCAAAGGGGGACCGTGATCAGGCGGAACAGGCCACTGCTGGAGGCCGGGGGCGGGGAAGTGGGAGGCGGCCGGCAAGCACACCCGAACAGTACCGAGCGGGCTTCTGGGCACCGTAAGAAACAGACCCAAAGCTGGCCTCTGATTTAGCTAGGACTTTGAAAATGGGGGAGGGGGGATACCCGCCNCTTTCTGTACACACACTTTCTGTACACCGTTTAAAGGTTTTTGGGTTTTTTTCTTTTAACGTTTCTAAGACAAAATGGAAATAAAAGGTGTTGCTGGCTTTTGACTCCCGGCCAGTGACCCAGGTGCCTGCAGGAGGGGCAGTCCGGGCCTGACTCCGCCCCTTCCTGGGCCCCCAGGCCCCGAGGGGCCCCTCTCCTCTTGCTTGGGGTGCCCTCAGGCCTAGCGGTGCGGACAGCTCAGCCTGGGATGCTAGCGCCTGCCTTCGATGCGTTCTGAGGCCTGTGCGGTCTTGCTGCTCACGTTGAAGACCGTCCGCGTCACCAAACACTTGGTGACTTGGGGCTGCCCAGTGTCCACGCCGCCTTCCTGGTGGGAGCGATGCCCGTCGTGTGAGTCGCCACGGGTGGCTGGGTGCAGCTACCCTTTCTTCCCTTGAGGGCAGCTGGGATGCCGAGCCCAGAGCCAGGGCGCGCCGCGAGAGCACCCCCTGGAGCAAGCGAGGCGGATATGCAGGGACCTGAGCCGGCCTTGACGCGGTGCTGCCACCCATCCCCACTCCCCGCTGCTGAAGGTCACCAGGGGTGGTCGTGATCGCTGGCCACCTCCCTGTGGGGCCCAGGCACTTTTCTAGGGGTTCCTTCCAAGTGCCACAGGTAACTGTGAGGGACACCCGATCAGAGCAGCGACCTGTAGTCTGTGGAGCGAGGGGCTGCGGCGTAGCAAGAAGTGAGGTCAGGACCCAGGTGTTGAGAGTCAGGGGGTGTGACCCGAAGGAAGTTTCCACAACCACAGGACGCGATCTGGTCGAGTTTTCAAAGTAGTGGAGGACCTAAGAGGCCTGGTGAGCTGTCACGTGGGAGCCTTACCGGCCAGGCCGACCGCGATCCCCACCAGTGAGCACTCAGGGAGGAGCCGGGGAGAAGAGCCGCCTGGGCCGGCGCCGGCCACTTCTACGAGCAGGGAGCTTAGGGCCCTCGCACCCCGAGGGCCACCTCGCAAGTGCCCTTTCTACCCTGTGGGACCCTGAGCGGAGCCCTCAGACCCTCGACCTCATACCCCCGCCCCCGACACCTGGCCAACCTGCAGCCTCTGCTCCTCGCAGCGGTTCGCCCCGCGCCCACCCTTCCAGTCCTCTGCGCCCGGCCCCCCCCCCGCCNCCGCTCCCCGCGCTCGCGCCTCCGCACTGGCTGCGGGGCCCCAGCGAGCTCATCGATGTTTACAGAAATTCGGTTTCGGCGCACACGCAATTCTTTTAAAAAGGAAACGCGACCGCGAGCCCCGGCCGCCCCCGCGCGGAGTTCCCCGGCCGCTGTCGCCCCCGTCCGGCCACAGGCCGGGGCACTCTGGGCTGGCGGCTTCCGCGCGCGGCTGCCACCAGAGGGCGCCCCGACGCCGTCGCCCTCGTCCCTGGACCCGGGAGGGCCGGATCGCTGTGTGACCTCAGGGCAGGTGCTGGCCCTCCCTGTGCCAGGGTTTCTCTAACCTGGGCGACTGGAGGGTCCCCCGGCCCCCTCTCTGGTGGCCCCGTGTATGGACCTTCCCGGAGCAGGCACAGACCGGTGTGCTGGGTTCGCCAGGCCTGCCTTCAAGTGCGTCGAGCCGACCAGCCTCCCTGCCAGAGGTGGACGGAGGGCTGTTGGGAGGAGACTGTTTTTACCCTTCAGAGTTCCTTCTGGCCCGTCTGCGAACGACGCTGACACGAGACAGAATTTAATCTCGTGCCCACTGGAACCCCACGTACACGAGAGGTTCAAAGAGAGGAAAGGCAGAGAGAGCCGGGGGATGGGCTGGGGGCCCTGGGGCGTCAGCGCGCAGGGCGGGGTTTGGTAAGGAGAGGGGTGCCCTGCCCGCAGGCGGGCCTCGGATAAAGTCTGTCTCCGGCCATAACTCTTCATTCTGGGCAGGACCCCCAGTGTTCCTTCCAGGGCGTTAGGGGAGGGGCACAAGTGTCCTTGAGTCGGCCCGTCTTGGTGGCCTTGACCTCAAACAGTCCGCGTGCCAGAGGGACACGTTTCGGGGAGACTTGGGCTCCTCAGTCGGTACCAGTTTCCTCCTCGCCCCTCCGTGTCCTTTCTAGCGGGGAGTCAGGCCTCCCTCTCCGGTCTCCGTGTGGAGCGAGGACCCTGTGGGAGGAGAGACCCCAGCAAGCACTTGTCCGAGCGGGGGCGGCCGCGCTGCCCTTCCCTGGACCACACGCTGCGGGGCGGGACGCCCATTAGCAGATCCCACTGCCCGTTCGTTGACGTCCCTGAACTTTGTGAATTTTTCCTGAGTCCGAAGAGGCGGCCTCTCGGCCCCCTGGGCTGCGGGAGGAGGCAGAAGCCAGGGAGGCCGGTCTTGGGCTGGGCCGCAGCGGGCAGGGCCTCTTGACTGTGCCTGCCTGGCGCCTCCCCTGGGGGTGATGCCCACCTGGGGCCGCCCACTTGCCTTCCCCCCAGCCCCCCACTGTCCCGGACCCCTGCGACCCGGGAGGGTGTAGAGGCCATTCAGGAGAGAGCGGCCCGTCCTCTGGCGGCAGGTGAAGACACTGGAGCCGCAGGTCTCCTTCATCCTGTTCTATTCTTCTTCATGTATCTGTTCTGCCCGCAGCTCTGACACGTCATTCGTTTAAAAAATTTTTAATGTTTATTTATTTTTGAGAGAGACAGAGATGCAGAGTGCGAACGTGGAGGGGCAGAGAGGGAGGGAGACACAGAATCCAAAACGAGTTCCAGGCTCAGAGCTGTCAGCACAGAGCCCGACGCGGGGCTCGAACCCACGAACCGCGAGATCATGACCTGAGCTGAAGTCAGACATTCAACCTACTGAGCCACCCAGGTCCCCCCTGACATGTCATTTAAATCGGGCTCTCCTGGGGGGGGGAGTGGCGGGGGGGGGAGATAGAGACATTTTTAAAGGATCCACAGAGAGCGCTTCTTACTTCCTAATACTGGGGCCAAGAACTCTGATTTCCTCGCTTGCTAGCTGTGTGGCCTAGGACAAGTCACTCAGCCTCTCTGAGACTAGGGGCGCCTTGCCCAGAGACCTCCGCTGGGAGTGTCGGCCAAAGGCTGTGAGAGGCTCCCAGCGGAACGTTCTCCGGCCACGGCGGGACCGCCTGGGACTCAGGGTTGAGCACGTAGCCTGGACCGTCCTCCCGGAAGCCCCTGGTTCTTTCTTCCATCTTCCCACCCACCCCGCCCCTGGGGGGGCGTGACTGGTTATCCACTGACTGGGGACCCCCGGCTGGGCCAGGGACAGATGACCCTGTGGAGTCAGGAGGCCTTGCCCTGCCTGCCTGAGCCCCTGAGGGCCCCTCACCCGCCCCCCCAGGGCCCGCTCTGGCAGGTAGGCAGAGCCCCTCCCGGCCCCCTGACATGCTTCACCCTGACCTTCATCTCCTTCAGACAGGCCCTTTCACTCCTCATGCTACCTATCAAAGAAGGTGGCCCCCCTCAGGAGTCTCTTCCTCCCTTCTCCCTCCCCCTCCTCCCTTCCCCTCCAACCTCCTCCTTCCCTTTCTCCCTCTCCCTCCCCCTCCTCTCTTCCCACACACCGTGGACAGCAGCCCAAGGCCGGAGGGGTGACAGATGTCACAGAGCATC
>NW_027532592.1:3102245-3109464 GCF_008692635.1 Crocuta crocuta
CAGCCGTAATTACCTTGCCCATCCTGGAGGCTGCAGGTGTGCCGCCCCCTCAAGATGGCTCGGCTCCCCCACCTTCATCATCACTCCTCTGTCAGTGTCGGGGGCTCCTTTAATGACCCCCCCCGGACAGCAGGCATTACCCCGCCGGAACCAGTCACCGAACTGGGGAGGGTCCCCCCAACTTCTGGCTCCCCCCCAAGGCTACCAGCCCTCGCATCATCCAGGGTCCGTCTGGCATTGTCCCCCTCCAGACTGGCAAGCGGGGGCCTCCCCCAGGGACAGGGGTCACCCTCAGTGCTGCCTGGAGGTGGGAGTCTGAGACCCCCCAGAGGTGTGCCGATTTCCCGACGGGGAGGGCAGCGGGGCTTTGGGACAAGGCGGGAGGATGAACAGAGAGACACTTTTATGATCCCAGGAGACAAGGCGATGGGAGGCCACCAGCACCTGTCCCGCGGGGCCAGGGATGAGTCGGGCAGGTCGCGGTTCAGGCCCATCGAGAGCGGCAGGCTGAGCCTGATGCTGGGGGCCGGGCAGCCGGGGGACGCCCCCGCACCGGGTGGCCTGGCTCCCAGTCTCCGGGGCCTGGCTGTGGCTTTCCCCTCGATTCCAGGGCCTCCCCGTGTCCCGCGGCCGCTCCCGTCTCTCCCGGCTCATTGTCACGTGTGCCCTGGTCCAGGACAAGGCGGGGGCCCACTGTGGCCCCGCCCACCCCTCGCCGTGGCCGTGGCCGTGACTGTTGTTTCCACCTTCAAGCTGGAGCCGCTGGAGCCTCACGGGGTCTTATCCTTGTGACCCGTCGGATGCGGGCCTGGCGAGGGCGAGGGTCTGACTGGCCACCTCACATCCTGAGAGCGAGCCCCGCGGACCCCGGGCTTTGGGGTCCTGCGGACTAAAGTTAAAACCCGTGGATCGGCCCCATGTTGGCTTTAAAATGTGCCCCCCAATTCCTCGGCACGACTCCCTTCAAAAGATGGCGCGCGATCCCCTCCCCTGGGTCTCGAGCTGGACCTGGTGACTCACTGGGCGCGAATAGGATGCGGTGGTCGGGACGTGTGACGTCCGAGACCGGGTCACAAAGGGTGTCTCGGCGACCGTGTGGCTCCTTGTCGCTGTCCTTGCTCGCTCTGGGGGAGGGGCCAGCGGGTCGTGAGGGCCCTGTGAGCCACTTTGGAGAGGTCCCCGTGGAGGGGCCGAGGCTCCCACCAACAGCCGCGTGCGGGAGCGGCCCTGGGGGTGAGCCCTCCCGCCCCCGTCAAGCCTTCAGATGACTGTAGCTCGGGTCCCATCCTGACTACAACCTCCTGAGAGACCCTGAGCCAGAAAAAGCCAGACCTGAACTCCCACATAAAATGTGAGGCATAACCAAGGTATTGGGGTTTTTTTAGTTGTTTTTTTTTAAGTTTATTTATTTTGAGAGACGGAGAATGAGTGGGGGAGGGACAGAGAGAGAGAGAGAGAGAGAGAGAGAGAAAGAGAGAGAGAATCACAAGCAGGCTCCATGCTATCAGCATGGACATGTGGGCTTAAAGTCACAAACCATGAGATCACGACCTGAGCTGAAATCAAGACTCAGACATTTAACCGCCTGAGCCCCCCAGGCGCCCCAAGATGTACTGTTTTCAAGCCACTTGAGCCTTAGGGTAATTTATAATCCAGCAGCAGATAACCAATAAAATTCCTTAAAAAGCAGAGCATCCTTGGGAAGTCACCTGAGTCTTCTGAGCCTCAGTTTCCCCTGAGATGTAAATGGAGCCTGTAAATTTATTTTTTTTAATTTTTTAAATGTTTTATTTATTTCTGAGAGAGAGAGTGACAGCAGGGGAGGGTCAGAGAGAGGCGGAGACACAGAATCTGAAACAGGCTCCAGGTACCAAGCTGGCTGTCAGCACAGAGCCCGACATGGGGCTCGAACCCACGAACCGTGAGATCATAACCTGAGCTGAAGGTGGACGCTTAACCGACTGAGCCCCCTAGGCGCCCCGAACCTGTAAATTTAAGGGGAAGGTGTTAATCAAGCAGTACTGGTCCGTTGTTTGCTCACCCCTGCGAGTGGCCTGATCGGCACCAGTGAGGGCGCCTGCCTGATAGACCCTGTCGCTCACCAAACGGAGGTGACCTTGCCACAGTCAACGCAGGTTTTGCCAGAATAACATTCTTGCCCACCCTCCCTTCCGCCTATAAAAGTCTTTCATCTTGTAGAGCTCCTCAGAGCTCCTTTCTATCTGCTAGAGGGGATCCCACTGATCCGGATCAATTTTGCTCAAGCACACTCAAAGAGATTTTAAAGAAACTTCAAATAAATTTTGAACTTTGTGATTTCTTTCCCAAGGTCTGCTCCTGTCCTTAGTGACCAGGAGAAGTGAGAAGCCTCACGTGAACTGGCCTTTGAGCATACGCCATTTTTCTGAGGGAGCAGGGAGACCCCAGCATCCCCCTGCCCAGCTGTGCCCGTGGGTCCCGCACACACAGGTGTCCGCCAGGGCCAGGGCGATAAGAAACTTATCACTGGTCCCTGAGGCCCTTGCACGCTGGAGAAGAGAGGAAGGCAGGGCCCTTCTTAGCAGTAGGGAGTCCTCACCGTGGCCTGGCAGGTGTGCATGCGTGTGCAAGGCCGTGCCACACTCAGGAGCGCTGCCCAGAGTGGGCCCCGGCTGCCCACACACACCTGGCCGAGGGGCACACCAGAGATAGAGAAGGCCAGAAAGTACAAGCTGGGTCAGGCTTGTAAAACTGCCTGAAGTTTGGAGCGCCTGGGGCCCTATCAGTTAAGCGTCCACCTCTTGGTTTCGGCTCAGGTTATGAATTGACAGTTCGTGGGTTCGAGCCCCTCGTTGAGATCCGTGCTGACAGCTCAGAGCCTAGAGCCTGCTTCAGATTCTGTGCCTCCCTCTCTGCCCCTCCCAGGCTCACATTCTCACGCTCTCTCTCTCAAAAAATAAACTAAAAAAAAAAAGAAGAAGAAGAGACAAAACTGAGCAGGTAACAGGAGCTGCACACTTTGGGAGACACACGCCACAGGATTCTTCCTATCAAGCCAGTGAACGCACAAAACCCAACAATAACCGTGGCCAGGGGAGGGCCGGGAACCCAGACCTGGTACGATGTATTATCTAAAATGTCCACTTGGGGGCGCTGGGGTGGCTCAGTCGGTGAAGCGTCCACTCTTGGTTTCTTGGCTGAGGTCACGAACTCACAGTTCCTGGGTTCGAGCCCTGCATGGGGCTCTGTGCTGATAGCGTGGATTCTGCTTGGGATTCTCTCTGTCTCTCTCTGTCCCTCTCTCTCTCTGTTCCTCCCCCACTTGCACTGTCTCTGTCTCAAAATAAATAAACCTTAAAAAATGTCCATCTGTAGAACTGCCTGGGTGACTCAGTTAAGCGTCCAACTCTTGATTTTGGCTCAGGTCATGATCTCACGGTTAGTGGGTTCAAACCCCGACACCAGGCCCCGCAATGACAGTGCGGAGCCTGCTTGGAAGTCTTGCTCTCTACCCCTCCCCCACTTGCACTCATACTCTCCCTCTTTCTCTCTCTCAAAATAAATAAAATATCCATTTGTAAAAATAATAAAATAGCATAAAATAAGATGTCCATTTTGTCAATTAAAAAAATTATGAGACGTGCAAAGAAACAGGCAAGTTTGACCCATATCCTGAACAACAGGAGGGAGTAGAAACTCACCAAGGGGCCCAGGTGTTGGACTTTGTCTCTCTCTTTCTCTCCCTTTCCTTGTGCCAACTTCCAGGGATATGGCCAAGCGTTCACCCTTGATCCTATCCACCTTAGGGGACCAGGGCTCAGGAGGAAGTTGTAATGAGAGTACCAGGTGGAAACTATGTCTTTGACCCCCTACAGATGAGGGTGAGTCCCCAGATAAATAGAAAGGTCATTGACGCCAGTCCAGGTTGTATATTTAAAAAAAAAAAAAAAGGCATTTTAAGAATTTATTTGAGGGGCGCCTGGTGGCTCAGTCAGTTAAGCATCCGACTTTGGCTCAAGTCATGATCTCATAGTCCATGAGTTTGAGCCCCGCATCGGGCTCTTTGCTGACAGCTCAGAGCCTGGAGCCTGTTTCAGATTCTGTGTCTCCCTCTCTCTCTGCCCCTCCCTGCTCGCGCTCTGTCTCTCTCTGTCTCTCAAAAATGAATAAACGTTAAAAAAATCTTATTTGAGTAAAAATTGTTGGGACGGGCGTGGCACCAAACAGGAAGTGGTTAGGAGGCCCGGCCAGGAGCCAGGGACAGGACTTGGAGAAAGTGCAGAGCAGAGAAAGGAAATCATTTACAGACTAGGATTTTGGGTTGCTTATGTGGGTCCCCAGGGCATTACAGCCACATCAGTCTAGTGCTCTCCTTGTTTAAATAGAACAGTGGACACCCTTGAGGTGTCTGTCCCCTTTGCTTCAGAGGGAGAGCAAAATACAGTACCTCAAAATACGCCACCTTGGTACGTGGGTTATTTAGAGGTGAAGGCAATCAGAACCCAGCAACCCAAGAAAAACTTTTACCTTGGGGTGCTGCGGTGGCTCAGTCAGTTAAATGTCTTGATCTTGGTTCAAGTCATGATCTCAGGGTTCGTGAGAACACAGCGCCTGCTTGGGATTCTGTCTCTCCCCCTCCCCCACTCACTCTCTGGAGCACTCTCTTGAAAGGAAGGAAGGAAGGAGGGAGGGAGGGAGGGAGGGAAGGAAGGAAGGAAGGAAGGAAGGAAGGAAGGAAGGAAAGGAAGGAAGGAAGGGAAAGAAAGAAAGAAAGAAAGAAAGAAAGAAAGAAAGAAAGAAAGAAAGAAAGAAAGAAAGAAAGAAAGAAAGAAAGAAAAGAAAGAAAGAGAAAAAGAAGAAAAACTTTTACGTCTCCCTTAACTAGTAAACACTTTTAGACAGGGCGCCTGGCCCAGAACGAAAGCTGTCCCCAGAGACAACTTGTTATCCGAAGGACCGATCTGTACGAGGGGAACCATCCAATTCCCAAACACCTGCTCTTCTTGTCCCGTGAACTATCCTCGAGCCTCTGAAGCAGAGGTCCCCTCCCTTTCCTCTGGAACGCAGGGAGACCTCAAATGACCTCTGTACATATGGAATTCAATTTGTTTTCCTCCTGCGAATCTGCCCGGTTTCGGTTGGATTACTACATCAGGCAAAGAAACTAGGAGGAGAGAGGGAAAAAATTTCCTCCCCCACACTTCCTTTCTGAAAGGGTGAGCGGTGATGGCCCAGGGGCCCGGAGGCACCCAGATCGTCTGCCGCATCAGAGGAGGGCAGGGTGCTGGCCATTTCCTAAGCAGGTGCTTGGCAAACCTCCATTTTCTCTCTCTCGCTCTCTCCTTCCCTCCCTCCCCGTGGAGGGCTGGAAGGGGGCCGCGGGAAGAGGGCTCATCACTCCCAGCTCCTTTTAGCTGTGTCTCCGAATGTAAAATAAATTGCACTCAAAGACATGGCTGTTGGGTTCTCTTTCTCTTCTTCCCCCAATCCCTCTGACTCTGTTCTTGCCCGCGATCAAGTCTGGGCTGTGCGTCCGCAGGACACTCAGGATGGGCCCAGTGCGGATTGCAGCTCCAGCCTTGCAAAGCGGGAAGACAAAAGAACCAGGGACAAGAAAAATAAAAGGTATTGAAATAGGCTTAGCTACTTTGGGGTTTTCCTTTGTATTTATTTTTAGCAAGGATTGTGTGCCTAACTCTGCATTAAAATAGCTGAGGCTACCACTCCGTTCCAGGCCCTTTGCAGCCAAAAGTGAAGCAGCTGGCAGCCTGGCCCACCCAGGCTGGGGAGCGGACATTTGTCTCACGGACCCCCCTCCCCGCCCCCCCCCCAAGAAAACCCTCTGGCAGCATGAATGCGAACAGAAGCAGGGCTGTTTGGGTCCAGCTCCGGGAGCGGGGGGTGAGGGGGAGGCTCCTGGAGGCAGCCATGCTTGAGGACTTAAGCTTGCACAAAGTCTCCCTGGCGGCCTGCAGCCAGCAGAGGGCTGAGATCCCCCCACTGATCACCAAGCCCGGAGTCCCAGGGGACAGGCGACAGCCAGCTCGCCCTCCTCCTTCAGGGGCCTTTCCTTTAAGTATTCCTCCTGCCAGAGCGGGTGGGGGAAGGGGTTCAGGTTGGCGAGTGCCACCTGGAAATGCCCGAATCTGTCCCATCCTCCTTTGGCCACCTGGGAGACAGGTGGCTGAGGAGGCAGGAAGGGGAGGGGACCCTGGCGACTAGAGCCAGATGGTTCACGAGACAAACCTCCTTTGGTTCAAGTGTTTTCAAGCGTGGCCCTACCTCCGTGCCCAAGTGGACAGGGTCCCTGAGTAGGGGGGGGGCTGATGCCCCTGAGGGGAGGGGCTGCCCTTGTGTCTGCAGCTGCCTTTAGAGTTCTGGGGAAGAGGGGCGCCCGGGGGGGCTCAGTCCTTAAGCCTCCGACCTCCACTCAGGTCATGATCTCATAGTCTGTGAGTTCAAGCCCCGTGTCAGGCTCTGTGCTGACAGCTTGGAGCCTGGAGCCTGTTTCAGATTCTGTGTCTCCCTCTCTCTCTGCCCCTCCCCTGCTCCCACTCTGGTGCTCTCTCTGGCTCTCAAAGGTGAATAAACGTGTTTTTTGTTGTTTTTTTTTTAAAGAAAGAATGCCGGGGAGGAGACCGTGTGATGTGGCTGCGCGTGGCCTCAGCATGCCAGGAACCCACCCCTCCACAGGCGGGTGTCAACCGCTTCCAATCTTATCTCCACATGCACTTGACGATGTTAAAAATAAATTTTCTCTGGCTAGACGCTGAGGTCTCCAGGTGTGTGACGGGCGCCCGAGCAGAGCGGTGCCCAAAGGGCGTTCCCGGGGCCCGACAGGCTCCGAGGTGCCGCGTGCGCGCCGGCGGGTTCCTGTGGGTCCCCTGTGGGGACGACTGTGTTGGCTGATACGACAGGCACAATTCTGCAGCATTTGCTTCCAAGGGACCGTGGCTTGCAAGACACGTGTCAAAAGCCTGGGCGCTCGCTTGGGCGGCAGCGCTGTGACCTAGGTTTATTGAACGCACTTCTCTGAGCTCCGTTTTCCACTTCTGCAGATTGGAGCTCACGATAAGCTCGCAACGTGGTGGTGAGGGGCCTGCTAGTGTCAAAGGTCAAGTGGCTGCCGCTGCGCCCTCCCGCCCTGTGGCTGCATCAAGGTCTCCGCGGGCGTCCAGACCTCGTCGGGGCTCGGGGCGTCCACGGCGCCGGCGCCCCCGTCGGCCCTCGCCCGGCAGGC
>NW_027532592.1:3109637-3131335 GCF_008692635.1 Crocuta crocuta
GCACCCCCGGCCCCAGGCTCCAGGCTTCGGAAGGTAGCAGCCGCCCCTGGACTCGCTCCGGGCGCTCTCCCCGCCGGGGAGTCCTTCGTGCGGGGGGCTTTCTCGGTTCCAGGCACCGTGCCGGGCGCTGCGGGGCGAGCGGGAAACAGCCGCACGCGCGCGAAGCCCGGGCCTCCCGGAGCCGAGGTTGTGCAGGCGGAGACACGTGCGCCGCGTGTGGGCCACACGGGCCAAGCAGCAGCAGGGAAGGGGGATAGGAAATGTGCCCACCGGAGAGGTGGCTTTCAGGTAGGGGACTGGGACGGCGACGGTGGTTTTTGAGGACAGGCCTGAAGGAGGCAGTCATGCAGAGGCGCGGGGTGGCCGCTGTGTTCCAGAACAGCAGGGGGGGGGAGGGGGGGCACCAGGGCCCGGCCCCGCGCTGGGTGGCCTCTGGGCCACGCTCACTGTCTCCTGGGGGACATGGGAGCCCTGCAGGGTTCTGAGCCGAGGGGCAGGTGTGACTTCTTTCCCAGGCAGCATTCCGAGTGGGGAACAGACAGGCCGTGCCAGGGGCTGCCCGACCAGACTGGAGAATCTCCTGGAAACAAATCCCACTCCCCGGAGAGCCGAGGGGGCGGGGCGAAGGAGCGTGACAGGGACACGCGAAATGGCGGGATTCTGGAAGGATTCGAAGGATTTCTGGCTAGGCAGGATAGGAGGCAGAAGACAGAGAAAGGGAGTCAAGGAGCGCACGTAGGGTTTGGCCTCAGCAAGCGGAAGGGAGTCGTGGCCCCTGACGGAGACCAGGGAAACTGGCCTTGCTGGTTGGTGGCTGGGCGCCATGTGTGAACGGGCCAGGTTCGAGGCAACCATTAGACGTCCAAGTGCAGGGTTGAGGAGACACTGGTCAGACGGGTCTGCTGTGTGGAGACGCCCAGGCCGGAGGCGAATACGGGAGGTCACCAGCACAGACCTGCGAGCGTTTACAGCCCCAGTTTCCTGGGAGTGTCCAGCTCCGTGCTGCGGCCTGCAGGAGCCACCAGCCACGTGTGGCTACTGAACTTGAAATTAGTGGGGGGACACCAGCGTGGCTCAGTCCAATAAGCGTCTGACTTCCGCTCAGGTCACAGTCTCTCATTTCGTGAGTTCGAGCCCTGCTTCAGCTGTGTGCTGACATGACAGCTCAGCAGAGCAGAGGCAGAGACAGAGGGAGACGTGGAATCCTAAGCAGCTCCAGGCTCCCAGCTGTCAGCACAGAGCCCGCCGTGGGGCTCGAACCCACAAACGCGAGATCAGGACCTGAGGTGAAGTCGGACACTTAACCGACTGAGCCACCCAGGCGCCCCTAGAAAGTGCTAAATGACACACATTAGACTCGTGTTGTACAGTGTCCATCCAGGGAAGGGCTTGGATAGAGAAGGGGTCCACGGATTGATTGAGCCGCCGACGCCCCATAACACAGAAAGCCAGTGAGATGCGGGGCGGGGACGGGGAGAGGGGGATGGGCAGAAAGCCTGGAAGGAGCAGAGAGCGGGTGGAGAGCCAGGCGGGCGTGGTGTCCCTCCAACCCCTGGGAAAGTGTCGCCAGGAGGAGGGAGTGAGCATCTCGTCACTCGTGGCGAGGACGGAGCACGCTGGTCCAGTGGCCACGAGGTCGCTGTGACACTGGCAAGAGCAGTGCTGGAGGTAGGGGGAGCCGGGGGGGCCGTGGGTCCTGGAGGGAAAGGGGGAGGTGCGCACAACAGAGTTTCGCTGTAAAGGGAGACGGGCAGGGAGGTGGGGAGGGAGGTGAGCTGNCGCTGGGCGGAGAAGCGTCCACAGGAACTAGGGGCGAGGAGGCGAGCTGGGCCCCGGGCAGGGCGGCTGGGCCGCTGGGAAGTGCTCTTCCAGTCCCTGCTGTTCCAGTCGCTGCCAGAAGCCACCTGGTTTGCCCCTACGTGGGTGTGTCCCCCACTCCCAATCCTGCCCGCCTTTTTTTTCCTTTAAGATTTGAGTCATCTCTACATCCAGTGTGGGGCTCGGACTCACAACTCCGAGATCCAGAGCTCGCTCCACGGACTGAGATGGGGGGGGGGGGCGCAGGGGCGGGGCCAGGTCNTCCCCTCTCCCCTCCCCCGTCCCGGCAGTGCTGCCCCCCCTTACTTCCTCTTTTCCTGGCTGTGAGCGGGCCTGGGCACCCCACTGGACACAGGGGAGCTTCCTCCCTCCCATCCCCCTCCGGGGAGCGTGCTGGGGAGGGGTGCGGGTGACCAGTCCTGCTCCAAGTGAAGGTGTCCGCATTCTAAGGAGCCCTGCCCTAGCCGAGCCGAGCCCCTTCCTCCGCCACCCCTGTCCTTCCACACTAGGTCCCAGAGGACTTGGCCAGAGCTTCCCAGGGCCCAGCGCAGCGCCCGGTGGGCCATAAGGGGAGGAAGCTGGGACTGGGGGGAAGCCTCCCCAGCCTGGAGGGCAAAGCCCAGCTGAGGACACCTGCGCTCGCCCACCCCCAGGGGCCTTGAACCGGGGCCGAGGCCAGGGCAAGGCTCGGAGCCCTGGGAGCTGTGTGGGCAGGGCTCTTCCTCAATGGATCTCACCTCAGACCCTTTAAAAATGCTTAGAAACACCACCCAAGGCCATGAACGTACCGGGGAAGACTGGATCTCCTGCCTCTGGGGCGAAATTCCCCAGGGACACAAATCAGCCCCTCAAGGGCCCTGGGTGTCCCTGCGCTCAGGGGCCTACCCTTACCCACCCGCTGGCAACGCCCTTCAAGGGGGGGCAGTTCCTGGAAGGTCCGGGGACTTTCAGGTCAGTCCACTTGTCCTGGGTCCCCGGCCTGGGCGGGGGGCCTGTCTCGGAGGTCGTCTCTGCCCCGGACACTGGCCCCACCCTCCAGGGTGGACTCCGGTCACCTCCCCTCAGCCTTGGGCTGCTAAGCAGCCACTGCTCTAAGAAATGCAAGGTCACAAACACATTAGGGGTGGAAATGACACTGATCTTACGGAAAGATTCTTCTCTTTCAAGTGGCTCTTAGGGAATTTCAGTCATTACCCGCCAGAGCGAGGAGTGACACGTTTGTAAACCTTGTACCAGCACTGACTGGCCATTGCTGCCAAGTGAATACTGACTCTCAAAGGCATCCGTGAGATTCATAAAGCAAGTCCGATGGGAACAGCGACTAGATTTGCAGAGATACGATTTGCACAGAGTATTGTACGCGTCTTGTGGGAAACGACGTCGATTTGAATGGAGTTGTGAAAAGTCGGGGGGGAAGGACTCCAAGACGGGATTGGCGGCTCCGCGGTTACGGAACCCGCCATTTAACCAAGGCTTCCAGTCTCAAGGCTGCCCCACAACACAACATGGCTGCCGGCACTCTGACTTTTGCATCTCAGTTCCGGGAAGGAAGAAGGCAGGAAGGACCAAGGGGGCTCAGTTCCTCCTTGAGAGCTTTCCAGAAGCCCCACCCACTTACATCTCCGGGGCAACCCCCCATCTGTAAGAGAGGCCGGAGGTTTAGATTTGCAGGCCTGACCCACAACCTTCCACGGGCTGGTCACCATGGAAGAAGAGAGGAAGGCCACCTCTGCGACAGCATCGGAGGCGACTTCTCTGTGTGGTTCGTCTTCCCAGGAGCCTGCAGGGGATGGGTCTACACTAGGCATCGGCCTTCAGCTGCCCTGCGAGCCCCAGCCCTGCCTGTCACAGGGGTGACCGCCTACTGCCGCTGTCACTGCGTCCTGAGAGCCTGGAAGCAACAGAGAACTCCAGAGACACAGACTTGCTGTCCCGCTGAGAGCGCCGGATCCCTACACCGCTTGCAGTGGGCAGAAAACCGTTATGGTTCCATTTTACAGATGTGAAAACTAGCTCCGGGATACTCCACCCCAAGGGCAGTGCTGGGGTCTTGAGCCCAGGGCTTGGGAGTGTTCGGGGCCGGGTGGCCTCGGCTCTCCCTGACATTGTTGCTGGGTGTCCCTGTGGCCCATGAGCCCGGAGGTGACGCAGTCCTTCCCAGCAGCGGTGAGGGTGGCTCTGTGGGGAACAGGCCGTGAGGGATTGCCCCCCCCCCCAGCCATTCCTCTGCCCCGAAGGCCTGCATCCTGGACTTGCTATGGAGTTAACCTTTCCAGGTGGACCAGACTCTGCGAAGTTGGGTCACGAGAAGAATCTGCAGCAGCCGGGGTGCCTGCCTCTCCCCCAGCTCCCTTTCCTCCCCGGGGGTTTCAGGGGGCTGACTTGGTGCAAGAGACCCCAGCGAGGGGAGTGTGGGTCCTCTGCCCCCCCATGCAGAGGTGGGCGGAGTGCGGAAGGCATCGGGAGGTAGAGCCCCGGGGAAGCTCTGGCCGGGTCCTCTCAAGGGCTCCCTCCCTCCATGGGGCCACCGATTGGCCCTGGGGTAGGAACCGCCAGCGCAGGCGGTCACTCATGACATCCCTGAATGTCATTCACAGCAAGGTGAGCCGTGCTGGGTGTCTGCAACAGAGAGGGGGCGCTGGGGGCCCCAGGGNTCTCCAGCAGGCCTGGCAGTGGGGAGGGAGGGGAGGCCAGGGCCTCACCCAGCAGCCGGGCAGGGCCCCGCCGGCCTGGTACTGGGTGGCCTTCTGGGAAGAGTCTCTGCGGGTGCCGTCACAGGTTTCTGGCGGTGTCTGAGCATCCGGACACTCTGAGGGTCACTAAGCCGGCAGACAGTCAGCTCCCGAGGCTCGCCCCGCCCCCCAGAAGAATGAGGGAGGGGGGACAAGCCTAGGGTTCACCTGGATTGAAGAGCCTTGGGGGCGCAACTCGTTTTCCAGGACATGACATTGCCTCGTTTCTTGGTATTCCTGTGGGTTTTAGTGAGTCCGGGATGGATGTGAGACACGGTGGGTCCCCAGCCTCTCAGTCTGTGTGTCGCGGTGGCAGTGGGTGGAAAGGAGGAGGAATCGAGGTTCCCCAGTCGGCTCTCTGGAGATGGGACTCTCTGCTGTCTCTGACCACAGTAGTTTCTAGAAGCCATGCTTCCTCTGGGTGCCCCCCAGGGAGCCCCTGCAGCAGGACATAAAGACAGCACACCTCCCATCCCGGCTGCCCAGGAAGGGTCGGCCATGTGCAGTCAGGAACTTGGACCCCAGGATCAGAGGAGAGTTGCCATTTCTTAAGCACTCATCATGTCTATTCTAGACATTTGACATCTTTCTAAAAATTTATTTATTTATTTATTTTCAGTGAGAGAGACCGAGAGAGAGAGAGCACAAGCAAGGAGGGGCAGAGAGAAGGAGAGACGGGATCTGAAGCAGGCCCCACGCCATCAGCACAGACCCCGAAGTGGGGCTTGAACTCACTAACCATGAGATCGTGACCTGAGCTGAAACCAAGAGCCAGACACAACTGACTGAGCCCCCCAGGTGCCCGACAGCTGTTTCTTTAATAATAACTTTATCCAGGTTCCTGGGTGGGGCTGTCAGTTGAGCGTCTGACTCCTGACTTCGGTTCAGATTGTGATATCATGGTTTGTGGGTTCAAGCCTCGCATCAGGCTCTGTGCTGTCGGTGCGGAGTCTGCTTGAGATTCTCTCTGTGCCCCTCCCCTGCTCAGTCTCTTTCTCTCTCTTTCAAAATAAAATAATAATACCTTTATCGAGATTTTTTAAAAATTCTTTTGATGTTTATTTTTGAGACAGAGACAGAGCACGAGCTAGGGAGGGGCAGAGAGAGAGGGAGACACGGAATCTGAAACAGGCTCCAGGCTCCAAGCTGTCAGCACAGAGCCCGATGCGGGGCTCAAACCCACAGACCATGAGATCATGACCTGAGCTGAAGTCGGATGCTTAACAGACTGAGCCACCCAGGCACCCCTATCGAGTTGTATTTTACATGGTATCTAATTCCCTCATTTCGAGGATACACCCCAACCAATTTTTAGGACACTTACCAAGCCGCGCGGCCATCACGGTAGATGGGTTTGTAGAACGTATCTGCGACGCAGCTAAGAACCCTGGCGTCCATTCCCTGTCACTTCTGTTTTCTTCCTGCCCCAGCCAACCACTCATCTGTTTTCTGTCTATAGATTTGTCTTTTCCGGACATTTCATGCAAATCAATTATACAAGGTGCTGTCTCTCACGTCTGGCCTCTGTCCCGTGCAAGAACGTCAGGGCAGAGCCGGGGTCATTCCTGCTCATCGCCGTGACACAAGGCTGGCCCACACTTTGCCTACCGGTCCACCAGCTGACGGACATGTCGGTGTTTCTGATTTTCGACTCTTGAATAGTGCTGCTAAGAACATCTGTGTGTAGCCCCTTCCGATGTGTCATTTCCAACCCTCCCAATCCTGTGTCCTGGGTATTATCACCCTTGCTTCGTGGATGAGGAAACTGAGGAGGAGAGATTCTGTGACTCATCCAAGGGCTCCCAGCTGCCATATTGTATCAGTTCTAGGAAGCACTTTCTTTCACATCCTTGTATTTCTGAAACTGGGGTGCATGTTATGGTCAATGCCTTGTCATGGCTGTTTGACAGCTTGTCCCCCTTGTGGGGGAATCCGAGCTCAGGGACAGCACTGTTGGGTCTCTGTCCACCTCTCATCTCTGCTCCTCTTTCCTAGCAGACTCTCTTCCCCGTAGGGCAGCCCCAGCTTAAAGTCTTGCGATTAAGTCCCCAAAACTTCCCTTCCTACCTTCGTGGGAGGATCCTAGGGAAGGAAGGACTCTGATTGGTCCTGCTTGGGTCACGTGTCCCTCTCTGGCCCAATCACTGAGGCCCGGGGAATGGGATACTAATTAGGTCCGAGCTGCGCTGACACGCCCTTCTTGCGGCCACATAGCTTGTGACTCGGGCAGAAGGGGGACAGGAGAAAGGGATTCGGCCTCCACCACGTGGCTCCACTGAGGGTCGCTGCAGACATTACAGACGAAGGGGTCTTGAAAGACCATCTTTAGCGTAGGGCTCGTTTATTCTGTTGGGAGGTAATGCTCCAAAGAGGTTAATTATACCTCCCAGAACTGTGTTGTTCGAAGGATTTAATAAAGCAATGAAATATGCATGTGATAGACTAGGTGTAATTACGCTTAAGCTTCTCATCAAGTTAAGATTTGTTTGCAGACAGTTCTCTAATAGAAACAGGAAGGAATCTTTTAGGATCTGCCACGTTGAGTGTGAGCCCCGCAGCACCGGCTCGCGGTTAGCAGTCCCTTTGAACTGTTTGCCGCCTCCTCCGCGTCTCCCCAGAGGGTCTGGCACTTTCCCGCGTCAGCCCGGCGGCCCTCTGTCCTTTATCTGAACCACCCTCGCACCCATTTCCGTCTCTCCAATCTGGCCTCCGATTTAGCGCCTCTGGCTCTGCAGGGATCTTCCTGATGGCTCCTTCGGAAGTCACTCTCTCCCCCCTCCATTTCCCGCGGCCCTGCCCCCTCCTTCGCACCTGCTACGTGTCATCACAGAAGACAAATGTCCTGCTATGTTTTCTGCCTTTGTTTTTACTGTCCCGCTTTAAGGAAGTAGACGGCCTCTCCTGTCCCCTTGCCTCAGGGAGGGTTAAGTCACTCCCTTCCCCTATGACTCGGGAGGAGGCTAAGTCGTTGTAACAAAGAAACCCGAGTAGCTATCCAAACAAGATGGGGGTTTCTTTCTGTCTCAGGTACCAACGCGGGGAGGGCAGAGCGGCTCCCGACGGGTCGGCTGCCGTCTCCACGCCGTCCTTCAGGGACCCTCGTCTCCAGGCTGCCGTGGTCCCTCCATCCCCGGGAGCATTTTCCTCATTTGAGCGGTTGCAGCCGCAACGGGAGCCCCTCTGTGTCCCAGCCCACGGAAGGCACGCGGCTGAGGCCTGGACATTCGCGGCACCATTACTCGTGCTCACAACCATTGTCTGGGATCAAATCAAATAGATGCACCTCGCTTCCGGGTGTGCAGACGGACGAGGTCCCCAGCTGCCGGGTCCAGGCTGATCTGAACCCGGTAACTAGAGAGGAGGGAGGGGGTGCTCGGGACACAACTAGCAAGTCAGTAAGTTACCACCTTGTCCTCGCTGGCTTTCGTTTCCTCGGAGCTGGGTGCCAGGAGGTGGCAGGGAGGGGACACGCTGTAAGGCTGAGAGGAGACAGCTGGGGACAGAAGAGGGGTCCTGGTAACTGGCACAGAGTGGTGGAGGGACAGAGAGAGAGGGAGAGAGAGAATCCCAAACAGGCCCCACACTGTCAGCGTAGAGCCCGACACCAGGCTCGAACCCACAAACCATGAGATCATGACCTGAGCTGAAATCAAGAGTCAGACACTTAACTGACTGAGCCATCCAGGAGCCCCCAAAACAAAACCGTAAAAAAAGAAAACAAACCAATAAATAAACTGACCTAAAAAATAAAGGGACCCATTCCTGAGTATTTACCCTAGAGAAATGAAAATTTATATTCACGCAAAACCTGTCCAGAAATGCTCGTGGAAACTTCCGTAAGTCCTCAAAGACCAGGGACTCGTGTTCTGGAGCGAGGGCATGGGAAACGACCCAGTCCCTAGTCCATGCGGACCACGGAACACCGTTCAGCAAAAGTGACGAATGATGACACAGGTCTCAAAGGCATTGTGCTGCGTGACAGAGTGGCCACAAGCCACATGGATCCCTGTATGCGGCACTGAGGACAGGACGCGTCTATACGGCAAGGGAAAGCATGAGGGAACTTGGGGGCGTGGCCTGGGTTACATGAATCTGTACACGTGTCGACGCTCTCAGGAGGACCCCCCCACACACACACACAAGAGAAGGTCAGTGTTTACTGTACAAGTCCCTCCTTGTCCATGGTTTCCTTTCCGTGGCTTCAGCGATCCGTGGTTGGCCGCAGTTGGGATCTGATGATCCTTTTTCTGACTCAGCCTCAGAAGGTCAACGGTAGCCGGGCGCTCTGTCAGGTGCACACGTCACCTCACCACGTGGGCATTTTATCATCTCACATCAGCACAAGAAGGGGGGGCACAGGACAATAAGATATTCTGAAAGCAAGAGAGACAGAGAGACCATATGCGCACGACTTTTAGTATAATACATTGTAGCAATCGTTCTATTTGATCGTTTGTTACTGTTCAACCCTCACTGTGCCTAGTTTATAAATTAAACTTTCTCGTGGGTGCCTGGGTGCCTGGGTACCGGGACAAACCAATCTAGGCGGGGCCCAGAGCCCTCTGGGGTCTCAGCTGTCCCCTGGGGGTCCTGGCGTGTGCCTCACGGGTAAGGGAGGGACGGCTGTCTGCAATCCAGAAACTGAAATGAAGTTGTGCTTTTCAACAAATGACGCTGGAACAGCCGGGCATCCACGTGCAGAACAGGGGACTTGAGGCACAGACCTCCCGCCCTTCCCCACAGCGAACTCTCACTGGATCCTAGACCGAAATGGACAAGGTCACACGAAAATTCCTAGAAGATACCCTTAGGAGGGTCTCCAGCTGACCGTGGGTCTGGGGATGACTTTTTAGCTACAGCTTCCAAGACGTGACCCATGAACGAAATACCTGATAAGCTGGACTTCATTAAAATTAAAAACGGAGACGCTATCAGGTGAACAAGAAGAGAAGCCACAGATGGGGAGAAAATATCTGCGAAAAGATACAAAGGTGTTTGTTCTTTTTCTATTTCCCAACTGGAGGTCTTTCAATGAATACGAATTTATCAAGGGCCGCCTGGTGGTTCGGTCACTTAAGCGTCTGACTTTGCTCAGGTCATGATCTCAGAGTTCATGAGTTCGAGCCCCACATCGGGCTCTCTGCTGTCCACTCAGAGCCTGCTTCCGATGCTCTGTCCCCCCACTCCTCTGCCCCTCCCCTGCTTGTGTGCGCACACTCTATCTCTCCACTAAATAAGTAAACATTAAAGAAAGAATTTATCATTTATTTTCTGCAGAGGCAAAAACAAAAGACACATCTGTTAAAGAACTGTTATCCAAAATATACAAAGAAGACTTAAACCTCTGGGGCACACAGGGGGCTCAGATGGTTAAGTGCTGACTCTAGCTCAGGTCATGATCTCACAGTTTGTGGGTTCGAGCCCCGCGTTGGGCTCTGTGCTGACAGTTCAGAGCCTGGAGCCTGCTTCAGATTCTCTGTCTCCCTCTCTGGCCCTCCCCCACGCACACTCCGTCTCTCTCTATCAAAAATAAATAAACATTAAACATTTTTTTTTTTAGCTCAGCAGTAAGAAAATAAGTCAGCAGTTTAATAAATAGGCAAATGACCCGGACAGGCACATCCCCAAAGAAGGGCTACAGATGGCTAACAAGTACATGACATCCTACATCGGTAGGGAGTTGCAAGTCACGACAGGACACCACTGCTCACCTATTAGAATGGCCCAAATCCAAACCGCCGGCGGCACCAGCTGCTGGTGACCACGTGGGTCCATAGGAACTCCTTTTCCTTGCAGGCGGGGGTGCAACCCAGCACAGCCACTTTGGTCTCCCATCCAAGTACTAACCAGGCCCGACTCTGCTTAGCTTCCGAGATCAGACGAGATCGGGTGCGTTCAGGGCGGTATGGCCATAGACTAGCACAGCCCCTTTGGGAGGCCGTTTCGGCCGTTCCTTACAAACGAAACAGACTCTTACCATAGGGGCGATCACACTGTTTGGTGCTTCCCTGGAGGAAGCTGAGAGCTTCTGTCCACACACAAACCTGCACCTGTGTGTTGATAGCAGCCCGGCCCCGAAATGCCCAAAGGTGGAAGCAGCCAAGCCTCCTTCCCTGGGGGTGACTGGGTATGTGGACCGTGGCCCATGCAGACAATGGAACGCTATTCAGCGCCGAAGGGAAAGGAGGTATCGAGCCATGAAGACACGCGGAGGGACCTGAAAGGCGTATCACTAAGGAGCCAGTGTGAAAGGAGCCAGTGTGAAAAGGCTACATGCTGTGTGACTCCGATACGCGACATTCTGGCAGAGGCAAGATGTACCTCGGAGACAAAAGAGCGGTGGTGGCCAGGGTTTGGGGGGAGGGGGAGGAACAGGGAGCACAGAGGAGTTTGAGGGCCAGGAAGATACTCTGCGATAGAATAATAGAAAGGGAAATGGGTGGCTCGGTCGGTTAAGTGTCAGACTCTCAGTCAGCTCAGGTCATGGTCTCACTGTGAGATCGAGTCCTGCGTCGGGCTCTGTGCTGAGCAGTGAAGCCAACTTGAGTGGATGGATAGATGGATGGATGGACAGATGGATGGATAGATGGATGGGTGGTTGGATGGATGGGTGGACGGAAGGAAGGAGGGATGGATGGATACATAGATAGGTGGATAGAAGGATGGATGGATAGGTAGGTAGGTAGATAGATAGATAGATAGATAGATAGATAGATAGATAGATAGATAGATAAATGAAAACAAAGCCTATTGGACACCTGGCTGGCTCAGCTGGCGGGCCATGAGACTCCTGATCTCGGGGTCGTGAGTTTGAGCCCCATGTTGGGTGTAGAGCTTCCATAGAAATGAATAAATAAGCAAAGCCCATTTAAAACAACTAAAATATAAATAATTAGGTAAGTAACATCGTGGTAATTTCTTTTTTTTTTTTAAACAGAGATTCATGATCCTTGGTCTTTTCTTTTTTTAAAAAATATTTTTATTTATTTCTAGGAGAGAGAGACAGCGTGAGCAGGGGAGGCTCAGAGAGAGAAGGAGACACAGACTCTGAAATAGGCTCCAGGCTCTGCGCTGGCAGTCAGCACAGAGCCCGACACGGGGCTTGAACCCACGAACCGCGAGATCATGACCTAAGCGAAAGTTGGACGCTTAACCGACTAAGCCACCCAGGCGCCCCCATCATGGTAATTTCTTAACTGAATAACTGAACAGCACAGAGGTGGGGAGGGCTTCCAGAGATCTCTGACGTCCTCAGGGCCCTGGCTACTCTCCCTGCCCCTCCCCTGCTCTTCCCGCAGCTGCCTGTCAGCTTTCTTCCCGCGCTGATGCCCCTCGCACAGGGCAGGGCTCACATCTGTATACAACGCCATCCTGATGGAGAAAGAATTTTTTACCCTCACATCTTATGTATTTTTTTAGGATGTTTATTCAGTTTTGAGAGAGAGAGAGAGAGAGAGAGCGCGCGAGAGGGGGAGGGAGATGCAGAATCCCAAACAGCTCTAGGCTCCAAGCTGTCAGCACAGAGCCCGACCCGGGGCTCAGACTCACAGACCATGAGATCACGACCTGAGCCAAAGTCAGCCACTTAACTGACTGAGCCACCCAGGTGCCCCTTTATCCTAACATTTGAGGCAAAGTTTCTGGAATTTTTTTTCTGTTTAAACTTTATTCATTCACTTAGAGAGAGAGAGAGAGAGAGAGAGAGAGAGAGAGCAGGGGAGGGGCAGAGAGAGAGGGAGAAGAGGATCCCAAGCAGGCTCTGCACTGTCAGCGTGGAACCTGATGTGGGGCTCGAACTTACAAAACTGTGAGATCATGACTTGGGCTGAAACCAAGAATCAGAGGCTCAACCGACTGAGCCCCCCAGGTGCCCCAAGTCCTGGAATTCTTATGGGACCTGTTTCGTTTAAATGCTTCCTCCTGCCCTATTTCCTTGGTTGAGAGGACAATGCGCCCCTGGCTTCACCCGCGGGTCACACAGAGACAGCTTCAGGGTGGGTTTGGCTGAGGGGCACCGCCCTCCCTTTTGAGTCCTGCTTGCTGTTGCTGTTTTCTGCCTCGAATCTGGTTTCAACCCTCTTAACTTTCATCCTAAGCCTGGCTCCTTCTCACGATCACGCTGAGGCCATGGTCACGGTGAAGTCCCCAGGGCCTCTTCTTCAGCCGTGCGGGCTGGGGGGCTGTGTACACGTGTGGGGGCACTTGTGGGATCGATCTGTCTCCAGAGGGAGGAATCCTCGTTGTTTGCTTAGAAGTTCCCATCAAGGGCGGCTGGCTGGCTCAGTGGGTGGAGCCTGCGACTTTTGATATTGGGGCTGTGAGTTCGAGCCCCACGCTGGGCGTAGAGATGACAAAAATAAGACCTTAAATTAAAAAAAAAAAAAAAGGTTCTCACCAAATATCCTCTCCGCTATCATCGGCTCCAAGTGAGTCGCACGTGCCCCTGCCCCGAGCCTGAGGCTGTCTGGATGTGGGGACTGTGGGCAACGTTGACCCCGGGCTTCCCCGTCCACCTCAGAGCCTGGGCACAAGGTAGCTTTCCCACAGCACGGGGGCTGCTGGGGGCGAGGGGAGAATGGATACTGAGGGAGTGACCCCACGGTCACCTAAAGGCCACCGGTAAGGGTCTCCCACACCTACTGCCGTGTGAGAAACCACCCAAACTCGGCGGCACAAAGCAACCGTTTGTCTTCAACACAAACAGTTCCTGCGGGCGGGAGTTTTGAAAAATTAAAAAGTGAAACCAAAAAACAAACCCACAGTCACAGCTCGGGAGTTCGAGCCCCATGTGGGGCTCTGTGCTGACAGCTCGGAGCCTGGAGCTGCTTCCGATTCTGGGTCTCCCTCTCTCTGCCCCTCCCCTGCTCACACTCTGTCTCTCTTTCTCGCTTTCAAAAATAAATAAACATTAAATTAAAAAAAAAAATTTGTTTTAAACAAACCCACAGTGAGGAGCTTGTTTTTTCCCCCAGGATGGGGGTGACCTGCAATCCTGTGTGCCTCTGTCACTTGCTCCTGGTCTCAGGGCCGGGAAAGCCACAGCCGAGGGCTCTCCTGGGGCACGGACTCCCCGTGGGCACCAGATTTCCTACCTGGCACCATCTCACAAGGTGGACAGTGTCACCTTCCATGGTGCCGAGTCACTTCTGTGTCTTTCTGCTGTCTACAGGAGAGCTGTGGCATGGGGACAGTAGCGAGATCCTCCTTCTTGATTGGGGGGGGAGGCATTGCTTCTAGAAGAATCTTGGGTGGCCCATCCACCATAATACCTAACAGTTGAAATTACATTTCCGCCCACCTTGGTGGCCAAGGGCTCCAAGTCACAGTTCCGCTGGTTCGAAGAAGAAAGAACTGAAAAGTGCTGTCATACAGCAGTGCCCATCCTGGCCTCGTCCCCCCGACCCCCAAGTGTGTCCCCAAGGGCGGGCTGCAGGGTCCAGGTATTTCAGGGAGTGTTCAGATGGAGACTTCTTATTTTCAACCTCAAGTATTTATTTCACTTACATATAAGGAAACATACAGTGCCCATCGCAGACTCCAGTGCTAACGGTGAGGTTGCATTCGTGTAGGTAAAACACAGGGAGTCAACGTAGAGCAGAACAGGAGGTGACAGTTTTGAGGGAGGACCAGAGCAAGTGAGAGAACATTCTATGGCCAGCGCAGGGAGCGGGGCAAGGTCCTCTTCTGTTTGGGCCCTCTGATACGGCAGATCCGATAATCCTCGGGTCCAGGGCGCCCGGGGGCCTCAGTTGATTGAGCGTCCAACTCTTGATGTCGGCTCAGGTCATGATCACACAGTTCGTGGGTTCCCGCCTCACATCAGGCTCTGTGCTGACGGTGCGGAGCCTGCTTGAGACTCTCTCTCTCCCTGTCCCTCCTCCACTTGCTCTCTCTCTCTCAAAACAAATAAAGAAATAAACTTAAAAAAAACCAAAAACAAACCCGCACCACAGATGCCTAGGGTTTGGAGCAAACCAGGGCATTTCTGCAGAAAATTCTTCTCTGGGCTCTGTGCTGCCGGCCCCTGCTGGGAAGCGCACACCAGGCATCATCAGGCGGCCACGCGTGTGCTGCGTGCTCACTCACGCCCAGGCCACGGGACCGGGCACACCCGGCAGACACCTCTTACTGTGGGGAATGCCATTGAGAGACCGGGCCCCCACGGGCTCTGAGGGCACAAGTGAGTTGTGTGAGGAGGCGGCTCAGACTGTCTCTTTTCCCTTAATCCTAGGACCTCATAGAAAATTCCTGTAATCAGGGGCGCCTGGGTGGCCCAGTAGGTTAAGCGACTGACTTCAGCTCAGGTCATAATATGACAGTCGTGGGTTTGAGTCCTGCGTCGGGCTCTGTGGGACAGCTCAGAGGCTGGAGCCTGCTTTAGATACTGTGTCTTCCTCTCTCTCTGCCCCTCCCCCACTCAGTCTCTCTTGTTCTCTCAAAAATAAATAAACTAACTTGAAAACGAAAGAAAATTCCTGTAATCCGCTGAGAGGGAAAGAATTCAGGTCTCGTTGATGGATGGTTCCGCAGGACACGCTGGCATCAACAGGCGCCCTGCCCCGGGAGGTGGGGCTCGGAGGCACATTTGTCTGTCTGGACGAAGAGGTGGCCAGGAGTGTGGATGCACACCGGTGCGCTGGCGGCGGTGCGGGAGGAGTATGACAGGCAGACTGGCGACAAGGAGGTCCCGAGAAGGACCCGATGGGTCTCTCCAAATGGGCAAGGGATGTCAGGGTACCTGTGTCCCACGTGACTGCCCCTGGGCACTGCCGCAGAGGCTCCTGACAGGTGACACATTCTCTGGGCGTCAGTCAGTGACTTGCCCCTCTGTTCCCCGGCTTGCTCAACCGGCCCATGCAACCAAGGGGCGGTGGTGACACTCCCTTCCCCAGTGCCAACTGGGCCACCTGCTGTCCCTTTGCCAGTGGCAGAGACCAACACTGGGCCCCCACCGCGGGCGAACACAGGCCTCCGTTCCCATCGTGGAAGATTTGTCCCCTGTGGATTCTACATGGATTCTGGGCGCGGAACTGCCCTTCCCGCCCCGAAAGTGTCCCCCGCACCACCACGCATGAGCCTGCCTTGCTGGTCCTCACCTTCCACGAGACACTGCTTCTGATCAAGGAAGTCAAAGGAAGTCAAGGAAGCAAAGGGCTGGCGCCCCTGGAATGAACTGGTTTGACCACACACTTATCACTCAGACGGGGCGGAGGTGCCCCAGTTAAGGGGCCTGTGGAGAGACTCCACTTTGAAGGGATGAGGTTCTGTCTTCTGGGGTCCCCTGGGCAGGAGGGGCGGGAGAGGCACAGGACACCCCACCCCTGGTCCAGAGACAGAAGCCACAGCAATTGTCGCATGCGTCAGTGACAGCAAAAGCATGCCACCGGAGTGGGTCCGTGTTTGTCCTTAGCGGCCTCACAAAACCTGCTGAATATTTCACACCTTTCCTACTTGCCTGGATTCGCTCTCCTGGCAGTTCCGACCTGCCCCTTAATGGATGTGTGTTTGGGGCCTGTCCTTTCCCCGCTGGGAGCTTCAGTGCCCCGTCTCTGAAACGGGAACAAGGCTTATTTCTCCGCTGGGGAGCGGGCTGTGACAGCGGAGGAAAGCTTACCGTGGTGCTTGGCACACGGTGCAGAAGAATTCAAGAACATCTGTTGACCCCGAATACGAAGCCAAATGTTCCCCTTAAAGGAGTTTGTCAACCATTTTCAACATTACGTTCCTGGGTCCCTGGAAACACTTCCGCGGTGCCCCCGCCCCTGCAGAGGGGAAGGGAGGGAGGCCCTGGGGAAATCCCCGGGGGAGCCCAGCTGAAATCCCGAATGGAGGCAGCATCTTCGGGCTGGGTGTGCCCTTTCCTTGGAGAAACAGCTTCCCAAGTGCTTGATTCTGTGTGGCTGGGGGTGGGGGGAGGCTCTGATGCACAAAACGGTCCTGCTAAAACCTCTGGGCGAGGCTGCCTTGCAGGTGGTGCTTGTGCTGGGTCCCCTCCTCCGGCCTCCCCACGCCCTCTCCCCAGACAACGGGAGCTGAGCCTTTAAGGCGCCCTTGGGAACTTCGACCCCGGCACTGCTGAAGGTCACCTATATATACCCGTCCACCTTTGGGGTCCCCAGGACTTCGCTTCTCCAGGGCCTGGGATCCCCTCTCCCCCAGGGGCAGCTCCGCAGGCCTCGGGGTGACCTCTGAAGTGACCTCTTTGCCACAACTCCGCAAGCCTGGTTCCTACGTGAAATCTGATCCCGAAGCCCGGCCGGGTGTCTCTCGCTGGCCCTTACCCGGGTCCCGCTCATCGTCGAGGCCATCGGGAATGACACCCTGGCCAAGTGCTCAGTCCCAGCCCCTTCCCTCCCGCGTGTCCCGGTAGGCCGCGCCTTCTCCTGACCCACCTGGGGGCCGCTGGGTCGTCCTCCCTCCCAGCACAGAATGAGCCCACAGAGCCGCCCCCGGCGAACGGGAGCCGGGCGGGTCAGGGGCCGCCGGGGGCGGGGGCTACCCCGAATTGCCCCGGCGCCGCGTCGCGGGCCCAGCTGGCTGGAAGGCAGAGGCGCGGGTGGCTGGGCCGCCGGGGGCCGCGGCTGCGAAGGCTCCTCCGCCCACGAAGAGTTCATCCTCTCCCAGCCGCTCGGGCCGCGGCGGAGCACTAAAGTAGCTTTTCTTCCTGGGCGCCGCGTGCGGGCGCCCTCGGCGGGGGGCGGGGCATCCTCANAGCTCGCGGGCCAGGGCCCCGAACCCGGGGGCCGGAGGGGCTGCGGGGACAGTCCCGGGCGCCTGAGCCCCACGGTCGCGGGAGAGCTTGGCGCGGGATGCGCTGCAGGCGGAACACTAGGCCCGGGCGCAGAAGCCGGAACCCCGAGAGGCGTGGCCAGGGGCGTGGTTCCCAGGGCCCCGCGGGAACGCCGAGGGCGTGGTCTGAGAGGGCGAGGCAAGATACCCAAGGGGCGTGGTCTCGGGAGCTGCTATTCGGAGGGCGTGGTCTGGGCGAGGCCTGAAATCGCCCCGGAAGCCGGAGGGCGCGGCGGGATCCCTAGGGGCGTGGTCTGGGAACAGGCACTGTAGCCCTCGGAGTGCGGGGGCGAGGCGAAGGGGATGGGAAAAGGCAGGGGCTGGCCGCCTCTGCTAGCTAGGTTGGGAGGTCTCCCGGACGCCTGAGGGAGGGGAGAAGAGGGGAGGGGAGGCCGCAGGGGAGGGGTGGAGAGGAGAAGGGAAAGGGGAGGGTTGGGAAGGGGAGGACAGGGGAACGAAGTCCGCAGGGGAGGAGAGGGGAGGGCAGGGACGGGAAGTCCGCAGGGGAGGAGAGGCTAGGACGGGGAAGGGAAGTCTACGGGGGAGGAAAGAGGAAGGCAGGGGAGGAGAGGGCAGAGTTGGGGAGCGGAGGCCGAAAGCAGAGGTCGGGAGGCGGTGGCAGAAGCGCGCAGACTGGGAACAGCCCCCGGTGCGCCCTTCGAGCGCGGGGGCGGTGGGCGGGGGACCGGAGGTGGACCGGACGCCGGGTGCGCGGAGCATTTGTCGCGCGTCCTGTCGCGCGTTACGCTCCCCGCACGGCCTCCCACCGCTCCGGGCGCTTGGGCCCCGTCAGCTCCGCCTCCACGATTTCATCCACTCAAAACGCAAACCCTAAGAGGTGCCGTCTGAAACCCCAGGGTTCTTGTACCACGTATATTTTACATCTTAGAATGCTCACTCCTGGGCGCCCGGCTGGCTGGGTGAGTGGAGCGTGGTAGTCCGGATCTCCGGGGGGTGAGTTTGAGCCCCACCTTGCGGGCGGAGATTCCTCAAAATAAAGAAAGAAATAAAACAACAACAGATTCACCCCTAATAAGCCCCATGAAACCCCTCGTGCTGCCCAAGAGGTCCCTGTGTTTCAGACTGGTAACCTGAGGCTGGTGGAGGTTACATGTCCTGCCGGCGGTTATGGGACAGGCCACCTGCACGTGCCTTAGCGCACGCGTTGGTGACAGCAAAAGGATGCCACCCGGGGATCTAAACAGGACGGTTCCCTCAAGGAACCAGACGCCGGCCGGGCGGCGGGCTGGGGAGTTGGGGACGCCCTGAGCCCGGGTTCTGCCGTCTCTGCGGCGGACACGGTGACAGTCGCCCCGTGGGTCCTCTGGAGAACCACTCGAGGTTAGAGCAGGTGTTTGGCACGCAGTACGTCCTTCCCGCTGCTGTGACAAGTTGGGCGGCGGGCGTCGGAGGCCTTGCTCCTGGGCGCGTGGTTGCTGTGGCCCGATGTCTACCCGGGGCCCCGAAGGCCAGCGTCCAGACCTTCCCAGGCTTGTGCCTATAATCTGTGTGTGTGTATAATCTGTCCATACCACACACTACTTACAGAGGTTCTGGGCTGTTCGTCTACTGTTGTGAAACGCAGAGAAGGAAATACACTGCCTTGTCCCGCAGTTTGCTTTTTTTTATTTTACTGAAGAGCTTGGACCTTTTCCCACGTCAGCATATATACGACTCTCTGCCTCAAACTTTTTAATGGCTACATGGTATTGCTTAGTATCACTACATAAAATTTTATTTAGCCATTCCTCCACTGATAGACATATAGGTTGTCAGATATCTTGGTTATACAAAACAGTGCTACCATATATAGGTTTATTCTTGCATATCTTTGAATTTCTAGGGGGCAAGTGGAGATTGGGGGAAGGGCATTAAAACATGTATGAACACATGCTCTGGCATGAATAGCGCAGTTCTTACTCTTATTTAAAAATCTGACAGTTCAGGGGTCCCTGGGTGGCTCACTAGGTTAAGCATCTGACTTCTGCTCAGGTCATGATCTCCAGGTTGGTGGGTTCGAGCCCTGCATGGGGCTCTGTGCTGATGGCTCAGAGTCTGGGGTCTACTTGCAATTCTGTCTCCCTCTCTGCCACTCCCCTGTCCATACTGTCTCTTTCAAAACCAAACAAATATTAAAAATTTTTAAAAAATGGACAGTTCACCTTTAGCCAAGTTTTTTCTTCTTTTGAGATTTTATTTTGAGTAATCTCTACACCCAAGGTAGGGCTCAAACCTACAACCCCGAGATCAAGAGCCGCATTCTCCACTGACTGAGCCAGCCGGGTGCCCCTCTTGTCCACTTTTTTAACACTGTATTATATGTTGCATTCCGATATAATCTTGGTTCTCTTGCTTGACTATTTAGTTCCACTGATCTATTTGCTTACCTTATGCAGATATTAGTTTTATATACTTTGACATTTGTTTAAAGGAAGTCTCCTTTTCTAAAATGTTTTTCTTGCATATTTTCTCTCCTAGATGAACTTCAGAATTAATGTGTCAAGTTCCATTACAAATCTTGTTAGAAATTTTGTTGAGATTGTCTCAGCGTGGAAAGAACAAAAATCTTTCTGTGTTGAGCATTTCCATCAAGGAACATTCATCTTTCTTGATTTATGCAGATCTTTTCTATGGTCTTCAAAAAAGATTTTTTTGAAAATTATTCTCACACATTTCCTAAGCTTATTTTTTTATTAAAAAATTTCTTTAATGTTTTATTTATTTCTGAGAGAGAGAGAGAGAGAGACAGCGTAAGCAGGGGAGGGTCAGAGAGAGGGAGACAAACAATCTGAAGCAGGCTCAGGCTCTGAGCTAGCCATCAGCACAGAGCCCGATGCGGGGCTTGAACCCAGGAACCACGAGATCATGACCTGAGCCGAAGTCGGACGCTTAACTGACTGAGCCACCCAGGCACCCCCTAAACTTATTTTCTGATGTGTTATTGATAAGTGGACATTGCAGATAGAATTTTCCATATTACAGTGTTTATGTTGATCTTCTAACCAACAGTTTCATTATAAATTTTAACTAGTTACTGGTAATGTAGAGAAATTCTATTGATCTTTATATATTTTATAGCCTGCGACCTTATTGAGATTTCATTAAAACCAATAATTTTGTAGGGGGCCTGGGTGGCTCAGCTCATGATCTCACGGTTCGTGAGTTCAAGCCCCACATTAGACTGTGCTGACAGCTCAGAGCCTGGAGTCTGCCTCAGATTCTGTGTCTCCCTCTCTCTTCCCCTTCCCCATTCTTGCTCTGTCTCTCCCTCTCAAAAATAAATATATATATAAAAAAATTTTAAACCCAATGATTTTGTAATTGAAACTGTTAGGCTTCCAAAATAAATATTATTTGTTAACAATAAAAATTTTATAACAAAACTAGCAGTGAGCATTTATTGAGCATTTAATCCGTGCCAGAAACAGTTCCAAGCACTTGACATGTTTTGATTTATACAATCCTCACAACCCCAAGAACACAAATATAGAAAAGACTCGATAGCAAACAATCATTTTGTCTCCCGTCTTACAGGAAGGAAAAAAACCCTGAGGTCCCATTTTTCTCTTTAGCTACTTTCCATTTGTCCACATTTTAAGCAAAACTTTTGGAGTAGTTACCTATTCTTGCTGTTTCCAATTCCTTTCCTCCCATTCTCTTTTTAATTTTTTATATTTTCAAGTAAGCTCCATGTCCACCCAATGTGGGGTTCAAACTCACCACCCGGAGATCAAGAGTTGTGCGTTACACCAGCTGACATGGCCCGGAGCCTGAGAGTGTGATCATTTTGATTAAGGCCCCGGTCTCTCTAGAATCCACTCCCATCGGGTGTCTCGTGCTCGTTATTTCACCAAGACTGTTTGTGTCAAGGGGCACCTGGGTGACTCAGTCGGTTGAGCATCCAACTTCAGCTCAGGTCATGATCTCGCAGTTTGTGGGTTCGAGCTCCGCGTCGGGCTCTGTGCTGACAGCTCTGAGCCTGGAGCTNTTAAAAAATTTTTTAAATAAATATTGAGTTGCTGCAGTCCTTGGAAACTTCTCTGTCTACACTTGCTCCCTTGGTGACCTCATTTAGCTTCTTGGCTTTAGGACCATGCCTTTGCCAATGACTTGGGAATTCTCATCTCCAGGCCGAACCTCCTTCCCAGAGCCCAGGCTCCTACCCGACAATCCCTCCCCAAATCTCCACTGAAACCTAACAAGCATCTCGTGTCCGCACGTCCACAGCAAAGCGCGTGCCCGCCACTCATCTGGCTCCCGTCACACTTCTGACTCCTGCTGGTCTCTGTCCACTGGCTGGCTGTGGCCATGGCTGCTCCCTGCTGCACAGCCCAGCTTTTCCCCCCCCCCCCCCCCCCT
>NW_027532592.1:3131369-3131620 GCF_008692635.1 Crocuta crocuta
TCTCCTTCCTCTGAGGCAGGTCTTTTTTTTTTTTTCCCTAATGTTTATTTATTTTGAGAGAAAGCAGGGGAGGGGCAGAGAGGAGAGAGAATCCCAAGCAGGCTCTGAGCTATCAGTGCAGAGCCTGATGCTGGGCTCGAACCTACGAACTATAAGATCATGAGCTGAGCTGGGGCGCCTGGGTGGCTTAGTCGGTTAAGCGTCCGACTTTCGCTTAGGTCATGATCTCGCGGTTCGCGGGTTCGAGCCCC
>NW_027532592.1:3131646-3141404 GCF_008692635.1 Crocuta crocuta
CGCTGTCTCTCTCTCTCTCCAAGAAATAAATAAAAAATTAAAAAAAAAATTTAAAAAAAAAAAAAAAGATCATGAGCTGAGCTGAAACCAAGAGTTGGTGTCTTAATGGACTGAACCCCCCTGGAGTCCCTACTTTATTACTTTTCTAAATGTAATTTATTTTTTAAATGTTTTTTATTTATTTATGAGAGAGAGACAGTGTGAGCAGGGGAGGGTCAGAGAGAGAGGGAGACACAGAATCTGAAACAGGCTCCAGGTTCCAAGCTGTCAGCAGAGCCCGATGCGGGGCTCGAACCTACGAACCGTTGAGATCATGACCTGAGCTGAAGCTGGACGCTTAACTGACTGAGCCCCCCAGGCGCCCTTGTATTTTACTTCTTTATCGTCTACTTCCCTCACAAGACTGTACTTTCCTCCCAGGGACTGGGAATGTTGTTTCGTTCACTTTCGTATTCCCACGGCCGCGCCTGCACGTAGGCGGGACTCCCTAAACACTTCATGAACAGGCATGGGAGCCTGGGCAAGTCTTCCAGAGTCACACAGCTAGAAGAGTGGCGTTGAGTGGCAGTCCAGCTCCAGAGCCTGAAGGTCTTCAAAAAAGATTTCATTTTAGTAACCTCCGCACCCAAGGTGGGGTTCAAACTCACAACACTAAGATCAAGAGTCGTGTACCCTTCTGACCAGTCTTCTACCCACTAGGCGAGGCCTGACTTTCTCTGGTCTGTGCCGGTCCTCTGAGTATAGGGGCTGGTGTCAGACGGTGCCAGAAGGCTCCTGGGAGGGCTGTGAAGCTGTGACTGGAGGCTGGAGGGGAGATTTGTCTTTACAGCTTCGCGAGAAACGGTACGCACACTGGTTCACAGGATCGGGACTGAACATTCTACCGCAGCATCTACTTAACGTAACGTGTCAGGCCCTGTGTGTTTGCGTGCACTTGCACTTCACCCTCACAGTAACGAATCAGTTACTGTACATGAAGGTGGCAGAAGCGTTAGAACCGGAAGGAAAGCGGGGACACCCAGTCAGTCCTGAGGGACTCTGGCAGATTCCCATACAGGCTAACTACGTGCCAGCGCACAGTGGGGCTACTGTGGAAAACACAGCGAACCCCGGTTCTTGGAGCTTGGGCGCGGGGGGTGGGGTGGGGGTGGTAGTCAATAGAAGAGCAAACAACGGCATTTCTAAGGAAATAAAGCCAAGGGAGTGACAAAAAGGCACGTGGGTGGAGGGTTTCTCGGCAGCTTGGTAAGTGACAGGTGAGCAGAGAGAAGACTGGAAGGCCAAGTCACTCTGGGCCTCAGGAGGCAATGAGTTTAGGTGCAATGGAAGCCATTGGATATTTGAAAAAAACTTGGAGGGGGGGGCACCTGGGTGGCTCAGGTCATGATCTCCTAGCTCATGAGTTCAAGCCCCATATCGGGCTCTATGCTGACAGCTCGGAGCCTGGAGCCTGCAGCCTGCAGCCTGCTTCAGATTCTGTGTTTCCCTCTCTCTCTCAAAAATAAACACTTAAAAAAACTTAAAAAAAAAGTTTATTGATTTTGAGAGAGAAGGGGAGAGAGATAATCCAAGAGGATCCACACTGTTGGCACAGAGCAGGATGTGGGGCTTGAACCCACAAACCGTGAGATCATGACCTGAGCTGAAATCAAGTCGGATGCTCAACCGACTGAGCCCCCCCGACCATTAGTTTTATTTTTTTAAGGCGGGATGTCCTGAAATGACTGGTTTTAGCAGCATTTCTCCAGAGGCTGTGTAAAGGGCCAGGAGTAAACATTGGGTGGGACGTGGGACGTGGCCGGATATAAAGTGTGGCCCTGGGTCCAGGTGGACAGTGGCAGCTTGGAGGAGCCGGTAGAAGTGTCAAGTGCAAAGTCTGGGATGCCCTTATTTGGATTAAGCGCCAAAAGGATTGAAGGGAGGTGAGGGAGGGGGAGGGAGGAACAGGGCGAGGAACAGGGCGGGGAAACACTGGGGGTTTTCCTGTGATTCCTAGACTCCGTCCCCCTCCTTCCCAGTTTTGTCCTTTTCCCTGATCAGTTTTCATCGTCAAAGACTTTCCCTAACTTCTGTCACTCCCAGCAAAATCACCGACTTATTTGTGTGGATCCTGCTTAGAGCATGGCGGTTGAGTCAACTGGAGAAGAAATTCCGTCTCGATTAACTGTGGCCTCGGACAAGTTTCTTCGTGCATCTTGTCGGTAGGGAACGGCGTCCACATCGCGGTTGCCGGGTTGGAGCAGCTTTCGGCTTTTCCACGCTCAGCATCTAGCAGATCCTTGATGGGCTCAAGTTTGCACGTTTGAATGTATTTTGGATCATTTTTTTAGCCTGTGGAGGCTGGCAGGGAAACAACGCGGGCATTTTCAGGCACTCCCTCACCTACGTCTATCAGCTGCTTGCTTGAGGGAATGAAGACTCCAAATTCCTTCCTCAAAGTTCTTCCAGTTCAAGTATTCCCGATTTCCCAAGACCTACTTAACCTACACTTCCTGGTCTTACCACATAATGTTGTAGGGTTTTTCTTCTGTAAAACTTTTCTGGAAGCTTAAGAGCGGCCAACTGGCGGTTTTCGGAAGTTACATTAGTCTTCCAAAGCGGATTACCTTGTTGAAGTGGAAGACCGAGCTTAGGCAGGTGTGGGGAGTTGAGTCACAGTCCCCACTCATCACTGAGCGCAAATCCAAATCTGCAGACTTTCCCTGGGTAGGGTTGTCGGGTAGAATTCCAAAGCACAGTGGGGAAGAGGATTACCCACCCGTTCTTGAACCTGAACCCAGGGCTCAATGGACTGGCAAGTCACTTACACCTGAGAGTCCAGTACCAGCCCTGAACAAGAACTCTGTGCACACCAGTAAGGAAGAATCCTCCCGTGTGGCTGCCTCACCTGTTAGCAGGAATGAATTCCCCACCTCCTAGGAATAGGATATGGGTCAGACGTTAACAGGCCGAGGAACAAGGAGACGAGCTCACCTTGGTGGCGGGACATCTGTGTGCAGAGGGCCAGCTTCGTCAGTTTCAGCCCGGCGTCTTCTGACGAGACCCCCCTGTTTTGTAATCTATGACTTACTGTATCCTAGTGTCCGGAGAGCAGTTAAGGGCTCCTAACTGAACGGAAATGGATTAAGTTACTGTAGCTGCTTCACAGGAAAGACGGAAATAGAAACAAGCTTTTTGGTTCACAAAGCTTTAGAGCACCATTGATCACTAATCCTAAGGGAGTTAATTCAAACGCCAGGCTCTCCTATTTGTAAATGGGTCCTGGCAGGTAACCTCTACCCTACGGGAGACGCCCACTTCCTGTCAGTTTCCACGAACAGGCCAGTCGAGCCTATCTTGTGCAGGGCAAAAACTGAACTCGGATGTGAGAACCAGCGTGTCCGCCAGGGCCAGGTTCCAGGGTGCAGGATGTGCACCCCCTCCTTCGGCACAGCCACAGCCCAATGCTAAATGGAACAGCACTGGGCACAAACTCCTGGTGCCTGGTCAGTCACTTCCGGGTGAGCGCACGGCCTGTTGGAAGAGCCAGGTCTCCAGGGCCCTCGCCGGTGAGGCTGAAACTCGCGGTTACACGTGCAGTCACAGGACTCCTAAGCAATCAGTCTAATCGCGTGGTACGTGAATAATGTACTCTCGCTGCTTACAAAGATCTAACTATTTCCAGGTGCTTCCGCCAGCGGCCAGCTGGGTTGGGGGATTACTCGGTTAGGATACAACATACCCAGGGGCGCCTGGGTGGCTCAGTCGGGTAAGCGTCCATCCGACTTTGGCTCAGGTCATGATCTCACGGTTCGTGGGTTCGAGCCCCACGTTGGGCTCTGTGCTGACAGCTCAGAGCCTGGAGCCTCTTTCAGATTCTGTGTCTCCCTCTCTCGCTGACCCTCCCCTGCTCACGCGGTCTCTCTCAGAAATAAACAAAACATTGGGGAAAAAAAAAAAAGGGATACAACATATCCAAAGAGTCAATCAAGGTCTGGTTTTCACAAAGAGAGATACTCTCTGCAAACTTTGCACCTGGAGGAAGAGCAATACCTCCAGTTTCCTTTGTATCCTTTCTCCATCTCCCAAAGGCCTTGTCTCCGACAGGAGGTGACACGCCGCTTGGCACTAAAGTGATTCTGAATACGGAGCGTTCCTGTGACTCAACTGTAATGGGCGTAACGGGTCGGGCTGGGAATAAAGACCAACAGCAGGTATAGTTTAATGTATTTTAATAGCAAACTTACAGGAACAGCACAGAAGACAGACAACATTAAAAACATGTACTTGCATGTAGGACAACTCAGTTAGAAAAGTATAGTGGATGGATGGAATCTACCGTATGATAAAAATGCTACAAACACCATTTAGTTGCCGTCAATAAGAAATTTACTTGTTTTAAAAAAATCCAAATGCTGGCATTGTCCAGAAAAATTTAACAGGTTTATTTATAATTGTTATAAAGTTGAACTGCTGAAACGTGTTCACCGAAGCGTTTTGACTCGCATTAATGCTTTATGTCCCCGCGTTTATATTAAAAATCCACACACAAATGAAAATGGAAAAACTGCCAATACCTGATTTCTGTCCCCTATTTTTCCATTTGCAATCATATACTTAGGTACCTTTTGACCCCATGGAAAAAAAATATCTAACGTTCAGAACTACCAATAACAGGAAGAAGAGGAAAATTTTTTTCTTTTTTTTTTTTTTAAAGAATGAAATGTTTCCCATCCGAGTGGCTTCTTAGGCGCGCTCTCCACGTATGCGGCGCGCTAGCTGGATGTCTTTTGGCATAATTGTTACACGTTTGGCATGGATAGCGCACAGGTTGGTGTCTTCAAAAAGGCCCACCAGGTAGGCCTCGCTGGCCTCCTGCAGGGGAATAAGGAAAGAGATGAACGGCGTTATTAGCACCGGTTCCCATTCGTCCAGATCAGCTCAAACGATGAGGTTTTTAAACGGTCTGAAAACCTACTTGAGAAGATGGTGACCAGTTTACCAAATGGGCACATTTAAGAACCCGGGCGACAAGGCTGAAAGGCCGTTTACGCCAAGTGGGAAGCTCGAGCTCGGAAATCTTTAGCAAGTTACAGCAGAGTCAAATTATTTCATTAGTAAGGTTCGATTTTCCTAATGCTAACACATGATTTCTTATAAACGGAAATGTCCTAAGTAAATCCATTTAATCCAGGAACTGCAACTTCGACCCTCTCTGCCCTCCTCCCGACTCCCATCCACGCCGTTCGAGTGTCTGTCCTAGCCTTCCCCTTGCCAATAATCCAACAGAGCGCAACTGGGTTCCGTCGCACGGTCCTCACCTATGTCTCCTTTCCCACCCCAGTGCGATCGCGCGGGGACAGCGGGTCCCAAAGCACACACTCCACCAGTCATCTGCTTACGCTCTTGGACCGGTGCTAAGACGCACCCCTCCCCAGTGCACCCTCCTCCGTGCTCCCCAATCTGTAATGACCTTCCCCCTCCAGTTTTTCTCATTACACCCTGAGTCTTCGAAGGCCTCCTCAATCCCCACCATCCAGAACGCACCTGCCGTGCGAGGCGTTCACGGCACTGGGCACATCAAGTTGGGAGGGCCTCGCAGCGGCCCGAAAAGCTGGAGGATCCTTTAGCTGAAGTCACAACATGTGCTTACTTGTTCTGAAATGAAGAAACCAGCCCCCCAGTGGGGTCATCGGCCCAACCGTTCTAGTGGATCAAGAGCGGTCAATGAGGTTGTTTGGCCGTGTGTTCTCCCCTGTAGGGAAGTTACTTCTCTGATTGAAAAGACAAAAATTTCTGTAGTTGCTGTTTCTAATTAAAAAATATTTTCCATTTTGGAACCTTTAGGTGATGATAAAACTAAAAATGACGCTGCCCAGGGCTTGAGCGATTTAAGCCACATATGCGACATAATACACAAAATACGTAGATGGGAATAGCCAGATTCGCTTTTTACAAACATTCTGCTTTTGTAATAAAGCTACGGAGACTTGCTTTTCAAAGCGTCAACACAGCAACAATTCAAATGGTTTACATTATCGTCTGGTGGAAAAAAGCACTCCCTTCACATTTATATCTTCATATTTTTTTGCCTTCTGTCTCTCTTCTATAAAAATTTGTTTCATCCAAATTTTACAACCCCTACGATGTTTCTCTGCTGCATTTTAAAAAATGTTTATTTATTTTTGAGAGAGAGAGAGATCGAGAGAGAAATATCCCAAGGAGGCCCTGTACTAATAATGGACCTGGGTCTTGAACTCAGGAACTGTGAGATCATGACCCGAGCTGAAATCAAGAGTCTGAAGCTTAACCGACTGGGCCCCCCAGAAGCCCCCTGCTGCATTTAAGAGTCAGATCTTATCTACCCACTAAAGCCCAGCTCAAGACTTCGGTGCAGGAGAGAGCGAGCACTTCCACCCCCGGCTCCCAAGGGCACGTAGCCTCCAGCTCCTTCCCCGACTCCCCGGTGCCTCTGCGGGTCGGTCGGAAAGCAGAGCCACCTCTTTAACTTAACCTATGAGCCTCATTTTCTACTCACGCCGCCTTGCCCTTGAGTTCATGTTTGACAAATGTTTGTTTTTTTAATCTGACCCTAATTAAGTTTACATCTTTTCCAGGCAAACATTCCAGAGGATGTACCGAAAGCAGAGTCCTGACTAGCCAGGGATTCAGTTGAAGGAATGGGCAGGAAGTATGGAAAAGACGGTGTGGCCTGATGGGTTCACCATGCACACCAGACACCAGTTTAATTCTATTTCACCCAGGATCATCTCGGGGTGATGCCCGGCCAGGATGCTTCTGCCAGATGTAGCACCAGGAGCTGCCAGAGGACAAGCCAACAGGTCCCGGGGACCCCTGGGACTGCTCTGAGCGACCGGCACGTGGCAGCCCGGAGCTCTCCTTCCACCTCGGATCCAGACTACTGGTTTTACAGGGGCGCTGTCTGCTCAGCTCTGGGAGAGTATTCTACACTCACGGGGGATCTGACCATGACCCATATGTTGCTAAGTCTATTACACAGATCCTAAAATCTCCTAAACAGGAAGGCCGCAATGCGAATTAAAGACCGCCGCATCAATTTATAGCCCAACAAACTAATTTTGAGAGAATGACAGAAGAAAAAATATCTTACAACTGGAAGCAAATGCTGATTTACAGCACTTTGACTACATTCAATGTCTGATTCTTCGATCATTTCAAAACACCGTCTGTACTGTTAACCCAAGGATACCTCAGCCCAAACTCTCAAGACATTAAAGGCAAAGGTTAGATCTGATTACCGTACGGCAAACCCAGACTAAGTTCTTTGCCCCCCCCACCTCATGTAGTTCTATTAGAGATTTGTAGATTGTGTAATTCTAAGCCAAAAATAAGGTGACTCGTGGAATTTCGTTTCAGTTGCTCGCTTCCATGATTTCCATTAAGATCCTCCATCTCTAGGTCTTTAAGCGACCCGAAGTGTCTGTATACAAAAAAGGGAACCCCATACAAAACGCCTGTAACAAACATCCCTCTTTCTGACACAGAGCCGTCTACGGGCTAGAGGGGCACAGGCAGCAAAGTCAGCAGTGCCCAAAGCCAACACGGCCTCACTCACTGCTGTAAGGTATGCCAGGGACAGTGGCAGTTTACACACGAAGTGACAATAGTCTTTCACCCAGATGGCTGAGGATCTCCATTTACAAGGGTCCTTCGAGGACAGTTAAACCCAAAGATGTTGGGACGCCCCAGCATAATGTGCTCTTTAAGCACAGCCCTGGCTCACGGCCCCTAGAAATCAAAACCAGCAGCTTTCTATCAAATGCTTGCCAACCTTAGTAATACTCCCGGATTTAAAATGGAGCGGGCAAAACGTGATTTGCAACTGTAAGAGGTGAAAGGAGACCTTAAGCTAAACAATGATTACAACAGAAAATAGTTTTAAGTACCAGCACTAGAAGGTGTTAGTAGTTTGAAATTTCAGCAATTTCAATTCATTGAGAATTTAATGGCTGCTACTCTGGGAACCCACCAATGGAGCCAAGTTCAGACGAACCATAGAAACAGCCCGACCAATCACAGTGCAGTGCAGAACGCACCTATCACATCGGCCTCACACGTAAGGCAAGAGCTGGCCTCGGCAACAGCGGCCGTGACAGCCCCCCGCTGGAGGGTCTGTACATCGCGGTCCCCCCCAGCCCCTGGAGATCCTGATCCCTGGCCGTGGGGCCCGGGAATCTGCATTTCAGTCATACCCAGGCCCTCATGGAGGCGGCAGTCTTACCAGGCTCTGAGAAGACACTGATCTAAAAAATGCCAAACGCCACAGAATATGGGCTGCACTTTCGCGACTGGTGTCAATTATACCCCTGCCTCTGACTAAGTACCTTACTTGTGGGCACTTCCGGTTTTCATCCTGGCACAAAAGGCAAACCCTACAGCTACAGAACCGCGTCTGAGGCTGGACCTTCGGTGCTCTGACGCCTGGTGCCGGGACTGAACTCTGTGTGCTTCCCTTGTATGCTGGGATCCATGTATGCTATGGCCAGCCCCACGTCCTGACGTCCCTGTCGCCCCTGACGCACACCTGTCTTCCCATCGCCAAACCAATCCCAGCCACCTCTGGGCTGCTTTCACCCCAGGGCGCAGCCCCTCCCTGTCCCAGACACCTCATTGTCCATTCCCTTCCCCACGGTCACTGCTCAAAGCTGATTACCAATACGGGCCTCAGTGCCACATCTTTGGAACAACCAAGGCACCCAGAACCGATTGAGAGGATTCTCCTTCCCTCAAAACGCCCTTCTCAACGCAACGCTTAAAAAAAAATGGAAAAACCGTACAGCTGAACGAGTGGTGTACCACGTGCAGCCAAATGGCTTCGAATGGGGACTGCCACCCAAATGGGTTCAAGTTACATGTTCGGTGTATGTGACCTTGAGCCACCGAACCTTCTGGCCATCTCAACAGCGAAGTAAAGGCATCGCCCACCTCGCAGGCTGGGGACGAGCAAAGCATGTGGAAAGGTCTAGAAGTGACCTTGGCCCTCAGGGCCAGCTCTTGGGGCCCCTCGCACCTGCCACCTCACCTGCAAAGCACCGATGGCCGCGCTCTGGAAGCGCAGGTCTGTTTTGAAGTCCTGAGCAATTTCTCGCACCAGACGCTGGAAAGGGNAAAAACCAAACCAAACACAAAACAACAATGTCCGTCGTGTTATATAATCCGCGAGGGTGCAGATCACGTCTGCCGCCCAGACAGGACTTCTCGAAACAAACTGTGGGACTCGGGAAATTGGGAGCCTTAACGCCAACCGTCCCTCAAAAGGCCGACGGCGAAACAAAAAGACCCCCCTGCCGACCTCGGCCTCCATCTCTTTAATTAAAGTAGAAATGAGAACCGTCCGTCAACATCTGACCAGCAGACAAGTCCAAAGAACGAAGCCGCAAACCACAGAAAGGTCGAGTTAAATTTCGGCAAAATGCCTCCGGCCCCCCTCCCACGCCCCCCCCACCCCCTGGACGCACCAGGGCAAATCCCCGAAAACGCGCCTGGGGTCGCGTCTCCACAGTTGTGTTGACAACACGGCGCCCGGGGACGCGGGAGGGGACAGCGGCGCCCGGCGGCCAGCCCTCCACAAAGCCCGGTCCCGCGGCCGGCCCCGCAGCCGAGCGCCCCGCAGCCGGGCCGGGATCGCCGGCCCGCGGAAACTTTTGGGGCCAGGCCCCCCACGCCCCTACCGGGGCGCAAACAATCGGCGCCTGGCCCCCTTCCTCCCGGGGGCACGGCGCGGCCGAAACGCCCCG
>NW_027532592.1:3141553-3175298 GCF_008692635.1 Crocuta crocuta
CATTTAGTTTCCGCTTCTCCAAAAAAGGAGAGAGGGGAAAAAAAATGTCCCTCTCCGAAAAAATTCTCCTCCGTCCGCGAGACGGGGAAGAGAGACAGAGAGAGAGGGAGAGGGAGACGGGGGAGAAAATATGGTCGGTGACCAGAGAAGAGAGACAAGATGGTGAAGCTCAGCAACAACTGTGGGGAGGCATCGAGAAGCGAGTTCGCCCGGGGTGCGAAGCGGCGGCGATTTTCCCCCCTTTTCCCGCCCGAAAACCGGGGACCGGGGCGCGGGGGCGGCAGTTAAGGGGCCCGCGCGGGTCATGGTGAGNCTGCGGGCATCCCTGGGGGACTGCGCGGGAGCTACGTCTCCTGGGAGAAGGGCGAAGTGCCCGTCGCGATCTCCAGAGCCTATAAAGCACCTTGGTCGTAAACATTTCCCCGACACGGGCGCGCGGAAATCAGATAGCAGGCTGGGAATGGGTTTGTCCAAGGTCACTTAAGTAAGGGACGGACCCGGGAGCGGCAGAGAAACTCCAGGCCTCCTGTCTCATTATTATTTAATGGATGTTAAGTGTCCGTGGTTGCTGTGCAGAGCGCGTGCAATCTACAAGCCTCTCCTCCAAGCACACATGCAAAAAAAAAAAAAAAAAAAAAAAAAAAAGAAGAAGAAGAAGAAAAGAAAAAAGCCCAGGCTGAGCTTTCTGCGAAGAGTTCCTGTCACTGGGGCCAAGCAGAGTTTTGTTTTGCTTGTTGTTTTGTTTTCAGGGAAGCAAAATGTTGTTGAATTGATCCAGGAAAGCCGTTCCGCATTAAATGTGTTCTATCTTCGAGAAATATTAAATGACAGGGGTAACCCCTTTATGTGCTCCATTTTTCCAGAGCTTCTGTTGCTTGGGCTGTAAAAAACATTTTTAATGTTTTTTATTTATTTCTGAGAGAGAAAGAGAGAGCACGTGAGCAGGGGAGAGTCAGAGAGAGAGGGAGACACAGAATCCGAAGCAGGCTCCAGGCTCCAAGCTGTCAGCAAAGAGCCCAATGCCGAGCTCGAACCCACAAACCGTGAGATCATGACCTGAGCCGAAGTTGACACTTACCCGACTGAGCCACCCAGGTGCCCCTGTGAAAAACATTTCTAAGGAGGGGAACCAGCTCAGCTGTCCATCTGTGAAATGGAAGTACTATTTATCCGCATGAAGGTAGGCCACGAGCACTGGGTGCTTGTCTGGTTCCTTACCTAGTGGATTCTGGAAGTTCTCGCACCGTGTGAGTATGTATGCAGTGACAACTGTGTGTTAGGCACAATTCTGGGTGGTGGGCGTGCAACAGTGGCCATCGTGAGCTACAGTCCTGTTCTCATAGGACTTCTCATATCTAGGAACATTGATTGCTGGGGAAGAGGCGCTTGCTGGAGGGGCAGGAAGGGGGCCTCCCGGAGCCCAGAGAGTGGCAGAAAGCTGCAGCTGACAGAAGAGGCTTACCCTCTTACTTCTAAACCTCTCGGCTGGGGCGCCCTGGGGGGGCTCAGTTGGTTAAGCGTCTGACTTTGGCTCAGGTCATGATTTCACGGTTCACGGGCTGGAGCCCTGCGTTGGGCTCTGTGCTGATGGCTCAGAGCCTGGAGCTGCTTGAGATTCTGTGTCTCCCTCTCTCTCTGCCCCTTCCCCGCTCATGCTCTGTCTCTGTCTCTGAAAAATAAATAAAACTCTTGGGCTAATAATGGCCTCAAAATTTGGAGTTTTAAAAAAATATGGGGAGGAGAGGACCAAACGCTTTTTAGTGAGGACACTTTTCCTTGAATAGTATGGTTATAGCCACTACTTTAGATTTGTTTATAAGTGAAAGTAAAAGAAAGAAGGGGAAGGATCTTAAAAGCACCACTATTAATATCTACTTGGTTCCTGAGTCCGTTGGATGCTGTCACGGAGCCGCCGTTTCTGGCCGCTCTAGGGCTGTCACCCTGCTCACGATCACATCACCCTTTTTCTTTATTACATTGCTTTAAAGGATCCTATTTATTTGCTTGTATATTATTTGTCTCTTCCCCAAAGAACGTGAGGTCCAGGATAGTAGTGGGCTTGTCTCTTTCCCTCCACTGGTCTAGCACCCTAACTCCACTCCCAGTTTGGGCCCTTTCCTAATTTGCTGTACCTCCTTGACCATGGAAATTGTCAAAGATATGAGCAAAGTAGAAAGAACAGTATGATGGACCCCATGCACCCATTACCTAGCTTCGGAAACGAGCTATTCGTGACCAATCTCGCTGTTTCACCTACTCACTTTCCCTGCCTCTCCCACTTGAATTATTCTGCAGCTAATCCCAGACTTTTTACATCATCTCATCTATAGATATTTCCGTCTGTATCGTGGGAGCCGTAGAAATAGCTGATCTGCCTATTAAATCTCTTTTGTCTATAGATTCTCTCTGTTTGCACTTTATCGAAAAATCCGTCCCGAGGCTTGGGATCCCAGTCCTCTCCCCAGAACTGTTTCCCTTCAGTTTTCCCTGGTAAACGGCGTTGTGACTTACCCAGCTGCTCACACCAGAAAGCACATGGGTCCTCCCGGGGAGTCCCTTTCTCCCCTCCGTGGTCCTGGTGATCTTATGAAAAGTGCCTTGGAATGACCCACTTCCGTCTCTGCTCACCTTTATAGAAGGTAAGTCAGATGAAGTCTTGACCTTGCTCAAATCCACACAGTGGCTCCCACAGCTCTGGTGACAGTGGGCGCTTGCCAGCCCCCAGGGCACCTGCCTGCCCGCGCTGGTGGCACCAGCGCCAGCCCGGCCACTTGGGGAGTGTCGAGCCCTCCCTTCGCGGGGCATGGCGCTTCTGTCACGTATGGAAAGCTGTCCCCCAGCTTTTCACAGGGAGCGACCTCACTGGCTCTCTAGGGCAATATTTCCCACTTCCGCGTATCTTTTTTACTCTCGGAGAGTGATCCTGTTTGTAGGAGACAGGAGGGAAAAGTGGAGGGGATTTGAAGCCATTGCGTTAATATTTTATTACACGTATTTATATATTATAATTATATATAATACATATAATAAATATATTACATAATCACTATACAAGACTTGTTGCATTTTAAGGAAGATAGTAACCATTCAACTAGTGTAATACTCCCGAATACGAGGTTTCCGAAGGTTTCAATTGGAAACATTGAGCTTATTATGTCTGTGAACGTAATGTTTTATATCAAGTTTTATGCTTGAAATGGCCATATTCCATTCCTGATGAAGACTTTATAAGGAAGAACTCTTTAAATTCTTTTTTTAAAGTTTATTTATTTTTGAGAGAGAGAGAGAGTGCACACAAGTGGGGTAGGAACAGAGAGAGAGACACAGAGAGAATCCCAAGCAGACTTTGAGCTGTCAGCACAGAGCCCGACACGGGGCTCGAACCCACGAACCGTGACATGAGGACCTGATCCAAAGTAAGACACTTAACCAACAGAGCCAGCCAGGTTCCCTGAGCAGGCAACTCTTGATCTCAGGGTCGTGAGTTCAAGCCCACATTGGGCGTGGACCTTACTTTAAAAAAAATTAAGGAGTGTTTGGGTGGTTTAGTTGGTTAGGCCTCTGATTCTTGATTTCGGCTCAGGTCATGATCTCACAGTTGTGAGATTGAGCCCTGCGTCAGGCTCTGTGCTGAGCGTGGAGCCTGCTTGAGATTCTCTCTCTGCCCCTCGAGCTTGCGAGCTCGCTCTTAAATTAAAAAAAAGAAAAGAGAGAGACCACTAAAAGTTTTTCTGTTGCATAAAGGGCTCCTACACATTTTCATTTGTGGACATAGAATCCCTCTACTTCTGAATCAGCCCGGTGCTTGGAAAATTTATAAGTCAATATATGTGCCAGCAAATGGGAAAAGAACATTGAAGTACATTGATCCAGATCATTCCGGTTAAAACGTTGCAGATATTTGGATGGGTTCGATTTTTTTTCTTATTTTATTGTACTCTGTGCTTCCCAGATTTTAATTTTTCTTTTTCTTTTTTAATCTTTATTTTTGAGAGCAAGCCAGCAGAGAGAGAGAGGGAGAGAGAGGATCCCAAGCAGGGTCCTTGCTGTCAGCACAAACACGGGGCTCGATTCCATGAACTGGAAGATCACAAGCTGAGCTAAAAATCAAGTCAGATGTTTATGCCGCTGAGCCCCCGAGTGCGCTGATCCCAGCTAGTTAGGGAAGAAACGCAGGGTGAAGGCCCTGACTCGGCAGGTGCTCCGGGAGTGTTGATGCCTCCTTGCCTTGTTCTGAGACCAGCTGATCGGTGTCTGGCCACTGTTGACGATCCTACTAGAAAATGAAAATCCTTCCCACGTGTCGCATCTGTGAATAGAGTTCAAAAGACCAATGTGGGGCAAAGGTGCTTTCCAAGGGATTCGAGAGAAGGCAGACCTTTCTTAGGAGGCCCTGTGCCTGGAGCCGTTTGGAGTTTGGCCTGACACTCAACTTGGCCAGAAGCCTTTTTCTTCTGGTGTTGACGGATGCGTGCCCGGTTATTTGTCTGTGGCTTTGCTCCCTGGCGGGTCCCAGATGCATCCCTGGGAATTGTGGGTTGGAGCGTCATTTGAGGGCTTCTTTTTTTTCCTGCTCACCTGGCTTAAAGACACCCCTGGTCAGTTTTTACCATGTTTAGTATATCTTCTGTTTATTGTCCATTTTGTTCCTGTACTTTCCCTTCTAGAGTAGAGTTTTAGGGGTGCCTAGGGGGCTCAGTCGGTTAAGGATCCAGCCTCAGCCCTGGTCATGATCTCATGGTCGTGAGTTCAAACCCCGTGTCCGGCTCTGTGCTGACAGCACGGAGCCTGGAGCCTCCTTCGGATTCTGTGTCTCCCTCTCTCTCTGTCCCTTCCCTGCTCATGCTCTGTCTCTCAAAAATAAATAAAAACATTAAAAAAATAATAATAAAAGAGGTCAATGAAAGTGCCCCGGGAATCCTCTCAAAACTTCAGCTCGACATGCCGGTTTGTGGGTGGGGATGGAGTGGGACAGACAACCACAGACCTTGCTGACGCTCGTGGGTACCACTCTTTCAGAAAGCAACTTGTGATATGCCTCAGGTGTCATAAGCATATTCTTACTCTGAGCTTATAAAGTTTATTTATTTATTTATTTTGAGAGAGAGAGAAGATCCCAAGCAGGCTCCACACGGGGCTCGATCCCACAACTATAAGATCACAACCTGAGTGGAATTAAGAGTCGATTACTTAACCAACTGAGACACCCAGGTGCCCCCAAATTCCGAGCCTATAATTCAACTTGTAGAATTAAGGAAAAGTTTATAGAAAATGTATGTACAATGATATTTATTGTGTATTTACTAATACTAGTGGAAATTACAAAACCGAGATCGAGTCACATGCTCTACAGACTGAGCCGGCCAAGCACCTAGTATTAGAGATGTTTTTTAAAAAAGTAATTTGGGGGGGCGCCTGGGTGGCTCAGTTGGCCGAGCATCTGACTCCTGATTTCAGCTCAAGTCATGATCCCAGGGTCATGGGTTCTAGCCCCGCGTCGGGCTCTGTGCTGACAGCTCGGAGCCTGGAGCCTGCTTCGGACTCTGTGTCTCCCTCTCTCTCTGTCCCTCCCTGCCTCACGTTCTCTGTCTCTCAAAAATGAATAAAACGTTAAAAAAAGAAAATTAAATTTAAAAAAGGGTAATTTGGTTGGAGAAAGGATATAAAATTGTGTATTTCTTTTGGTTATGTGCTGGGAAAATTAGACACCTATGTACATGTCTACGCTAAGATGGTGGTATTGTGGGTGGGATATTTTTCTTCTTAATTTTCCAATTACATATATATATATATAANGAGCCACTGAGGCGCCCCATATGATTATATTATATATATTTTTTAAATATTTTTTTATTATTTATTTCTAGGAGAGAGAGAGTGACAGCGTGAGCAGGGGAGGGTCAGAGAGAGAGGGAGTGACAGACTCTGAAACAGGCTCCAGGCTCTGAGCCAGCAATCAGCACAGAGCCCGACGCGGGGCTCAAACCCACGAACCGCGAGATCATGACCTAAGCGAAAATCGGACGCCCAACCGACTAAGCCACCCATGCGCCCCGATTATATTATTTTTATAGTGGAAAGATTTTTCATGAAAAATTTCTCATAAGTACAATTAGAACCATAAGATATTGCGATGAGAAGCTTCCTAAGTAACAACGCTGGGACAGGTGGCTTGACTTTGCGGCCCGGCATCGGGACCCATGGTTTGAAGTTGGAATTACTTTCCCGAACTCAGCACATACCCACACGTGAACGGGCAGTGATGGCTGCCGGCCAAGGTGAACGGGTCAGTGGCTTTATTTGAGGGCCCCCTCCAGACCCTGTGTTGCCAGTGACCTAAGGCCACCCGCAGTGCCGTCATCCCAGGGCACCGTTAGATGTCGGGGCACCAAATAAGATCGATGCCCTCCTGTGGCTAAAATAGTGGGTCGTTTGATTTCCTGTCCAGCCTAGGAAACGTCTCTGTTGGTAGGTGTCATCGTTCTGTACCAAGGCAAGTCCGTCAGTCCTGACCGACAGAAACACAGTACCAAAGCGCTACAACCTCTCGGCCGTGACTTACTCAGAAGCTTTTCGGTGGAGTTCCAGTGACCGCGTCCCGCCGCTGTGGCTGCCCTGGGAGAAGAGCCTCGTTCTAGCGCCCAGTCCAGGGTGGAGGCCGGAGGAGAAACCAGAGGCTCCTCTTTATGGTTGTTTTCTGGTTTCCGCGCCCCCCCCTCCGCCGCCCCCACCGGTATTACATAAACTCCAAATTTAGTTTTAATACAAAAATATTGCTGAAGGCCCTGAAGATGCATTCGGTCATTTGTGCATTCTGATAAAGGGTTAATGCAAACAGGCAGCGTGCATTACATGCTGGAATTAAAGGGCACAGAAGAACGTCCCTTCCCCTGCCCCAGTTTACGGGCGACGTCAGCGTCACGGAAATTGCTGGGGAAGGGGTGTCCGGCCTGTGTGTTTAGGACCCGGGGCCTCCGTGAGATGGGCCGTCTGTTCCGAGGGGGCAGGGCTCCGAGGGCAGGAGGGGAGGGGCCTTGGGGGGCCCCTGGTTCCCCCCCAGGGGCGCTATTAGCTGGACACTTGGAGGGAGACGCGGAAAGGGGAGGGGAGGGGAGGACACTCTGGGGATGAATGTCTCCCACTAGACCATTTTGCCCCCGGCTGTGTCTTGAGGGAGGCGGCGGGAATGTAGTCTCCTCCTGACCCCCTGTGACATCCGGTCCCCTTGGGTGCGTCTGCTGACAGGAGAGTGTCCCGGCCACCTACTGGCCCTGGAGGCTCCTGGGAATTCGCTGGGCCCGTTTCTCTGATGGTGGTGGTGGCTCCTCTCCCTATCGGACACTTACAGGGGACAGGCCACTCCTTCACCGGCCGGGTCTGTGCCCACTTGCCGTGGGAGACGTGGGGGGCCTGGCCTTAGTGTTCTTTACCAGCACACCTGGAGAGGACCAAGCCAGAATCTTCTGGGCCCAGGAGCTGGGAAGGCGAGGTGAAGTCCCTCCCGAATGGCCCCACATTCCTGCTTCCACGTTGATGCTGCAGCATGAGAACAGATCGCAAAGCGAGTCTACGGGAAAAGCCCCGGGGTGGCGAGCTTGCAGCCACTGCCGGACCCCCCCCGGGAGTCGGGGCCCAGCCCCCCAGGCGGCGGGCTGCACTGGGAATGGGGGGCTGGCATCGGACAGACGAGAGCGGCCATGGGAGAGAAAATTAAGCAGACGACACTGGTCAAGACAGAGAGGAGCAGCCCAGCCCCGAGAGGGGGGGGCGGAAGGGACCAGAAGCCCTGGGAGAGCAGAAGGGAGCCTCCCTTGCGTCCATCAGTCCCCTGAGGCTCCACCCACAGCCCCCCCACCCGCCACTTAGCTCCTTCTTGGACCTAAGAAGTGACATTTCCTGCAGGGCCCTGCCCTCCCTGCGCTCTCTGGACCCGGCGAGATCCCGTGGGTTCCTGTCCCTTCAGCCCAATCACCTGGTCAGTACATTGTCCTCGTGGGGCCACCCCGCCGTCCCCATACCTGGGCAGCCGGAAGACGGGACCGGCCACACCTGTCCTAGCCCCGTCTGGCCCCCAGCCGTGGCTCCTGCACAGTAAACACCCCACGCCAGTCTGGGAATGAACTCACAGCCTCAGACGGGCCCCAGCTTTCCTCCGGGGGACCCGTCACTGTCCTTGAGCCTGTCTCTCTCCTCCTCGCAGGGCTCTTCTACCTTCCCAGGCGGCCGCCTCTGCTGCTCCCTCTGGACTGACTCCAGCTGGCATTTCCTGGGTGCCCGCCGTGGGCCAGGCGTTATTCTAGGGGCTTTCCCCGTGTGAGTTGTTTATTCCCCCGAAACAGCGGAAGCAAATCCCCCCGTTTTACAGATGAGAAAGCTGAGGCACCGAGGTGAGTTTCCCCGTCCAGCATCACAAAGCAGGGATGGGGGACACTGGACCAGCCCCACGGGTGATGTCCTAAAATCAACAGCGCTCAGCAGCCTAAATAAAAGCAAAGCAAGTGCCTTATTTCTCAGAAGGGGACCAGGGGGCAAGGGGACCACGTCTTCAGAAGCGCGGTCAAGTTCACCGCCGGTCTCAACCATGCCTCCTGGTTCACCAAGACCATCCAGGGAATCAGGCACCCATTCCTGCTCCCCTGCAGACCGACACCCCCACTGGGCCGCCCTCGCTGGTGCTCCTGGGGCTCAGAGCACTGGGTGTCCCCTCGCTTTCGTGTTCCGGGTCCCTGCCGCTGTCAGGGGAGACAGTGGTCCTGGGGCCCTGGGAGGGTGCCTGAGAGAATGGGTTGTGCTGGAGAGCAGCAAGCCTCGCCTCCTCCTGCCTATCAGTCATATAGAAGATTCTGGAAGCAGGAGGGAGAGGAGTTTCCCGGGACACAGAGGAGGACAGAGAAGGGAGGACTCTGGTGAAACAGAAAAGCCAGCTCTCAGACAGTCCCTCCGTCCGGAACTCTCAGCCTCTCCCCTCTCTGTTGGTTTCTTTTCTGGGCTCTATCAGAGAGAATGTTCCCTCGACACGAACTTCCCCTCTACCGCCTACCTCTCCCTTGCTCTGGTGGGCAAGCTCTTCCATAGACTAGTTTATAATACTTTACTTTCTCCGTTAACTCTTTAAATATCCACACTAAGTTTTAGATTCCAAACACGCATTGGGTTATGCAAAAAATAAAATTAAGTTTATTTATTTATTTTGAGAGAGAGAGAGAGAGAGAGAATCCCAAACAGGCTCTGCACTGTCAGCACCGAGCCTGATGCAGGGCTCGAACTCCTAAACCATGAGATCACGACCTGAGCTGAAACCAAGAGTCAGATGCTTGGCCGACTGAGCCCCCAGGTGACCCACAAAATAAATTTTTTTAAGTAGACTCCCCATCCAATGTGGGGCTCAGACCCATGACCTCGAGGTTGAGGGTCAGATGCTCCACCTGCTGAGCCGGCCAGGCTCAGTCATGCAAAAGTGCAAAATCTGAACCCTGTAAAAATATACAACATAGAAAGTAAAAATCCCCCATCCTGTTAACCACTTCCCTACACACACACACACACACACACACACACACACATACACACACCAGAAATAACCGCTCTGCCAAAAGTCTGATCCATGTTTGTCCAACTTTAAAAATATATACGTATAATCAGAATGACTAAAAGAAACGCTCATGACAACAGCAATGCCAGCAAGGACACAGAGAAGTTGGACCACGTGGATGTCGCCGGGGGGAATGTGAAACGGATCGGCCCCTCTTGGAACGACTATGGCTGGATCTTGGGTTATTAAGCAAGCATTTCCCACACGACCCCACCGTGAGCTCCTGGGCCCCCGTCCCAGAGAAATGAAATTTTACCTCCACACCAAGACCCGCGCACGGATGTTCATAACAGCTCCATAAAGTATTGGCTCCCAAACCAGAAACAGCCCCCCACATGTCCAAGCCATTAAGTGACATCAGCTGTGGTCCATCCACACCGTGGAAGATTACTCAGCATCAAAACTAAAGGATCAACGGGCTGAAGAATTCCACTGAGTGAAGAGAGCCTGGAAGGTGACAGTGGGTCATTCAATTTATATAACCTTCTCGAAACGACAAAATTATAGATCCGGCAAGCAGGGATCAGGTGCATGGGAGGAGGGGGTGACTGGCCATAAGGGCTGCGTACAAGCAAGACGGGAGGGGTTCTCAGCAGTGGTGGCGGTCACACCTGTGACTAGGGGGTGGACCTGCACGGAACTAAATGCACACACACAGACAGACACACATGAGTGTAAAGCTTATTCCAAGAGCAAGTGTTGGCTTCAGGATGAAGGGTCAGCGGTCTGAGTCCTGTCTGGAGGTCCCAGGGTGTGTCTCTTTACCTGGTCACATAAGTGCACATTTTGCAGTAAGGGATACGTTTTTGGAAAGTTCTCAGAAAATGGTAACTGATGATCAAACGAGACCGACAGAGGGAAGTGCATCTACCCAGTAGCTTCCTGTAATTTAAATTGAATAGCAAATGAAAAATAACAGTTTTCTAGGTAATGTTTAAAAAATAACAAGACAGAGGCCAGTTGGGTGGCTCAGTCGGCTCTTGGTTTCGGCTCAGGTTATGATCTCACTCTGTGAGATCGAGCCCTGACTCAGGCTCTACGCTGACAGTGCAGAGCCTGCTTGGGATTCTCTCTCCCTCTTTGTCTGCCCCTCCCCTGCTTGCTCTCTCTCTCAAAAAAAAAAAAAAAAAAAAAAAAAAAAATCAATAAACTGAAAAAGAAAAAGAGCCTAAAAAACAGTAAGAGAAACAAACACCTGGGGAGTCTAAGGTTGATGTATCCACGTCAATTTCCTGATTGTGATATCGGTTTGTAAGATGTCAGTTTTGTGAGATGTCACCATGGGGGACATGGAGGGGAAGATTGTTCTGCATTATTTTGTTTTAAAAATGTTTGACTGAGGGGCACCTGGGTGGCTCAGTTGGTTGAGTGTCCGACTCTTGACTTATGTTCAGGTCATGATCTCGCGGTTGGTGGGTTCAAGCCTCACGTGGGACTCTTTCCTGGCGGTGCAGAGCCTCCTTGGAATTCCCTCTCTCTGTCCCTCCCCTACTTGTACTCATGCTCAAATTTCTCTCTCAAAATAAATAAACTGGAAAAAAAACCCAAAAAACAAAAACAAAACTATAGGATATTCTGATATATTGTTGTTTTAAAAATGTTTGAGGGGCACCTGGGTGGCTCAGTCAGTTGAGCGTCCAACTTTGGCTCAGGTCACGATCTAGCGGCTTGTGGGTTTGAGCTCCGCGTTGGATTCTGTGCTGACAGCTCAGAGCCTGGAGCCTGCTTGGGATTCCGTGTCTCCCTCTCTCTCTGCCCTCCCCTGCTCACACTCTGTCTCTCAAAAATAAGCATTGAAAAATATTTAAAAATATGTTTGATCAAGCTATAATTCACATCACAAATGATTTACCCTTTCTATGTGTACAACTCCGTGGTTTTAGTATACTCACAGAGCTGTGCACCCAACCATATAATTTTAGAATGTTTTCATCACCCCAGAAATAAACCCTGTACACATCCAGAGCCACCTCCATTCTCCCATCCATGCCCCCACAACCACCAATCATCTTTTGGTCTCCAACAATTTGTCTGGTCCTGAGATTTCATAGAAATGAAATCACAAAATGTGTGGCCTCTGGTGTCTGGCTCCTTTTTCTTAGCATAACTGTTTTCAAGGTTCGTCCACATTGTAGCATGTAGCAGGACTGCCTTTCTTTTTCTTTTTTTTTTTAAATTTTTGTTAATGTTTATTTTTGAAAGAGAGAGACAGAGTGCAAGCAAGGGAGGGGCAGAGAGAGAGGGAGACACAGAATCCGAAGCAGGCTCAAGGCTCTGAGCTGTCCACACAGAGCCCAATGCGGGGCTTGAACTCACGGACCACGGGATCATGACCTAAGCCGAAGTCAGAGGCTTCACCGACTGAGCCCCCCGGGGACCCCAGGACTGCGTTTCTTTTTATGGCCAAATAACGGTTCATTGAATGGTATATGCTTTCCACTTTCATCAGTTGACGGACATTTGGTTGTTTCTATCTCTTGGCCATTACGCACAATGACGCTAGGGCGCATTCACGTATGTGTGAGTTTCCTTGTAAACATACGCTTTCACCTCTTTAAAGTATATACCTAGGAGTGGCGTTGTTGAGTCGTACGGGGACTCTGGGGGACTTTGGAACTAACTACCAGGCCGTTTCCCAAAGGGCAGCAGCGTTTTACATTCCCACCAGCAGAATAGGGGTTCCGATGGCGCCACATCCTCCCCAACGTTGTTCCTGATTGTCCTTATTGTTACGACCACCCTAGCAGCTGGGCCGGGGTATCTGAGCTCCCAGCTTCCCCCTTCGCCCCTCGCCAGCCTCGGTCCCCTCCTCTGCTGCCTGCAGTCCTGTGCCCACAGAGAGCAGCCAAAGTGTCACTGTGAGCACACGGGCTCCGCTTCCAGGTCCAAGCTCCCTGAGCGTGTTTTTTAAAGGGATGCAAGTGGATATAAAGCCCCCCCCCCGCCCCCCGCCGTGACTCCCCCGAAAAGAAGCCTCCGGAGCGCATAGATCAGGAGCTCCGCGGACTGGCCGGTGGCCTCACGGAGGCCACATCCTGGTAGAATTGAAACTGCTTTGTGAGCGGCAGAAAGAGGGACAGCTGGAGAGGAAGAGAGAAAAGAGGAAATGCCTTAGAGCCGCCACCTGGCCTCCCTGCTGCCCAGGGGCGAAGAGGGAAGAAGACAAAGGGTAAGGGAGGGACCACAAACTGCCTCTGCTGTTCCTCCTTTGCTAAATGTGGCACCTAAGTTCTCAGCTGGGAAGCCCTTTATTTACCGAAAAGGTGTTCAGGATCCACGGCCTCAAACACTTGGCATTTGTGTTGAGCCTTGAGAGCGAACGCCAAACAATGGCTTCGCTGTCCGTCTTCCCTCGCGAATCCCGGCTCTCTCCAATCATGTGGGTGTTTCGAGCGCCTTCCTCGTTGGGAAAGTTCAAGAACAACCCATATCCATGCAATCGTTTCTAACTATAAACTTACATTTGGGCACAGGTTCATCCAGAGCAGGGGTGGGAAAAGAATACATTGTAGGACTCACAGGGAAAGCCCCGTGGGAGAAAGTTTGAACGTGCCTATGAAAAGGTTTTTTTAAAAAAATTTAAAAAGCTCTATTGGTTTGTAGACAATGTGAATGACACTGTCTCGTCAAAGTATAATTTCACACCTATTTGTCTTACTATTTGCTGAATGTTTCCCTCTCCCACTTGATCGTAAACCCCGTGAGAACGGAGTGGGTTTTCTCACTGTTGAATCTATAAACCTGCCACACTGCTTGACTCTCAACAAGCTCTCCGGCCGTCAGGGGGGCTCAGTCGGTCAAGCGTCCGACTTCGGCTCAGGTCATGATCTCGCGCTCGTGGGTTCGAGTCCCACATCGGGTTCTGTGCTGGCAGCTCAGAACCTGGAGCCTGCTTTGGATTCTGCGTCTCCCCCCACCCACCCCTACCCCGCTCGTGCTCTCTCTCTCAAAAAAAAATGTTTAAAAAATTTTAAGAGGCTCTCAATGTACCTTTGTTGGCTGAGTGAAAAGAGCTGCCTTTCAGTTCTAAATAGTTGGGACCTCTGTCCCCCGCGTCCAAAACCAAACTGCATGTGTTTTTGCGTAAACTGCTTTGATTTCATTCAGGCTGAGACCCTCTTGGCTCTTACGGGGGGCTCAGCAGGGAGCCACAGGGGTTTTAGTCTGTCTGGTTGGGGGAAACCAGACGGGAGTAGCTCATCTCCCTTCTTCTGCCACTGTTCTCCAGATCCCGGAGCAGACCTGGCCCCGGGTGTGAACCCAGGAACGTCAGACCAGAGTGCGTGATTCTCGAGGGCTGCTGGGCTCACCGGCTGGGGCCGTGAGCATCCAACCCTGGCCCAGAAGGTGAGCAGGTGGGCCCAGGGACATGTGACCTGGAGAGTGGCCTGAGGGGGGGAGGTGCTCATAAAGGGGTGGATCAGGCCCAGTGAGTTTCATTTTGGGACTTTCTACTTGGGACCTGCTAATTCCGAGGTGGGGACAGACAACAGCGGTTTTGTTTATAACATGATGCTTTTTTTCGGGGGGGGATGGAAAACGAGGAAGTGGTAAGAGTGTGACCTTTGGAGTCAGATGAACATGGGTTCTTTCCTGCCGCGTCTCTACCCGGCGGTATGTTCCCTGAGCGTCAGTGTCTTCTCCATAACCCGAGGGGGAAAATCCAGTTTCAGGAAGCCGCAGAAAGAACTCAGTGGCAGCACCCAGCGCTGTGTCGGGAATGTGATAGGACCCCTTCGTCTGAACGTGGGAAGAGTAAAAGCTGAGACTGGGCTCTGCGAGGAGGGACTTAGGATGCCGCACATGACATGCAGGTGACACGCAGGTGGCCGCGCGGTCAGCGTGGGTGCCTGGCATCTGTTCGCATCTGGTGGCCCCCAGAGGCCTGCCGCGGTGACAGCTGGCTTGGTTTTGATGCTGTTCAGTAACCAGCTGGGACACTCTGTGTCCCTGTGCCTGCTGCGTGTCCGTCCCACGCGCTGTTACGAGCGGCAGGAGAGCGGTTTGTACATTCAGAGAGATGTGAAGGCTGTGGCCTCCGCGAGCACACAGAGCCCTGAAGCTTCCAGGGTGGCTGGTTAGACCCTGTCCTGAGTGGAGAGGGCTGCTGCCGTCGGGGATTTGTTTCCCCACGTTTGCAAGACTGAGGCGGAGAGAGCAGTGTTGCCCGGGTGACTCCACCTCTAGCTCCACCTCCACCTCCACCTCCACCGGGTGTAACTGTAGGCTGGATAAACACCGCCAAAGGAAACATACATTATTCAGGGAATGTGAGCGTGTAGATCCCACGCCCACAGCAAGTATCGGCCACGCTCCAAAGAGGTGCGTTGTGCATGGAGACCTGTGTCTTGCTCCCTCCGGACAATGTGAAGCTAACAGCGATCAGAGGAAGATGCGCCAGCGACACCTCTGGGGCTGCTCCTCCTAGGATGCCACAGAAGAATTTTGGTGGACAGAGTTCAAGCCGATGGATTCTCTACACAACCTCCCCGCCGAGCCCTTTCAAGCTGGTTTCACAAGGTCTTAAATAAGTCACCCAGTTGTGGGTGGAGCAGTACCTTCTGGGAACTACTCCCAGTACCTGAGATACCATTCGAGAATGAGCAAGATCTGTTTCCAAGGCTAAGGGTTCTTTGGGGCTACCGTCGCTCTTCACTGTACGCTGACCGTGCAGGGGTTTTCTGCTGGACTCCTACACTCGAACAGGCTGTTGGTTAGTGATTAAAAGATAAACGGAATCATAAAATATGTGATATGTATGCTTCCTTTCTTGGTTATGACATGATTGCCCTGGAGCTAAGACGCCAGGTATCAGAAATGTTTGACTATAGAGTCCGTGTCGCGTGTTGTGCGCTTCTTCTCAGACCCGGGCTTTGGCACACATGCAGAACGCACAGATGCCAATTAGGAAACTAAAATCCAGTCATTACTCTGAGATTAAATATTTCAACACAGTGTCTCAAACTATAATTAAAGGCAGCCAGCTTCATTACTGGCAGAAAAAAAAAACCCTGAGAGGCAGACAACTATTTTTGGAATTGCTCTTATCTCTGATACGATCTACTCTACTTGACATTTAATCCACTTGCTTACCCTGTATCCAAACTTACAAAAGCAGTCCAAATGAGATGCCGTGAAGTGACACATGGCCGAGGGAGATGCAGGGGGGAAGCAGGCAGGTGAGGAGGTGAGGGGAACACAGCAGAGGGATGGAGCTGTCTTCCCCCAAAAAGGGTGAGGAAAGAAAGTGAAATAATTAAAATCTATAGTCTGTATTGAATTTTAAGGGGGTGGGTTCACTTCAAGTTTTTAAAAAATGTTTAACTTTTATTTTTGAGAGAGGGAAATACAGCATGAGTGGGGGAGGAGCAGAGAGAGAGGAGACACAGAATCCGAAGCAGGCTCCAGGCTCTGAGCTGTCAGCACAGAGCCAGACACGGGGCTGGAACTCATGCACCTCGATCATGACCTGGGCTGAAGTCGGACCTTCAACCAACTGACCCACCCAGGTGCCCCCAAGGTTTCTGTCATTTTATAAATGACAGGCCATATACAACAGAATATATATATGTATATATATATTTATTTATATTTTTTTTTGTGTATGTGTGGGNTTGTTGAGAAAATCCAACTTAAAAAAATCCCATATCCCGTTACCAGCTTCTTATGATTATATCTCTCTATCCTGCTGTTTTGGCATCACGTGAGTCCTTTGTTAATGGCTTTGTTTTTAATTAAATGAGTCAATATAGGTAAAGTGCTTAAAAGGACCATGCAAGTGTGTACAATTATTATTATTATTACTTCTGACTCTGGAAATTAACTGAACTAAGGAGATTTGACTATTTAGAAGGTTTTAGAATAGTCGGCTATATTTTTATTTTTGTTTTTAAGTTTATTTATTTTGAGAGGGAAAGAGAGAGAGCACTTGCACAGGGCAGGGGACGAGCAGAGAGAGAGGGAGAGAGAATCCGAAGTGGGCTCTGCGCTGACAGTGCAGATGCCGGGCTCGAACTCACGAGCCGTGAGATCATGACCTGAGCTGAAATCAAGAGTCAGATGCTCACCCAACTGAGCCCCTCAGGTGCCCCGGTTTAAGAGTCAAAAATCTTGGGGCACCTGGGTGGCTCAGTAGGTTAAGCGTCCAACTTTGGCTTAGGTCATGATCTCGCGGTTTGTGGGTTCGAGTCCTGCATCGGGGGCTGAAAAAGGGGCACCTGGATGGCTCAGCTGGTTAAGCATCCGACTTTGGCTTAGGTCATGATCTCATGGTTCAGTTCAGGAGTTCGAGCCCTGCATCAGGGTCTGTGCTGACAGCTCACAGCCTGGAGCTGATTCGGATTCTATGTCTCCCTCTCTCTCTGCCCCTCGCCTGCTCATGCTCTGTCTCTCTGTCTCAAAAAATAAACTATAAAAAATATTTTTAAAAATCTTGAGAATTTTTTTAAGTAGGCTCCACACCCAACATGGAGCCCAACGTGGGGCTAGAACTCACGACCCTGAGATCAAGAGTCAAAGGCTTTACCAATTGACCCACCAGGTGCCCCAAAATCTTGAGAATTTGTTGTTAAGGCTCTTCACTGTGTGGTCCCGGGCCCTCACGACCCTCCATTCTGTCGTTCACTGTTCTCCTGGCTGTGTCAACATCAAGCCATCTGATATCCAAATGAGTCAGGTACGTTCCTCCTGCAGGCCCTATGTCCCAGCTCTCACCCCCTGCTGGAACGCACGTGTTCACTTACACACACACACACACACACACGCATGCACGCACGCACGCACACACGGAGTATCTAAGGTCTAGTCCAAATCGTCCTCCTCCCTGAAGCTCTCCTGGACTGCCAGCATCCATGATGCTCTTTCCCACTGAAAATCTCTCATTTCGTATTCACCGTATCCTGTCTTGAAATAATTTTTGTATCATTATTCATTATATGTACATGTCTTATCTCTTTAATAGACTGTGGCTCCCGGACGGCAACGGCAGTCTTTGTACCACCCAGAGACTTTGGCCCACAGCTGCGTACTTAGTAGGTGAGTTCGTTCTCTCTACCAATTGCGGGGAAATCATTACTTTTTTTTGTGAAGCCAACAATAGGAAACCGATGTCCGCAAATGTAGATGAAGCATCCGCGAGAGGCTCAGAGAATTGTAGTATCTGTTTACCTCCAACCAGTCCTGGGAGAATAATTAATGTTTACATGGGTCTTTGAGATCTTCAGATGAAAGGGGCTTTAGAGAAGATTCCAGAATGATGATGACGGCTCCCGTGACTCCTTCGAAGCCTCAGACCAAGTTTCCCGGCGTGCCTCGGGTTTCCGCAGACTGGAGGGTCCAGGGCGACCGAGGGGGCATGTCCCACCACTACTGGGAACCTGCAGGGAAAAAAAATTTAAGGCTGGAGGGAACTGCAAAACCCGGTGACAAACGCTTGGCTTCCTGAGCAAGGCTGAAACTCGGATGCTCCTTTTCACGCTCTGGCTGGGAGATGGTGGACCTCAGGGCCAGCTGTCCCCTCGCTGCTGGGGTCACCCTCGTCAGTCTTCCACACTGGCTCTTCTGTGTTACATCCTCTGGCGCTCAGGGTCTTGAAGCCCAGAGGCACTTTGGTCTGAAAGTAGAGATTTTGGTTTGGCCTTACTTCTGTTCTCCAGGAAGTATGTCTCTCTGTCTCTGTCTTTCTGTCTCTCTGTCTCTGTCTCCCCCCTACTCCCTCACCGCATTGTGGAACAGCTCCAGGGTTTTTTAATTTAAAATTTTTATGTTAATTTATTTTTGAGAGAGAGAGAGAGAGAGCCTGAGCAGGGGAGGGGCAGAGAGAGGGGGGAGACACAGAATCCGAAGCAGGCTCCAGGCTCTGAGCTGTCAGCACAGGGCCCGATGCAGGGTTCGAATCCACACACCGTGAGATCACGACTGAAGTCAGATGCTTAACTGACTGAGAGCCCCAGGAGCTCTGCCAGCCTCCGTTTCCTTTCGCAACAACGTGCCTCTCTCTCTCTTCTCTCTGCTTTATCCCGCATCCTTGTTTTGGTTGACTTGGCTCAGGAATTGACTTTAGAAACCATTCCTTAACCATAAAAGACGGTCTCCTCAGAAGCTGTGGTGTGACTGCCTTGTGTTGAATGACAGAGCTGGTACAAGCCCGGGCAGACGCGGCTACAGTTATAATTAAGCAGTAGGTTGCCACAAGATGCTGTTCGAGCTTGCCTCGTGTGTGTTGGAAAAAGTCGGATGTCCTCACCCGGGGCCGTGTTATATTCTACACCAGATGCCACTTCCCTCTGAGCAGCGAGGTCGGGTCCAACCATTGCCTGGTTGGTCAGGAGCGACCTTGGTTAGCCTAGTGCATGAGATTAGGAGTCCTCAGCCTGCCAGGGCCGGTGTGCCAGAAAGTCCACTGCTCAATTACAGCGGCGGCGGCGACAACGCCCACGGTGGAAACTCCACGCTGGACCCTCAGGGACCAGGTGCCGGTCCTGACCCCAGGTCTGGCGTCGCTGAACCAGGCTCACAGGGCGCGGTGGCTCCTTGCTCCGGCCTCGAGGGCTCACTGTTCGTCCCTGCACGTCGGTGTGCGTGGCCTGTGGTTCCTGACTCAGACTTTAGGAAAACAGACAGGGCCCCGACTCTCAGCCTCTAGATGGCCTTTGAGCCCAATTCAGGCTGTGCTTCCGTGAAAGGAGGTCTCTTCTGGGCAAATGTGAGCGACTGATAACCCAGTGGTGCCTCCTCCCCACATTACTGGGACGGAAAATGCTTCCTGAACTCTCACAGCTGGTTTATGACCCCGGAGCACAAATCCCTCCGTGGAGAACTGACTGTGTGTCCCGATCGTGGGACCTGATTCTGGAAGAGACCTGAGAGTCATTCGGACTCCAAATCTTCTTATCTTTTTTTAAATCATGTTTTTAAAGCTTATCTATTCATTTTGAGGGGCGCCTGGGTGGCTTAGTCGGTTGAGCGTCCGACTTTTTCTTAGGTCATGATCTCGAGGTTCGTGGGTTCGAGCCCCGCGTCGGGCTCTGTGCTGACTGCCAGCTCAGAGCCTGGAGCCTATTTCGGAGTCTGTGTCTCCCTCTCTCTCTGACCCTCCCCTGCTCACGCTGTTTCTCTCTCTCTCTCTCCTAGAAATTAAAAAAAAAAAAAAAAGCTTATCTATTCATTTTGAGAGAGAGACAGAGAGAGGGACAGATTCAGTGTGCAAGCAGGGGAGGCAGAGAGAGAAAGGGAGAGAGAGAATCCCAAGCAAGCTCTGAGCTATCAGCACAGATAGCTCAAACTCACGAACCGCGAGATCATGACCTGAGCCGACATCAAGAGTTGGACGCTTAACTGACTGAGCCCCTCAGGCGCCCCAGATTCCACATTTCCTATCGGCTTCTCGTAGAAGGCTCCAAGAAACAGGAATCAAAAGGTTTGTCACAACCAAAGTGCCTGGAGTGTCCACATCCAAAGTGGAACTCTGGAATGTATCCTTGGACAGCCCTGGGAACTTGTCAGAAATGCAAATTCTCAGGCCTCCACCCCCGGGGCCTGCGGATTTAGAAACCCTGGGGCTGGGCTCTGCAATCCATTCTAACAACTCCCTTGGGTGGCGCTGAGGGCTGAGAACCGCTGGTGTGTAGGAAAAACACACACGGAGAGAGGAAGACAGGTGGGGAAGGATGCGCTATGGTCTACCTTGAGTGGGCTCCGTATTTGCACGAACACCCTGCCTAGCTCCGTGTCTTCATGCGGAATCTAGAAATTACTTTCCCCTCTAACGCTGTCTCGTCACCTGCCTCCCTTGTTACTGGCCTCCCGTGGGCCGCAGTCAGAAAAAAAGGGTAAGGTGGGCGGGCGCACCGGGCTCTCAGCCCTTTCAGAAGAAGGCATACAGTGAAGACCCTTTGCGGTGACATATTTATTCATTACATGCAGGCGACATTTTTCCTATGCCTTCTACAAATTCAGCTGAGGATGCTGACCACAAATCTGGGGACGTTGGGAGAGGAAGGGGTACAGAAGGGTGCCAGGCAGAGACCCCTTTCTGGCTCACCACTAGCGCCCAGTCTAGGCAGACAGAACGGTGTGCTTTTTTATTATTGTTTTTAAATTGCACTGTCCGCTATTTTTTGGTGACATCTTTGTCAGACGGTTTCCAGGCAGGTATTTATGTATTTGTGTATTTATTTATTTTGAAAGTTTTGAGAGAGAGACAGAGACAGAGAGCACAAGTTGGGGAGGGGCATAGAGAGAGAGAATCCCAAGCAGGCTCCAGGCCCTCAGTGTAGAGCTGGACGGGGGGCTCGATCCCAGGAACTGTGAGATCATGACCTGAGCAGAAATGGAGAGTCAGACGCTTAAATGACTGAGTCCCCCGGGTGCCCCTATTCTTTATTTATTTTAAAGGAAGCTCTACATCTGCGTGGCTCTTGAATCCACGACCCCGAGATCAGGAGTCACGCGCTCTGCTGACCAGGCCAGCTGGGCCCCCGGTCCTGGCACTTTGAGAGCTCAACATACATTCCCAGAGCCCATTTCTATAGCTTTTATTTTGTTCTATCTTTTTAGCCTCAGCATTGGATTAAACACTCCCTCCTCATTCATGCTTGTGTTTATTGAGATATTTGTGATGACGTAACAGGCACCCACAAGCCCAGCCTCGGGGGACACTGGGGACTCCGTTTGAAGGAACCTATCGTCACTTGCTTTTCTTCTTACGTCATTTTAATTTCATCCCTGTGTATTCCCAAAAAAGTACATTTTTGTTTCGGTCACCTTTAACTTGATGAAAAGGGTATATTGTGCTGAATGCAATCTCGCGGAATTTAATTTTTCACTTAACGGACTGCTGAGGTTCGACCACATTGTTAGGGGTACCCGGAGTTCGTTTCTTACACCTGCTGCATCGTATTACATTGTGGGGATAAAACACAGCTTCTGCAGGGGGCGCCTGGGGCGCTCAGTCGGTTGAGCGTCTGACTCTTGATCTTGGCGCAGGTCATGATCTCGCGGTTGGTGTTGGGCTCAGTGCCAACAGCGAGGAGCCTGCTTGGGATTCTCTCTCCCCCTCTCTGCCCCTCCCCTGCTCATGCTCTTGCTGTCTCAAATTAAGACCTTACAGAAAAGACCCACAGCTTATCCAGCTACTCTTCTCTTGATGGGCCTTTGGGTCGTTTTGGGGTTTTGCTCCTGTGAACTGGATGGGATGCTTGTAAAATACGATCGGCGAGCAGTGTCTGTCCCTGTGGACAGCGAGGCCCGTTTTGAAGTGAGAGCAATTGGAAGACAGCAGCCGCGGCCACAGGGGCACCAACCGGCCGGCGGGACGGACGGGCTGCCATGAAGCTGCCGGATGTCGGAGGTGACATTGAAGAACAGTGAGGAAAGGAGTTTAATAAACGGAGTTGGAGGAAATCTTATCCACGCGCCAAAGGATGAAACGGAATCCCTACCTCGGTCTATAATAAAACTCAACACCAAGTGGACATATCAAAACAAAGCCTAAAAAACTCCAACTGGGAAGCACGGACTTCGGAGTTGGAAACATCTCTTAAGACGCGAAAGCCACTCAACTGAAAAGGAAAAACAGATACATTTGACTCTATTAGAACTAAGAACATTTGTGTGACTCTAGGTTTTCCACAGACGATCTCCAGGACTCAAGATTATTCTGCTGCTTTTGGATAGCTTTTTTAAAAAACATTTTTTAAAAAGTTTATTTATTTTTGAGACAGCACAAGCGGGGGGGAGCAGAGAGAGAGACACACACACACACAGAATCTGAAGCAGCTCCAGCCTTCGAGCTGTCAGCCCAGAGCCCAATGCGGGTCTTGAACTCATGAATCAGGAGATCATGACCTGAGCTGAAGTCAGAGGCTTAACCGACTGAGCCCCCCAGGCGCCCCTTTTCTTGCTTTTAAGCCCACCCCCACATTAAACCTTCTATAATTTGAGATTAGATTTGAGTATAAGTACAGTTTCAGCTGACCCCATAGTCTTAGAGAGCACCCCTCTCTCAATCCCACTTGGAAGGTCAGAGGCTTATTTTACTTTCCAGTAATCTCCACACCCAACGTGGGGCTCGAACTCACGACCCCAAAATCAAGAGCCGCACGCTCTTCTGACTGAGCCAACCAGGCGCCCCCAAACTCAGAGCCTTTCTAGGCTGGGAACAGCGATGGGAGACAAAGCTTAAACTCTGCTGTTTTGAAGCAAATAGGACACTGTCCCCACACGAAACTAAAAATCTGAAGTGACGAAAAATAAAGTTTCCAACGCAGCTAGTGAAAGTGAAGAAACATTCCCTGCCCCAACCTGTATTGAGCACCAACTATCTCAGACGCTGTGCTCGAAGCTATAGAAGCACAAAAATAAATAAGACACACGCGGGCCTTGCCCTTCAGAAGATTACCATCTGTCGCAGGAAGATAGAGGCTATAGGGCCCTCTAGGATTGTCGCAGGGTCCAGTAGGGGCCAGGGCAGGAGGGCTGATCCTACCATCGAGGGCAGGAAATGCTGGGGAGAGGCAGGAAGGGGTGGATAAGGAGGTGGATATGGGAACAGAAGAAGCCAGCAGGGTTGAGGCCAGTGGGGGAGGTGCAGAGGTCGGCAGGGCCAGTTTGGGGACCTGACTGTCCCCTAGAGGCAGCAGGTGCCGGTGGAGGAATGGGGTGTGACGTCACTCACTCGGTTTCAGGGGGGTCCCGGGCAGCTGTGGGGGTTTGCAGATGGGGGCAGGGAGCTTCCCCGGGGCCGGCACAGGATGGCAGAACCAAGGCGTTAGCCCCAAGGGCAGAAAGCTGGGAGGCAGGTGTGAAGACCTTGGACATCCATCAGATTTGGAGATTTGGGGCATGACACAGCTTGGGGATCTGTGATGACCCTCGGCCTAACAAATTGAGGCTGCGGGTAGATAGAGGCGGTCACGGGGTTAGAGAATCCAGCAGGTTATGCAAGCTCGGGGGGGAGGGAAGGGGGGAGGGGGTGGACACCCCAAGGGCTGAGACAAAGGCGCCAGGTGAAGGAGCGAGGGGGTGAGGGTGGCCGTGTCCCGGGGTGGGGGTGGGGCCCAGGGCCCAGGAGGATCTGAGCTTCAAGACCTGAGAAACATCAGATGCCCCCCGGGCTTCGGGAATGAAGCCGGTGGAACTGGAATGTTCGACCATCTTACAGACGCACCCCGTGGCTTTGGTCTTAACGTCTTGTGAGTGCTGAGCTGTCATAGAAAAGGTAATGGTATTTCCAGGAAGCCCCTCTTGCCCTAAAGAAAGTCCTAGACGGCGTCCAGATGACAACACAGGGCCCCCTGCTTCGGGGACAGCAAACGACCATTTCGACATGCAAACAAGGTATCAAGACTGTCGCAGGAAGGAATGTGATTCGGGACGCTAGGCGCCTGCATCTAAATTCCATAAATGTCATCGCGGCATCCGGCGCCTTTCCGGGGATTTTTGTACTTGCACGGGTCTGTGACGCAACCACACAAGCCTCTTCCAGATTTGTGCGATAACAGCAGAGTATCACGGCCTCACGGCGCACCTGCTGCACGGGGCCCCCCGACAGACCCACGGAAAGGCAAAGAAGACGGATCTGGCAAGAAGGTCCCTCATGATAAAGACACGACGGGAGGAAGCGTGGGACTCGCCCTGCTTGGTGCGCGGCGGTGACCTTGGGGGTTTCTGGCGGGAAGAAGGCTCCCAGCTGGAGACTGGCCAAATGCCTCCTTTCTTGCTCCGTGACCTTCTCTCTTCCAGACCGTGATATCTCTGGGCGGGCGCCAGGCCACCAGGAGCAGTGAGGTGGCCACCCGTCCGTTCCGCTTCCTCGGTGTCCCCAACCTGTTCTCTGATCCCCACCAGTGCCACCGTTCCCAGGGAGCAGTGGCCTTACTGTGGGTCTCTGTGCTGCAGAATCGGCTGGACCGGAGCTGAAATCCTGGCTCTGACCCCCCACCCCCCGCCTTTGCTGTGTGACTTCAGTCAATCCATTCAACCTCTCTGAGCCTGTTTCCATACTAGTCAAAGAGGTGTCCCTACTCAAAGGAAAGGGTGGCTGTTGTTATATGCGCCTGCAGTCTGTCTCCAGGGTCATTTCTCTAAAGCACGGGTCTGATCACGTCTCCTCTCCGTTCGAAACCCGCTGAGGTCACGGGGACGGAAGGCACAGTGCAGGGAAAAGAGTCGGCTATTATCGCTGCAGGGTGACAGGTGGCATCGCGCTGGCCACGAGCACAGCACTGCAGGGACACTGTGTAGACTTGTCCAGTCACTACGTTGGACACTTGAAATGAATGTAACATGGTGCGGTGGCTGTACTTAGTAGAAACACAAACAGAAAGAGAAAGAGCCTTTTGTGGTCTCTCCTTTGCAGACTGAGGTCTGGATGCCTTCGCCTGGCGTTAAAAACCCCAACGACTCCCCACCTGTTATCTTCTGCGGCTTCCACCCTTTCCCCCCACCCGCGGCTGCACATGCTCCCTTTTTTTTTTAATGTTTATTTATTTATTTAAAGAGAGAGAGAGAGAGAGACAGAGACAGAGAGAGAGACAGAGGGCACAAATGGGGGAGGGAAAGAGAGACACGGAATCCAAAGCAGGCTCTAGGCTCTGAGTTGTCAACACAGAGCCTGATGCTGGGATCGAACTCACTAACCGGGAGATCATGACCGGAGCCGAGGTTGGCCGCTTAACCGACTGGGCCCCCCAGGCGCCCCCTGGCTGCACATGGTCTAACAGTAACATTGGACTTCGTGCTGTTCCCTGAACCCTGAGCTCTGCTCCTCTGGGCCTTTCTATAAAGTAGTGCATGTGCGGCGAACATGTGTCCCTAATAGGCTTATCTGTGCACGCCCATCCCAGACCCGCCTTCCCTGCTCCTCTCTCTCCCACGTGGCTACAGGATGCAGCGCACGTGCGCGTGGCTGCCCTAGCAGGTGTAGGTCCCAGATGCTTTCAGATGCTTTTATTTGTCAGGGATTTGGAGCATCTGGAGCACACACCTTTCCTTGCCTGTTTATGTCACTTGTCTCTGCGTCGGGTCCCTCGCCGCCCACCTCTCCTCTCCAGCACTTAGGAGGTGAGAAATGAATGGCCGTGGAATTAAACTGAGCGACCAACTCGTGCCGAGGGTCTCTGCATCTCTGGTGGGAGCTGGGATGATTCAGAAGCTCACCTTGACACCATCAATTCCTTTGCGTGCTGGACTCGACTCACACGCTCGAGGAGGGCAAGTCATGCCATTGTGGCCTGTTATTACCTGAGCCCCCGAAAGGCAGGAAGAACGAGTTAGCTCGCCGGCACTGATCCTAAAAGCTAGAGAAAACGCGTATGGTAAAGTAGATTTTGCTGGTAGATGGGGAACAAAGTGTGCTTTTATGTATTAAAATGAACCGAGCTCTGTAAGTGCCCAGAGGAATTGCCTTTATGATCCGTGTCTCTCTGTTTTTTTTTTAAACACTCCATTGGTTAATATTCAACACATAGATAAAGGACTCACACAACTCAATACTAAAAATGCAAATGATCCAATTAAAAACGGGCAGAGGACCTGAACAGACACTTCCCAAAGAACATTTTCCAAACTACATGACAAGGTACTCGCACCATTAGTCATCAGGGAAACGCAAATCCAAACCACAGTGAGGTGTCACGTCACGCCTGTCGGAATGGCCTGGGGGGCTCAGTTGGTTAAGCGTCTGACTTCCGCTCAGGTCATGATCTCTCAGTTTGTGAGTTCGAGCCCCACGTCGGGCTCTTTGCTGACAGCTTGGAGCCTGGAGCCTGCTTCAATTCTATGTCTCCTTCTCTCTCTCTGCCCCTCCCCTGCTCATGCTCTGTCTCTGTCTCTCAAAAATAAATAAACTAAAAAAAAAAAAGGACAAAGGGTAACAAATGCTGGCGAGGATGTGGAGAAAGGGGACCCCTCAAGGCCGTGCGTGGGAATGCCAGTTGGTGCAGCAACTATAGAAAACAGTGGGGAGTTTCCTCAAGAAATTAAAACTAGAGCTACCCAACAATCCAGTAATTCCACTTCTGAGAAAAATGTCTGAGGGGAACAAAAACCCTATTTTGAAGAGACGTTTGCCCACCCCTATCCCATTCATAGCAACGTTATTTACAATCGCCAAGACACGGAAACGACCTGTGTGTCCACCGTGTGGTGAGCGGATAAAGGAGTTGTGACGTGTGTGTCTATATACACAATAAAATATTACTCAGCCTTGAAAAAGAAGGAAATCCCGGGCGTCTGGCTGATTGGTTGAGTGTCTGAATCTTGATTTGGGCTCAGACCATGATCTCCTGGCTCCTGGGTTTGAGCCCTGCATTGGGCTCTGAGTTGACAGCGCAGAGCCTGCTTGGGATTCTTTCTCTCCCTCTGTCTTTGCCTCTCTCTCTCCCCTCTCTCCTGTTCGTGCTCTCTCTCTCTCTCTAAAAATAAAGACCTAAAGAAGTAAGTCTTAAGAGTTACTTATTTATTTCACAATAAATTTGTGAAATATTGGATTAAACAAAGGTTGTGGAATTTCTCAGGGCTTTTATGATGTTAATAAACTTCGTGAATCCTTATGAGGAGGCATATGATCTGAGAATGTAGCTAAATTCATTTGAAAAAGGAATTCTTGGGGCGCCTGGGTGGTTTGGTCAATCAAGCATCCTACTTCGGCTCAGGTTATGATCTCACAGTTCATGGGTTCAAGCCCCGTGTTGGGCTCTGTGCTGATAGCTCAGAGCCTGGAGCCTACTTTGGAGTCTGTGTCTCCCTCTCTCTCTGCCCCTTTCCTGCTTGCACTCTGTCTCTCTCTCTCTTTCAAAAATAAATAAACATTAAAAAAATTTAAAAAAAGAAAAGGGAATTATTTTATAATAATAGTGTATTGGGGTGACCTAGTGCTTCATGGAACACACTTTGGGAAACTCTGCTTTAATTTATTCACTAATTAAAAATTTAGGGGTGCCTGGGTGGCTCAGTCGGTTAAGCGTCTGACTTCAGCTCAGGTCATGATCTCATAGTTTGTAGGTTCGAGCCCCACGTTGGGGTCTGTGCTGACAGCTAGCTCAGAGCCTGGAGCCTGTTTCAGATTCTGTGTCTCCCTTTCTCTCTGACCCTCCCCTGCTCATGCTGTCTCTCTCTCTCAAAAATAAATAAAACATTAAAAAAAATTAAAAACTAAAAGTTATTTTATTTTTTTCATGCTTAATTTGGAGAGAAAGAGTGAGAGCTTGTGTGAGCGGGGTGGGGGCAGAGAGAGGGAGACACAGAATCTGATGCAGGCTCCAGGCTCTGGGCTGTTAGCACAGAGTCCGATGCAGGGCTTGAACTCACAAACCGTGAGATCATGACCTGAGCCGAGGTCAGACACTAATCAGACTGAGCCACCCAGGGGCCCCAATATTTTATTTTTAAGTAATCTCTACGCCCAACGTGGGGCTCGATCTCACTATCCTGAGATCAAGAGTCGCACCCTCCACCTACTGAGCCAGCCAGGTGCCCCCTCCCTCATTTGGTATTAATACCAGCTTAAGACTGTATGTGAATTTCTTGTATCTTCAAATAGGAGCAGCTAATATGTACTGCTTCCCACCGCCGGCAGCGTCCGGAAGATTTCCACAGAGATTACAGGACAGCGTGTGTTTCATTTCCTTTACGATTCCTTCCAGTGGCCCAGATACACACACTGTCGATGTTTAGCAAATACTCAAAGGAGAGCCCTCTACTAATTTACAGAAACTGGGAGAATCCTTTATCTTCTCATCCAGAGTGGCGCAGATTGTCTTCCAAGACTCTGGGTAATTAAAAGAGAAATTATGTGGGGCGCCTGGGTGGCTTAGTCAGTTGGGTGTCCGACTTTCGCTTAGGTCATGATCTCGCGGTTCGTGGGTTCAAGCCCCGCGTTGGGCTCTGTGCTGACTGCTGGCTCAGAGCCTGGAGCCTGTTTCAATCTGTGACTCCCTCTCTCTCTGACCCTCCTCTGCTCATGCTGTCTCTCTCTCTCTCTCTCTCTCCTAGAAATAAAGAAAACATTTTAAAAAAAAAGAGAAATTATGTGTTGAGATCACTGTCATCTTATAGTAACTGGAGAAAATTGGTTATTTGTACACAAAACAGTTTGTCTTACCCTCTATTTGAAATACATTAAAGTACAATACGTGTTTAGGAGGCGGTGGAGGGTGGCCTATCCACTAAGACTCTTAGTATCCAGTACTTTGGGGAAATGTGCTATTTTGGATAGCTGAGGTTTCTCCTTAAGGTTTAAGCCGTGTGTTCATGAATGTTCACAATTCTACCGTTTTGGGTGGACTTCTAAAATCTGTATCAGAGGGTGCCCAGGGGCTCAGGTGGTGATGCATCCAAATCATGGTTTAGGCTCAGGTCATGGCCTCTTGGTCTGTGAGATCGAGCCCCGCGTCCGGCTCTGCGCTGACAGCACGGAGCCTGCTTGGAATTTCTCTCTCTCTCTTTCTCTGCTTACCCCCGGCTCATGGTTTCTCTCTCTCAAAATAAATAAATATTAAAAAAAAATAAAAAGAGTACTTATCTTTAAGAACATGAATAAAATAAAGTGTGTATCCGGCTGCCTAGCCAGCTGAGCTAGGGTTCAGTGGATAGCTGAGTCTTTCCTTCAGGATTCAGGATTCAGGTATTTTCCTCCATGCTTTCACTCTGCTGTGATACAGGAATACCTACAGGTCGGGGAGCATGGCGTTCCTTACCCCCGTACCCTGACTCCGCCCCACCCGTGGCGGTAGCTTTGCTTTGTCTTTTTATGTTGCTCCAGCCACCAACTGTTACTTCTTATCAGTGTCTGCACTCCAACCTCCTGTAGCCTCTATTTTGCAATCTGTTCTTCTTGTCTGCCCGCTTCATGTCATGTCTTTCCTATTAATTTGCTTTTAGGAGGCTCTTAAGCAGACCACCGTGCTTCTAATAACCCTGTTTAAAACAGGAAGAGCCTGGGGTGCCTGGGTGGCTCAGTCATTTGAGCGTCCGACTTCAACTCAGGTCATGATCTCACAGTTTGTTGTGAGTTTGAGCCCTGAATCAGGCTCTGTGCTGACAGCTCAGAGCCTGGAGCCTACTTTGAATTCTGTGTGTCTCTGTCTCCCTCCCCTGCTCATGCTCTTTTTTTCTCTCTCTGAAAAATAAACATCAAAAATATTAAAAAATAGTAAAAAAAAAAAAAAAAACAGGAAGAGACTCTTGATGAGACAAACTTCATTGTCTTATTTCCAGAAACTGCCACGGCCCCCAACCTTCAGTCCCACCACCCTGACCAGTCAACAGCCGCCAGCAGGGAGGCCAGACCCCCCAGCGGCAAAAAGCTCATGAGTCACTGAAGGCTCAGATGTAGGTTGGGGTGTTTTAGCAATAAAATATTTTTTCATTAAGGTGTGGGCATTGATTCAGACATAATACTAATGCACACTTAATAGACTATAGTATGGTGTAAACATAACCTTTATATTCACCAAAAAATTCGGTTGACTTGCTTTCATTGCGATATTGGCTTTATTGTAGTGGTCTGGAACTGAGCCCACAATCTCTCTGGGCTCTGCATATATCTCCCTCCCTCCCTCTCTCTCTGTCCACCGTATTGGCTCTGTTTCTCTAGAAAACTCGAATACAGTCAACACACTCCAATGTCAAATCATTAAAAAATATTCCTACAGACCTATGATTTTTCCAGGAGAAAAATCCCCTTTTGAATGGCTCGGCCATGCACAACTCATAAAGAATGATGGGTCATTATTGCCAAGAGAGAAATTGAATTTCAATGTTGAGAGAATTCCAGTGCTCAGATTCTCCATCTATGGGAGATCGTGGGCTACGCCAGCTTTGCTTTATCATTCGAATACAGTGACTAGCATGACTGAAATTAATTTTTTTTTTAAATTTTAACGTAACTGCTTTATTTGGTGGCGACTTACGAAGAAGGAAGACCAAGAGGCCCTTGGAAAGGAGTGTTGTGATAAATCAAACAAGGTAATATCCGGGGCGATCGGGAGCAACCGAATTTATTGATGGAAGATCCTTTCTTGTTGCTGATGCTACAAAGCGGTGGGCTTCTTTTATTTTTTTTTTTAAATATTTTTATTTATTTCTAGGAGAGAGAGAGAGACAGCGTGAGCAGGGGAGGGTCAGAGAGAGAGGGAGTCACAGACTGAAACAGGCTCCAGGCTCTGAGCTGGCAGTCAGCACAGAGCCTGACGCGGGGCTCGAACCCACGAACTGCGAGATCATGACCTAAGCGAAGGTTGGACGCCCAACCGACTAAGCCACCCAGGCGCCCTCAAAGCGGTGGGCTTCTGTCCCCAGCACTGGCTGTGGGTCCAAAGTTTTCTCTGGGCTGGGCGCCTCCACCCTGCTCTTCTGGAATTTCCACCCTCTCCTGCTTATTCCCAGCACCAGGGCTAAACGCACACCTTTTCTACCCCTCAACTCCACCCCGCCCTTGGCGCGCCCTGTTTTCATCTGTCCAATAAAGGCAGGAGGGTGGAGTTGTGCCTTCTCTGGCAGCCACACACCTTGTGTCCTTGCTTCAGGCTCTGCCTCCCCCGCCATCCACCACCCAGGGTGGCCTAACAGCACCTACCCAGAAGCTGTTTTCCATCCCAGGCGCTGACCTCATTGTTCCTGGGGCTGGAACCATCTAGAAGGTGACACCTGCCAATTTGGGAGTTTATGCGCTTTTGCGTTTGTGGAGTGGGAGGAACCAGCCTGTACCATTGTCTTTTGTCATAACGATGGCACCAACAACCTCCTCGCCTCGCCTCTGAGCACGAACACGGCTGAAAACCCAGAGGCGTGCCTTGCACGTCACACACATGTAAGCCTGCAAATTCGCTAGTTCAGGAGCCCTGCTGTCACGGCTAGAAATTGCCAGAGTGTCCAGACTCGCTTCCTGTTCTTGCGGCCCAGCATGACATTTTGGCTCAATGGAGCCCGTCATGGGTTGCCACACAGACATTGTTGGGAGCTGTCATTTCCTGGCAGCGGACAATTATTCCACAGCGCCTTGGGCGCTCTCACCGTGTCCTCCGGGCGCCTGAGCCAGCGCTCAAAGAGCAAAGGTGGAGGCAGAGTCAGTCTTCTGGAGAAGATGGGCAGGAACAGAGAGTGGCTTATTGGAAAGAACACCAAACAAGGTCCCCAGGGCAGGGCTACACTGTTTTTGCTAATAGAGGAACTGGCCTCCACCCTCTCACCGCCTACTGGCCCCACCCCTACATGCCTCTTCCTGTGCCTTCCCTGCCCGATACAGTGAGGTAGGGAAGGTGACGGCGACTGTCTCTGTCTCTAGTTTTCCATAATCGCAGCCCACCAGCCTGGCCACACAACAGTGTCCGCTGGACACCACTCCATACACCCTCAGCCGCCCAGCTAACCAGCTGTCTTTCTAGAGGGTTTTCCTACTCATGTGTCCTTGGCTGGAGCTCCAACTTTAGGTAACTCAGTTTCCTCATGATGGTTAGTAATCGATTAATTTATTTTAGGGAGTGAGAGCATTGCGGGGGGAGGGGCAGAGGCAGAGAGAGAATCTTAAGCAGGCTCAACAGTCAGTGTGACTCCAGGCTCCGTTCACCACCTGTGGATCATGACCTGAGCTGAAATCAAGAGTCAGAAACTTAATTGACTGAGCCTTCTAGGTGCCCCTAGAGGGTTTTTTTTTTTTTAAATTTTTTTATGTTTTATTTATTTCTGGGAGAGAGAGACAGCGTGAGCAGGGGAGGGTCAGAGAGAGAGGGAGTCACAGACTGAAACAGGCTCCAGGCTCTGAGCTGGCAGTCAGCACAGAGCCCGACGCGGGGCTCGAACCCACAAACTGCGAGACCATGACCTAAGCGAAAGTCGGATGCCTAACCGACTAAGCCACCCAGGCGCCCCGAGTGTTGTTTTTTTTTTTTTTTAATAATAGGAATTTAAGTGCAAGAAAGAGTGAACAATTTCATTCAGGCTTAGTTTTAGAAGGGCGAGCTATAATGCTAGTAATAAATGATGTGGGCTTTCCTTACTGAAAAGGACCAATTAATCTGCACCTATTTGAATCGCTGCCCTGAAACAAAAATGTTATATAAAACTAAACTGGTCTTTTGTCTGGTTATTTTTAGGAGAAGACCTTTGAAATAGGCTTTTTTTTTTTTTTTTTTTAANAGAAAGAGGATCCGAATCGAGCTCGGTGTGGGGCTCGAACTCACAAACAGCAAGACGTGAGCTAAAGTCCAACACTCAACCAACTTAGGCACCCAGGCGCTCCGTTTTTTTAAATTTCTTTTTAAATGCTGTCAGTGCAGAGCCCCACATGGGGCTCGATCTCATGAAGCAAGAGATCATGACCTGAGCAGAAATGCAGAGTCACAGGCTGCCTGAGCCGCTCACGCGCTCCTGGACTGTTTTCATACTTGATGGGACCTCATGGCCTCCAACCAGGGAACCAGGAGAGCCACTTTCCGAAACGCTGCTCTTCATGTACAACATCCTCATCATTCCGTGTAACTTTTCTGTCCCTGGGCCCTTTCTTCGTGTCCAATTCCCTCGGGTGTCAGTGAGATGCACACAACAGTTAAGTCTGTAACTTCAGGGGCCTGACTTTCCACGTTCGCTCCTACAGCCACCGTTCAGTGACTTCGGAGTCTGCGGGTGTCCTCTGCCTAGTGTCTTCAACCGCGGAGGGCGGTGGCCTCGGATCAGCACTGTGCGGTCAGCCGGCGGATCCCCCCACTGTCCCCCGGTTCCCCGCACCGGGCTGTCAGCCTGCCTCGCTCTCCGGCCTCCGCCCCGCGGGCGCCCTCTCCGTGCGACCAGCCGTCGTGGCGGGGGCCCGCTGCAGGAGGGTGGGGGTGTGCAAACGGCGCAGACAGCAAGAAGCAAGAAGGCCCAGCGCGCGGCGGACGGCTGCTGCCGCGGAAGGAGGCGCTGGGCCATCGCGGAGCCCCTGCGGCCGCTCCCTGGCCCGGGGGCGGGGCGGCCCTGGGGCCGGGGAGGCCGCCCCAACCGCTTCCGGGACTGCAGGGCCGCGCCCACGCCCCCGGGGAGCGCGCCTCCTCCGGTCCCGGCTCGCCGTAATCCAAAAATAACCGCGCAACGTCACCGAAGGGGCCGGGGCCCACGGGTGGCGCCCAGCACCTGCCTTATCGGTGCTGGCCAGAACGCTGGAAACCGGGCCCCGCG
>NW_027532592.1:3175448-3194784 GCF_008692635.1 Crocuta crocuta
TCTAGCGCCTTATCGGCCTCCTCCAGGCCCTTCCTGTCCCCCTCCCCCCGCCGGCGCGGCGCGGCGCAGCGGCCCGGCTCACGTGACTGCGCCAGGGGCGGGGCGGGGCGAGCGGAAGTTGTGGGGGCGGGACGCTGAAGGCCCCGTGACGCCATCGAGGAGCGCCGGGCGAGTAGTGGCTCCTCCTCCCCCGGGAGTCTCCAGGCCCGGGCCCTGGCCGAGATGGCGGAGGCTACGGCGTTGGTGTGGGTTCGCGGCCCCGGCCTCGGGTGCAAGGCAGTGCGGTGTGCCTCGGCCGCGTGCTCCGTACGCGAGGTGATCCACCGACACTGCCAGGATCAGGTGAGGTTCGCGCTTCCGGGAGGAGGGAGACGGCGGACGGGCGGAGCGGGCGGGCGCGGGTNGAAGCAGAAGGCTCCCCAGTGGGAAGGTGCTCTAGGTCTATGCTGAGGCCTTGTTTTGCTTTTGTTTTGGGGTGTTGGGGTGGTGGTGGTTGTGACTCCCTCCAGAGCGGGGAGTAGCCCGTCGGCTCTCAAGCGCCCAGTCCAGCCCTCAGTCTGGCGTCGTCGCGACCCGTCGCATTGTTCCTCCGCGCTTTGAGGAGGCAGTTGGACCGGGTGACTTCTGCGGCTTCTTTCCCTACGTTTCCCCTGCATTCATCCTGTGCATTTTGTCCACGGATCACCCAGCCCGGGTAGCTCCAACCCGGACCAATGTGCCCTCTCCAAATCTGGGCCAAAGGATGGTTGGGGCGGTGGGGAGGGGGAGACAGGAAATAGATTGGTCGGGTCGCGGGTCCGGGCCAAGCCCTCCCACTCGTGTCCTGGCGAGGGCATGGGTTCGTGCGGTCTGTCGTTTAGATGTCTCGACTCATCATTTGGTGGTCACAGTTGTCCCTGCATAGTTTTGAACACCTGTGGCGGACTTGTGAAGTTCCGTGTGCGGTTTACTTAAGTATCAAGCAAGCAGCTTTCACCAGCCTGACACCTTGAATCTGTTCGGTTCTCTAAAGAATCCGGCGGTCTCCCTGAATCTCATTTTAATGTTGGCCGTCGATGGAGTCGTCTGTTTTTCTTTATAACCTCACGAGGTCTCTCTTTCCCTGGGCTGATTCCTCTGCTTTGTTATTTGTGGGCTTCACACGTGTTAACACTGCACCAATCAACTCTCATTAACACTAAACCAACTCTGTATTTGGACCGGTTCCACGAAGAAGCAAAACGTCTTCGCAAACAATGCGGTTTTTAAGCTTCCCCATTTGTTTTTCTACACTGCAGTCCAGTCTAAAAACTGTCAGAGGTGTGTTGGGCCATCTGGGTGGGGAACTATTTTATAAAATAGACGGACTTTAGTATCTCTGAGAATCTTATTTCATGAGTACAGTACGAAATAGACGGATTTTAATATCTCTGAAAATATTTCTCGTCTTGTGACAGTTGATCCAAAAGGACCAGAAAAAATAGGACCTTAATCATGAGAAGTTTTGGAAAAAATCATTTTAAATAAGAAGGGAGAAATATAAATGAAGGTTTTGGTCAGGTGCTTAAGAAATAGGACTGGAACACATGTGGTCAGAAAGAAGAAACTTATAAGGGCACTTGATGAGATATGGGAACAACTAAAAATAGTTCAAGTTCACATCTATGCTTTTTTAAAACCAAATTATTGGGATGCGGGGTGAAGTCAGTGTTCGTTCCTACCAAGAAAGTAAAAATTGGCTTGCTGTTCTTCAGGCTAGGAGAGCACGGGTGAAGGAAGCCAGCTGCGAAGTTAATAGGAAGCAGTATTTCTCCCCAGGACCTGGTGCAGTTTTAAGATGTCATAATGACTCCCTCAGCAGTCTCCTGCTTTCTGATTCACTAAGAAACCTCAATCTAGAAAATTATAGTCTACAAGACACTTCGCTGTTTGAAATTTTATCAGTAAGAATGAAGCATCCCACTCTTGCCCGGAGAAGTCCCTTTGATCCAGAGACGCACCCCCGATTTCCAGCCTGGGCGCAAAACTTCAGATTAGGAGTTTCTGAACATGGCATTCCGCATTTATCTTAACTGTGTGGTTTCCAAGGAAACAGGAGCCTGGATCTCATCTACTTCACAATCTGGACCTGATGTTGCCCTGTTTACACACAGCTCTGTTCATTTTGAGCCTCTCAAAACACTGTCGTTTCAATTTCATCCAAGTTCCACCCGGGCCCCAAGTCCTATAATAATAATTTTTTGGTGGTGGTGAGACACCCCCCCCAGGATTCCTTTTGGAGCCCCCCCACCTTTGTTACAGTGGGAACTTGACTTTGTTGAACTGTCTCTGGTAGCCTCAGGCTTTGTGCTTGAAGTATTTATAATGCACAGTGGTTAAAGACCCTTAAATTGGTTCTAAATTTCCTTTGTTCTTTGTGTTCAGATGAGAATCCTAACAAGTAGAAAATGCAATTTTGTTGGTCAGTTGCCTTGTTTAACATGCAGTTCTGTTTGGAAGTGAAGTGTAATGGATGTAATTTTTCTGCTTCCATATATTTTTTAGTTTTTTTTTTTTTAATTTGTTTTTGAGTTGGGGAGGTGCAGAGAGAGAGGGGGACCGAGCATCAGAAGCAGGTTCCCTGCTGGCAGCAGAGAGCCTGATGCGGGGCTTGAACTCACGAACCACGAGATCATGACCTGAGCCAAAGTCGGAGGCTTAACCAGCTGAGCCACCCAGGTGCCCTCACATTAATGTCTTTTAAAGGTATCTAAAATTTGGGGGGCGCCTGGTGGGGGCACCTGGGTGGCTCAGTTGGTTAAGCATCCGACTTTGGCTCAGGTCATGATCTCACACTATGTGGGTTTGAGCCCTGTGTAGTCTCTGCTGACAGCTCAGAGCCTGGAGCCTGCCTCAGATTCTGTGTCCCCCACTCTCTCTCCCTCTCCTCCACTTGTGTTTTCTCTTTCTCAAAAATAAGTGAATAAAATTAAAAAAATTAAAAAAAAAAAAGGTTTCTAATTACCCTCCACCTTGCCCAGTATCCTCTCCCCTCTTCCCTCCCGAACAGCTTACTTAGCACGAGTTTTCTCTCCCCTGCATTTCCCAGCGTTTCCCTTTTTTCCTGGATCATTCCTACCGGTGTGCACACTTGAGCCCACATCCCTTCCCCTCATTTTCCCTGGTTTTCTTTATAGAAAACATCCTTGAGCATAAAACTCTTCTCCTTTGACACCTCCCCCAGTCAGGCTTCTGTGCCGGTCACTCCAGCAGACAGACTCTCACCACGCGTGTTGGGGTCTTATCAGTATCCGTATGTGTTACTGTATCCAGTGGTCACTTTCCATTGTCCTGTGTCCACTCTGGGAAGGTACCAATCGTGCAGTTTTTAAACAATTTTGAGAGAGCGAGCGAGCTCTTGTGTGCAAGCCAGGGAGGGGCAGAGGGAGAGAGAGAATCCCAAGTGGGCTCCGTGCCCAGTGAGGAGCCCAGCATGGGGCTTGATCTCATGACCATGAAATCCTGACCTGAGCCGAAGTCAAGAGTTGGACTCCTAACTGTCGCAGCCCCCCAGGCGCCCTGCCAGCCATGCATTTGTCCTTTCTGCTGGCGTTTGGATCTCGTAGTTCTGGAGGTTACAGACCGAATCGTGTGTGTAGTGACTTTTTTCTCTTCATAGTTTTGACTTTCGGTTCAGCAAGCGCCCTGACCGCTGCTCTCTGTGTAGAACCGGGGTGATGAAACGATAACTGGCCGGGCCCCTTCCCGCAGGAAACTTGCATTTAAAACCCTCCAACTTGTCTCTAGGACCTTCCGGCAGAATGCTTCTTCGTGAAGTGCGACGGGGCGCTCACGGACGCCAATGACAGAGTGCGGCCTGGCGCCGTTTATAGTCTGGAGCCCAGGCTCCGCGGTGGAAAAGGAGGTAGGAGAGGGCTGCGCCGCTGGCTCTGGCGCCCCGGCCTTGAGCCACGTGTGTCACACCCACCAGCTCCTTGGCCTCTGGAGTTTGCCGGTCCTGTTTGCCTTCTGAAATCCTTTATTTCCTTACCTAGTTTTGATATTTTCTCATTTATTCTTTTTTAAAATTAATTAATTAATTAATTAATTTATTGAGAGAGCCAGAAAGCAGAAGTATGAGCNCAGGCTCCATCCACTTCCGCCCAGAGCCCAGCGTGGGGCTTGAACTCACGGACTGTGAGATCTTGACCTGAGCTGAAACCCAGAGTCAGAGCTTAACTGCCTGAGCCCCCCAGGCGCCCCCCCCCACGATAAAATGTTATGGAAAGTCCTCTAAGATGTCCCAACGGTGCCGACACAGTGTTTCAGAGAGAAAGGAAGGGCGGAGGCACGAGGGAACATCAGGTACTTTTACCTTTGATGCCTGGGCGGAAGCTTGACATCCCTTTTCTTTAAAAAAAAAAAAAATAAGAAGAAGAATGAAAGAGATCATTTGTTAATCTTGTGATCGAATACTGTTTTCTCCAATTCGGCACGTATCCGCCCTCGAACCCCTTTCCCCTGCTCTGTACTCGCCCAGGGTTCGGGTCCATGCTCCGGGCCCTTGGTGCGCAGATTGAGAAGACGACCAATCGAGAAGCTTGCCGCGACCTCAGCGGGAGGAGACTCCGAGACGTCAATCACGAGAAAGCGTAAGGCGCGCGCTGGTCTGATTATTTTGGAGGGCCCGGCACGTCCACTGTCGATGGGGACTGTGCCTGTGCCGTGCGTACGGGGACAGAGACCCGAGATGTCAGCGTGCTCGTGCATCGTCCCCGGCTTTCCCTCCGTCCGCGGTTTGGTGGTTCCCCGCAGGATTTAGGGGCACCCGGCACAGCATGCTGGTGGGTGAGTGCGCCCCCCATCCCCCCAGTCCAGGGGAGGAGGACAGCACGTGCGGGGCCGTGGGGTCACCGGGGGTGAGAGCCTTTTCTGTAGCGACAAGCGTCTGCGCGGTCCGTCCACTCGGTCACACCTGTCTCGCGTCCCAGGATGGCCGAGTGGGTGAGACAACAGGCCGAGCGGGAGGCCGAAAAGGAGCAGAAGCGTCTGGAGCGGCTGCAGCGGAAGCTGGCGGAGCCGCGGCCCTGCTCGGCCAACCCGGCCTACCAGCGGCAGTGCCACGAGATGGCCGAGCGCCTGGAAGACTCGGTCCTCAAAGGTGAGCGGGCGGTGGCCCTGTCGGGGCCCCACCGTCCCCCACGCGGAGGGCAGCCCTCGGGCCGCAGAGAGCCAGCGGCCTCGCCCCTCGGCAGCAGCCCGCGCTGCACCCCCCAGAGCGGACAGCACCCCCTCACACGGAGTCTGTGCTTGACCCCAAGTCCTGGGGGGTCCACGGGCCCCCCGTGAGAACGCCCTCTGCGCTTCGGGACGGGTTCAGGTGTCAGCAGATGTGCTTCTAGTGTTCAAAACCATTTAATGGTTTGTAAGGAGAATGATGGCCATTAACTTTGGGTTTTTTCGCATCCAGAGCGGAGCGTTGGCCGCTGGGGGTTCGGTTGAATAAGAAGGAATCCTTTCAGTCAAGAGGTTGTGACGTCATGACGCATAGATGCACAGATACCACGTGCAAGGGGGCAGGGCGGCAGGTGTGGGGAGGCGGGGCCGGAAGCTGGCGTCCCACACTTGGTTCCGGAGCAGGAGTGCTCGGTGCCCAGCTGTGCGTCAGGTTGAGCTGACGCTCACGGTGACCGTGGGCAGTGTCGGTCTGGGCCACGACGCGGGTGTCTCCGAGCCCCTGCCGGTTAGGATTTAAGCGGCCTCCTCCTGACCCCGGAGCTGAGGCTGACCGTGTCCGCGCAGGGATGCAGGCGGCCTCGGGCAAGGCGCTCTCGGCAGGGAGCGGGGAGAGTCGGAAACGACCCAGCGCGTCGAGAACTGACGGAGGAGCCAGCGCAGGGAAGAGGAGGTGCTTCTGGTAAGTCCGTGCCGATTTTCATCCCGAGCAGGTCTGCGGGCTGGCGCGCTTCCTTGCCTCTCTGGCATAAACGCGCTTTATTTTTTCATTTTTTTTTCAAGTTTATTTATTCTGAGGGAGGGAGAGAGAATCCCAAGCAGGCTCCGTACTGGCAGTGCAGAGCCCAACATGGGGCTCGAACCCAAGGACTGTGAGACCAGGACCTGAACCGAAATCAAGAGTCAGACACTTATCCAACTGAGCCCTCCAGGCACCTCGAGATATAATATATATACGAAAATTCATGCTTTTTGATTGAATAGTTGTAGGAGTGTCAAAATCGTGTAACCGCTACCGACCTCAAGATACAGAGGGTCTCCTTTTCCTACAAATTGCTCGTGTGCCCTGCACCGATAATTCCCGTTCCCCTGACACTGGCCCTGGCAGCCACTGGTCTCTGGTGGGTTTGCTCTGATGGTGTCTTTTCTGGAAAGTCCTGCAGCCCTCTGCATCCCCCCTCCTCCCCCTTGCGTGTCCCCCTCCTCCTTCCACATCTCTCCCGTCTCATCTCCCTCCTCCCTCCGGGTCCGCCTTCCCTCTCATATCATGACGCTCTTGTCCGTGGCTGGGATTATATGTACCATTCATTCCTTTTTATTACCAAGTATTGTTGCTTCTATCTGTCCGTTCTCCGGTTGATAGTTTGGGAAGTTTCCAGTTTGGGGCGATTATGGATAAAACAGGATTTTCTCTTAACTGCCTGTTATCTTACCTAGTTTCTGACAGTTGAGATTCATACGAGATAGAAAACTAGCTTTAGACAGAATCAGTTTTGTTCACTTTAGAGATGAGCCCTCGGATCTTTGGGACGGTTGGTTCCAGCCTCGCTGAATTCCCCTCTTTATCCCCCGGAACATCATCCGAAACTCACCTGCTCTCCGTCTCCAGCAAGCAGGTCCTCAGATCTGGCAGGGTCTGCTCCCGGATGGGCTGCGACTCTGTGCCCCGTAGGAGCTGGGGAGGGCGTCACGCCTGTGTTGTCCCCGCAGGCTGGGCATGGAAGGACTGGAGACCGCGGAGTCGTCCAGCTCTGAGACCTCGGATGACGACGGAGAAGCAGCTCCCAGCACTTCAGGGACGAGCTCCCGCGCTCCCACAAGCAGCGGCGGTGGCGCTGAGCCGGCGGCTGACTCTGCCGGCAGCTCTCCGAGGACGGGCGTGCAGGGTGCAGACTCTAGGCCCCCAGAGCCGCCGCAGGCCCCCGGGACCCGCTCTGGGTGTGCCAGCTCCGCAGACCCCGAGCCGGGACGGACCTCCACTGGGGGTTGTGTGCAGGCGACCATAGCCGTGGAAACAGAGAAGAGCCAGGAGGAGAGGGGGGCAGGGGGTGAGGAGCCCGCAGAAGAGGGGGCAACCGGGGCAGGACTGACTGAGGAGACAGAGGCACAGGACGTGACCGATGGGGACACAGCTGCCCAGGCCGCGCCCGGAGAGGGCGGGGGAAGCGTGCCAGTGACCAAACCAGAGGATGGCCCGTCAGGAAACACGGTGAGTAATTCGGGGCCCCCGTCTCGGGCCAGGTCAGGTCTGTGGGCTCAGTAAGTAGCGGGAAGGTGTGTTTGACGACCAGCGCCAGGATGAGGTGAAGCTTGCCTACGCTTCTCCAGAATTCTTACGTTGTCTTCTGTTCAAGTCTGGGATTTGGATCATTTTGCCACAGGGTGGCGTCCATGGTCCCTAGTTCATTGGTTCTAAGCTGCGCGTTGATCGTTCTAGTAATCTCTGACTTTGTATGCATGTCACGTGTTATAGTTTGGTTGGTACTGTTTATTCCTTCTTTTTTTAACGTTTCTTTTGTTTTGAGAGAGAAAGCGAGCGAGCGAGGGGGCCAGGGCTGAGAGGGGGACATAAGAGGATCCACGATGCGGGGCTCGAACCCATGAGCCGAGAGATCATGACATGAGCCGTGAGATCATGACCTGAGCGGAGGGCTGACACTCAGCGGACGTGTCCCCCCAGGCACCCCTGTGCATTCTTCCTGGACTTTGATAACACGGTGGTAGCCAGGCCTGTGCAGCAGATGCGTTTTAGATCAGCAGAAACGGGCTCGTCTTCTAGCCCTGCGTCCCTGGTTACTCTTGTTTCTTTCTCGTGCGCCAGACTGTTGGGACAGCTGGAGGTGACGCTCCCTCCGAGGGGTGGGGGCAGCTCCCTTGTCTTTGTCTTCGCGTCTTCTGCTCTGCGGCCCACCACCAGAAGATGCGTCTTCACCACACGTTTTCCCTCCAGTCGCTCAGGGTCACTGTCTTCTGCAAACCAGCTTCTGAGAGGACTCTCTAGTGTTTACCGTTTGATCTAACGATTTGCTTTTTAGACTAGCGGCGGTGGGGGGAAGGGAGGACAGAGAGAGAGGGAGACAGAGTCCTAAGCAGGTTCCAGGCTCCGGGCTGTCAGCACAGAGCCCAGCGCAGGGCTCGAACCCATGAACCATGAGATTATGACCTGAGCCCCCCAGACACCCCTATGCTATTTTTACATATTAGGGGCTTTCTCCTGTGTGAAGTCTTAGAAACGTGAATAAAGGACTATGTTATGAATAAGATAAGGAGTAAGACCCGATTTGACCTCTCTGAGCCTTCAGTCGTGGAAACTCTGTTCTCGGTATTGAGGTTGTAGCGATGTGTTCCTCCCCACCGTGTGGGCCGTAAGTGGGGTTTTAGGGTTGGGCCAGAAATGATGAAACCAAGATTTACTCCTGAAATCTAACAAAATGACTCTTTCTAAAAAGTAAAGTTCAGAGAGAAGGATTAAGAGTCTGTCTCTAGAGCTCTTTAATAATTGAAGAATAACTTGCCGTGAGAGAAAATTACTATTCTTGAATGTGTTTCTTAACCCTCCCTCCCCCGCATGTGAACATCATCACCCCCTGCAGAGTGTCCGTCACCGGAAGTGCCTCGTTGTCTCCGAGAGTCTAGGAAGGCTGCCGGGCGGCTCGAACGATTAGTGCACAGTGTTTGGATTCATTGAGTTATATACATGGGAACTCAAACAGCCTTAACGATTCAGTTAGAGGGCATTAGGGCGATGGAACGAGGAGGAACAACAAGTGTTGTTCACCGTAATGTCTGAAAGGATGCCGCTCCTGGCAGTAACGGTGGGGGGGGAGGCTGGGGGAGGCTGGGTGTATCTTGCTGTTTGAATGACTGGAAAATCCAAAATAGAAGAAAAGTCGTATCGAGAATCTGGGGGTGGCCTGGGGAGCTCAGTCGGTTAAGCATCCGACTCCTGGTTTCAGCTCAGGTCACGATCTCGCAGTTCACAAGTTCGAGCCCCGAGTCGGGCTCTGCGCTGACACTGTGGACCCTGCTTGGGATGCTCTCTCTCCCTCTCTCTGGCCCTCCCCCTCTCAGTCTGTCTCTCTCAAAATGAATACACTTAAAAAAAAAAATCTGGGCATCTGGTAACTTCTGTGTCTGTCCTGAGTGCTGGTTTCTAACCGTATGGACGACAGCTTAACGCTTGTAATGAGAACGCGCGGAGCGACATTGAGACGATGGTTAAAATTCAGCGGCGAGTGACGGCTGATGGAACGGGAATTCCTCCACAAGCCGAGTGTAGTGACAGTTGAGGAAGGTCTTCGCGGGGGAGGAGCCGGTTTGAAACACTTTCTCTTCTCTTCTCTCAGGATGCCGCCGTGGAGACTCTGGACTTGCTGGCGTTCTCCTCCGTGGAGGAAATGGAGGCGCTGGGCTTGGACGGGCTCANGCTGCTGGCCCGGCCGCCCAGGGGGAGGAGGAAGTAGTGTCCGGCCCTGAGAGCCTGCGGCCCGGTGGCTCTTGGCCGTCCCTCCTGTTCGCATTAAAGCCGCCTTGTTAATGACCCGGTTCCAACTCTCCTTTTGTTCCCTGTTTATAGAATGCGAGTGTGAAACCGTCTGGGCCGGAAGTTTTCTTCGTGGGATGGCTTTTTATAACCGACTTCGTTTTCTTTAATAACCGTGGGGCTGTTCAGATTTTTCGTCGCCTCTCGTGTCATCCAGGCAGGGTATATAGCTCACTCTTGAACTGCACAGGCCTGAAAAGCCTGGGCCCACACGCATGTGGGTTTTTTTCAGCGAATACAGCGCGGCGCTATGAATGTATTTTCTCTTGGAATTTTTTCAATCACGTGATCTCCAGTTGGCTTTATTGCAAGAAGGCAACATGCACAGCATGCGTTCAGCCGCCATGTATGTTCTCGGTCAGGCCTCCGGTCAGCGGTAGGTTCCAGTAGTAGTCATGTCTGGGGGGCGTCGGAAGGTATGCACGCATTTGCGGCGGCATGGAGGTTGATGCCCCTAACCCCTGCATTGCTCTCGGGTCCGCTGTTATTTTCCAGGAATTGATTCATTTGACCCACGTTGTTAGGTTTTGGGACATGATGATTCACGCCGGCCCCTTATTTTTTTTTTTTTTTTTTTTTTAAATTTAAGTTTATTTTTGCGAGGGAGATGGTGCACACAGGGAAGGGGCAGAGAGAGAAGGAAAGAGAGAATTCCAAACAGGCTCTGCACTGTTGACACAGCCTGACATGGGGCTTGAACCCTCGACCTGGGAGATGAGGCCCTGAGCCAAAATCAAGAGTCGGACGCTCAACCGACTGAGGGCCCCTGCACCCCCACCCCCCCGGGGGCCCCTAGACTTTTTTCTAATAGAAGTACTTAAAGTTACACATTTTCCTTTAAGCACCACTTTAACTGCATCTCAAAATGTTTAGGATGCTGCGTTTTCATATTTAGTTGTAAATGCTTTTAAGTTCCTTGTCACTTCTGTGACCCTTGGGTTGATTATCCAGAAGTATTTTGCCTAATTAACAGGTGTTTGTTTTCTTTCCCCTAAGTATCTGATTCATTTGTGCTTTAATTCCATCCAGGTTGGAGACTGTGTGTATGATTTCAATCTTTGTAGTTTTATTGAGACTCAGATTATGACTCAGTACATGGTCTGTCTTGCTGAGTGGTCCACATACACTTGGAAACAAAATGTATTCTGAAGTGTCAGGTGAATTTGTCCTGTAATATCAGTTAGGTGATGAATACCATTGTTCACGTTTTCTGTGTCCTCACAGGTGGTTCTGTGTCTGTCACAGGTGGTTCTGTGTCACATGCTGGGAGGTGTTACAACCTGTTCTGTTTGTGCAGTTGTCTATTTCTCCAATTGTATTGATTTTACTTTCAAAGATCTATTATTAGGTTATGTTGTGTCCCACTAACGAATTGAGCGATTTTATTGTTACAAAATTTCCCCCTTTATCTCTGGTAATATCTTTTGTTTCCAATTCCATCCTTTCTGATGTGAATTAGACTTTTTCAGCCATCTTTTTTTTTTTAATATTTATTTATTTTTGAGAGACCGAGAGAGCGTGAGCGGGGGAGGGGAGAGAGAGAGGGAGACACAGAATCCGAAGCAGCTCCAGGCTGTGAGCTGTCAGCACAGACCCTGATGCGGGGCTCGAACTCCTGAACTGAACCGTGAGATCATGACCTAAGCCGAAGTCGGATGCTTAACCGACTGAGCCATCCAGGCGCCCCTTTTTCAGCCTTTTGATGCTTGTTTGCATACTTTTTGCTATTCACTCACTTTTTACCTCTCCGTGTCTTCCTATTTAAAGTAATTCCTATAGAATTTCTAAAGGAATTCCTATAGACACCATATAGTTGGATCTTACACTCTTACCTGTTCTGACAGGCACCACCATTGCTTACGGACAGATTTTTTTTTTTTTTTTAAGTAATATCTATACCCCACATGGGATTCAAACTCGTGACCCCGAGATCCATAATTTCGTTCTGCACTGAGCCAGCCAGGCGCTCCAGGCCATGCGTTTTAATTCGCGTTTGTTAACATGAGATGTGACTGTTGGTATAGTTAGATTTGGGTTTATCATTTTATTTTCTATTTTCTTAATGTTCATTTACCTTTGAGTGGTAGAGCACGAGCCAGAGCGGGGGACATAGGATCCAAAGTGGGCTCTGCACTGACGACAATGAGCCCGATGTGCAGCTCGAACCCACGGACCACCAGATCATGACCTGAGTCAAAGTCTGATGCTCAACTGACTGAGCCCCCCAGGAGCCCCTGAGTTTACCATTTCTTATTCTTTTGTTTGGATTAGGTTTGTATTTTAGAATTGTAGTTTAACTTACTGGCTTTTGAGCTGTACTGTCTTTCCCTAATTTTTTTAGCGGATGTTCCAGGACTTACGATATACGTTCGTAGGTTTCCAGTCTGCCTAGTGTCAGTGTAGCTCATCACGTAAAGTGTGGAAACTTGCCAAGTGTGTGGGTCCGTTGGCCATCCCTGTCTTCTGTGGTCTTGTTCAGATGTATTAAACTAGATTCCTTACAAATTCTGTAATAGGTTGTAATTTCTACTTTAATCACATATTTTAAATTAAGAGGAAAAGTCTTATATTTATGTACATATTTACCATTTCTGATGCTTTTCAAGTTCCTACTTGGAGATCTGGTATCATTTCCCTTTGGCCTGAAGAACTTTTTTTTTTTTTTTTTAGTTTATTTGAGAGAGAGAGACACAGAGACAGAGACAGAGTGGAAGTAGGGGAGGGGCGGAGAGAGAGGGAGACACAGAATCGGAAGCAGGCTCCAGACTCAGAGCTGTCAGCACAGCGCCTGACGCGGGGCTTGAACCCATGAACCCTGAGATCGTGACCTGAGCCGAAGTCGGATGGATGCTTACCCAGACCTTCTGTTTCTTTCATGGGGACACATCTCCTCTGATCCCTCAAGTTGATTTCTTTACAAACGCTCTTTTTTTTCCCCGCAGTATGTCCACCTGTGCACGAATTGAAGTCTTCTCGGAAGGGATAGATGTGCAAGAGAGACGCGAGGGCAGGGAGAGGGGAGGGAGAGTCCAGACGCAGATGCCCCCGGAAGGCGAGGGAAGGGGGGAGGATAGTGGAGGAAGAGTCCCAGCCTGCAGTGCAATTCCTTGCTCACGTTGTCTCTCTCTCTCTCCTAGAAATAAATAAAAAAACATTAAAAAAAAAAGAGTTTTTTTAATAAAAAATTAAAGGAAACAAACATTGTACTTAACCCAATATATTGAATGTATCATTTCAACATGTAGTCAATATAAGACAATAAGATAGTTCACTTTTGGGGGGGGTACTAAGTCTTTAAAATCTGGTGCATTTTACACTCAGAGCACTTCTCAGTCCAGACTGGCCACCTCGTGCTGAATTGGACTTGGTGGCTGTCGCGTGTCGGGGAGGGGTCGTGGGTGGCACCGTGCAGCAGCCCGTCTAAAACCCACACCGGCAGGCACGGAGCCTGGAGGAGACCCAACACCAAGGCCGTCAGCTCCCAGAGTTCTGTATTGACCTGTGTCTGTGCCCACCCAGAACATTCTCCACCTGCCCCCAGGGGTGGCTCACTTCTTACCCACATTTAAAGTGGCAATTACGTCTTCCTCATGCACATCCCTTCTTTCTCTCCTGCCTGTTCTCCAGATTGCCACTGTTCCTCCTAGTTATTTGACTTATTAAACATCCCTCTCCCCCCATAGGGAATACCCTTCACCATGGCAGAGATTTCTGTCTGCCTTGTTAATGCCGAGTAATGTTTATTGAATGAATGAACGCACTGTGGCCCGGATACAGTGTATTTTACAGGACGATGAGCAGAATTCCGAATACAGGCCCCATTCATCCGTGGACCATGTGGCACACCCGTGGGGCGTGTTTGAAACCTTTGCTTGTAGACGCAGGATGCCTTTGCAGGTTGTTGAGGAAAATGACTGGAACTGAATAGTTTACTAAAATAAAATGCGAGGGCAACTGAATGCTGGTGTGAAAGGCAATCCTCGAGGAAAGATTCGGTTTTCACTGCCTCCACCCATCTGTGCGAGGAACGCGGGCTCTCCCTGCTGCCAGCAGGGGGAGCTGGGCACCAACTAACTGATAGGAAATGGAGTTGGGCTGGGGGGGTTGGTGTGGGGGCAAGTGGAGAGAGGCGGTGGGGGAGTGGGGCAAGAAGGGTTCCTAAGACCCTCGGCCCCCCCCCACCTCCCCCACACACAGAATAAGGGACAGGGTCCGGTTAGGGGCAGCTGGCCGGGATTGGACCAGACTCAGTCCTTCCTGATTCTCGGATTCTCCTAGTTCACCTGGGCCTCTGTTCTGCAGATGGGAACCCATCATTTCCAGGCTTGCTCCGCATCCCCTAAAATCACCACTTCTCAATAAATGCTTCTCGGGGCGCCTGGGGGGCTCAGTCAGTTGAGCATCCAACTTCAGCTCAGGTCATGATCTCATGGTTTGTGGGTTTGAACACCACGTCAGGCTCTGTGCTGACAGCTCAGAGCCTGGAGCTGCTTCAGATCCTCTGTCTCCCTCTCTATCTGCCCCTCTCCACTGGTGCTCTCTCGCACGGGCTTGCTCTCAAAAATAAATAAAATGAAATAAGAATAATAGGGTTTACTGATAAAAACGATTTTGAAAGTTCTTAGGCATGAATTCTTTACATCCTTACTTTGGAAACATGATTTTGGGGAAAAGAGCCCCAAACAGTAAAGTGAGAAGAATGGGTAAAATTGGTGCCAAGGTGTACAAATGGAATATTGTAACTCTTGTACTGGTTGAGAGCAGCCAGATAGAAAAATTGTACGTAAGAACCCAAAATCATTGTGCGAGAACAAAGATTTGCCCTCAGGAAAGTGACCAAGGGCGTACAGGCAAAGGTTCACTGGAAGTATCACTGGGCGTGTGAAACGGATTATTTCCCCTGCTCCCTGATCGTCCATGTTCCCGAAATTGTGAGCCGGCTCCTTGTGGGCCACGCGTACATGTTAAGGCCCCTGAATGGGAATACATCACTGGGGTCCGGCTCAGTTTTATTCCACAGATACGCGTGAGATCCGCTCTACGCGCCCTCCTGGAAGGCAGAGCTCCAAGCTCGTGGCAGAGCTGGTGGGAGCTACAAGGAGTTTTAGAACGTCCACCATGTGCGTCTTGACGGGGGACTCTCCGTCCCTCTGGCAGAGTGAGGCAGGGTCACTGGGGAGGTGACTTGGGTGTTCAAAGATCCTCTCCTGCCCCTGACACAGCAGGACTCTATGGTGGGGGGTCTGCGTGCCACACAGCGGACTCCTGTACGCCGGAAGCGCCAGGGCTGAGTGGGAGGCTTAGAGGCTGCCCTTGGCCCCCAAAGCCCCCAGCAGACCCCCTCCCCCACCCCCGGGCCTCCCCAGATAAACATGGTGTCTAAGTCCCGACACTTCCAACATCTGCTTGTCTCCTCTGCTCCTCACAACAACTCTTCGAAGCAGATCCTGTGTTCATCCCATTTTACAGACAGAAACACTGAGGCTGACAAGGATTAACCCCCAGCCCCAGGCACAGGGCGCAGAGAGGACGGAGGCCGAGCGCTTGGGGCTCTGAGGCCCTGCTCTTTCCATCACCTTCTGGCCGCCTTGCCTGCCCACCCTCCTCGAGCTCAGGTTGGTCTTCTCTGCATCGCCCTCTGTCCCTGTGGGGCCCCTGGGGTCCAGGTGAGGGTATGAGTGTCTCCCAAGGAGACCCCACCTTGTCCCTCCTCTCCCCCTCCCCCGCACGGGAGGCAGCATGCAGCCTGCTGACCATTCAACCTCCTTGAGCCTCACGCCCCTCACCCGTGAAATAGGGACCATTGTCCCTGCCTCCTAAGGTGGCCTCAGAGTTTAACGAGGAACTGGGGGGCTGGAGTTACAACCCTGTGCTGTCAGGACGAAAGCCCAGGAATCGGGAGCAAGTGGGGCTCTCAGACCAGACCCCCCTGGAATGAGAACCCTTACAGACGCCGGTTTGGGGCCAGCGTCTTGTGCCCTGACGCACTGGGCTTGGGCACTTGTGGTGGCCTACGTGTGGGCTTTTATTTACTTATTTAAAAAAAAAGTTTAATGTTTATTTTTGAGAGAGAGAGGGACAGAGCACGAGTGGGGGAGGGGCAGACAGAGGGAGACACAGAATCCGAATCAGGCTCCAGGCTCTGCGCTGTCAGCACAGCGGGGCTTGAACCCACGAATTGCGAGATCATGACCTGAGCCGCAGTCGGATGCTCAACCGAGTCACACAGGTGCCCCATGTGTGACTCTTGATCTCAGGGTCAAAAGTTCGAGCCCCACGGTGGGGGTAGCGATTACTTAAGAAATACAAGTTTACAAAAATAAAAATAAAATGCAGATCAGATCGTGTCACCTTTGATGGCCTAGACCCCTAGCGGCTCCCCATGGCTCTGAGCCTTCCCAGGGTGGACCTCTCCTCCAGCCCCTGCCTGTAGCTGCAGGCACCGCTTCCTGGAACACACACCTCGCCCTTTCTGGGCCCCACACCCCAGCTGCCTCCCAGGATCGGGTCTCCCCCCCTTCATGCTGGCCCTTCCCATCCCAGACAAGCCCCCTCCGTGAGGAGGCCACCCCCTCACTCTCTCTTTCATGACCCTGTTTACTTCCTCCCCTTATCTGGTTTCTCTGGTGTCTTCTTTATTGTCTGTCTCCTCCCCTGGAAGGGGGGCTGCCCAGGCCCAGGCCGCGTCTGGGTCACAGCTGCAGGGCTGCAGACGGGGCCGGGTCCCCCCACCTCACACCGACCCCACCCCAGCCTCCTCTCCTCCCTTCAAAGGATGTAGGACACAGAGGCACTAAAAACATCGGGTAAAAATCAAGAGCTCGAGAAAGAAGTGGATTGAATCTTTTAACCACAGGGAAGAAAGAAAATCCAGGGCAACAGAATTTGAAAAATTTCCCCATGAGAAAGCGAAAGTTACGCTCATCTGTGTTCAGAAGTTTGTACCGGGGGGAAATCGATCCATTACACACAAAAAGGAATTTATTTTCAAACCACACGTGTCTGTCGAAACACATAAAAATACATAGCTGGAGGAAGATGACCAGACCCCGGTTTCGAGGGCGGGCGAGGCTCCGTGATGTTCTAAGAGGTTTTTCTTCTTACTCCGAGCCTCTCTGTTCACTGATGTGCCTCATAGTAAACGTAGCACTGAGTGTAACTTACACAGAGACGGGTGAGCAAATCCTACCGTACAGGGCGCGTTCTTTACAAACGGACTGTGTGATGGGCTTGTGCAGGGAGGATCTGAACGTCACCAGCGTCTGCAGAGCCCCTCTGTGCCCGCATCTGGGCCCCACCGCCCAAGGGCACACGCCATCCTGGCTCCTGTAAATGGAACGTGAAGTCAGTTCTGTCGCGCATGTGCGTGCGTGTGGGGTTCTGCGTGTGGTTTGGGGTGTTGTCCATTCAGCTGCATTGCTCTGTAGCGTCCGTTCTACGACCGAGGGACGTGGGGCCTCTTTCCCGCGTGGAGGCATCACCAGTAGCCGGCGATGAACGTTCAAGCACGTGCTGTTGAGGAGCGCGTGATGACACTTCTGCCGGGCGCACGCCCACGCTGGTCGTAGGCACGCATACACGCAGCGCTGGGAGGCGCGGGGAGATGTCACAGGCGATGCCTTCCGTCCTTCCTAATGGCTGTGGCCTGATGGCTAGTGACGCTGGGCTTCCTCTGGGGCTTGTCGGCCACGTGGACGTCCTCTCTTTAGTCTGCAAGACCGTTTCACGAATGCTCTGCCCCTGAGCGCTTGGAAGGCAGGTTCTTGGAGGGTGTGGGGTGAGGAATAGAGCTTGTGGGGCCGAGAAGCAGGTCCTTCTGCATGTTTCCCACACCGCACGGCCGCACGCAGCCGGGCCGTAAACAGCCTGCTTTAGACCCACGTCCTGAGCGAGGACCCACTCTTCTCCTGCCGCAAAGCGTGGCCAAGGGTCACGTCAGGGAACGCGGGCCATTTCTGAGGAGTCACCGGATGCTGGTGTGTCCTTCCTCCCCTCGGTGCGGCTACAGTCAAGCCGAGCGTCCGTGGTTACGTCGCTCCCCCAGGTTCTAAGCGGGCAGGTTCTTGGAACACCGTCTATGTAACCACTTGTCTGTTATAACACCAGAATTGCTGCATTTAGAACGAAGCCAAACTGGGGCGCCTGGGGGGACTCAGTTGGCTAAGCATCCGACTTCAGCTCAGGAAGCATCTGACTTCAGCTCAGGTCATGATCTCACGGTTTGTGGGTTCGAGCCCCGCGTCGGGCTCTGTGCTGACTGACAGTTCAGAGCCTGGAGCTGCTTTGGATTCTGTGTTTCCCTCTCTCTCTGACCCTCCCCTGCTCACGCTGTCTCTCTCTCTCTCTCTCTCAGAAATAAATAAAACATTAAAGAAAATTTTAGAATGAAGCCAAACCAACGAAAAAATCTCATTTTTCTGATTCGGAAACAAAAGCTTGCAAGAATCCTGGAAAACACAGAAGGAAGGCTAAAGATGACATGAAGGGGCGCCTGGAGGGCTCAGTCGGAGGAGTGCCCGACTTCGGCTCAGGTCACGATCTTGCGGTTTGTCGGTTCGAACCCCACATCGAGTTTTGTGCTCTCTCCCTCTTTCTCTGCCCCTCCCCCACTCACACTTTGTCTCAAATAGGTAAACTTGGAAATAAAGGGGGCTCCTGTAAGCATACCTGCTGACCGCTAGCTCCTCACAAGGAGTCCTCCCTGACCAGCGCCTGTGTGACGCCACCTTCCCGCTCCGTGGCAGGTCCTGGCGGAGGGCCCTGCGGACAGTTAAACAGCCTCTCAGATCCTTTCTTTTACTGTTTTTTAATTGTAAAGCACTTCCTAGCGCTTTCCGAGTTCCGGCGACCATGTTAAGTGCTTCCTAAGTACTGATTTGACAACCCTCCAAGGGAGGCTGGCCCCTCTTGTTCTGTAGATGTGGACAGTGGCTCCCAGGCGAGCCAGGCCTGGCCAGCGGGTGACACTGCCTGACAGCAGGCGCTGGGGCCACCCAGAAGCAGGGGGGTTGGGGGGCTCTGCTGTGGGCAGAAGAGCACCTCCGGCCTGGGTCTCAGGCACACGTTTCCTGACTCCTCGCTCTATTTTTATGTTCTTTGCTTTTCTTTTTTAATGTTTCTTTTTTGAGAGAGAGTGTGCGAGCAGGGGAGGGGAAGAGAGAGAGGGGGAGACACAAAATCTGAAGCAGGTTCCAGGCTCTGAGCTGTCAGCACAGAGTCCAACATGGGGCTTGAACCCACAAACTGCAAGATCATGATCTGAGCCAAAGTCAGACACTTAACCGACTGAACCCCCCAGGCGCCCCTCGACTGCTTTATTTCTTTCGGTGCCATCTTATTTCTTCAGGTGCGCTGGTGTCAAGCCCCATCATGTTTGCTGGGCCGGTGGCCTTTGAGATGGTGGCATCGAAGCCACTTGCTTTGCAGTCAAGGTTGTGGGCCAGCTGTGTCTTGAAGGCATTAGACCCGCGAGTTGGGGTGACGGGCCCCCTCCCACCCCAGGTGCTGGGTCCGCCCGGTCACCTCAGAGGGCTCCCTGACCCCAGAGCAAGGGCAGTCTGAAACTGGCTGCTGGTTCTGGGGGGGGGGGGGGGAGGTGGC
>NW_027532592.1:3195083-3221903 GCF_008692635.1 Crocuta crocuta
GGGGGGGGGGGGGGCTGAGGAGAATCCACATTGGCGCCAGCTTGTCCCCCGTTCCTGAGGGTGAGCTCCCTACAGGCAGGACCCTGCCTTTGTGTCCCCAGCCCCGATGTGTCTGCGGATTGATAGGGGCTCAGTGGATGTTGACTGAATACACGAACTGTGGATGGGATTAGCCCATCTACCGGGATTAGGGGCTTATTTCCCCCCCCCCCCGCCCCCCAGATTAGGGAGCTGTGGAGCGGCCTGGCTGGTCAGGGGCCCTGGGTTCAACAACCAGTGGGGCCCCTGACAGGCTGCGTGACCTTGACACGGAATTCCTTTGGGCACTTTGGCCTCGGTTTCCCTCCCCAGGGCCTCCGTTGTCTTGAGGGTAGAAAGAGACATGTGAGGGTCCGAGCCCCAGGCCGCCACACACCATGGGTGCCACACTGTGGGGGTGGGGGCGGGGAACCACGGGGCCCCGTCTGCCCCCACTCCTGGTCCTCCTGAGGAAAGGGGACACCGTTTGGGGTTCTTGGTTGGACTCTCTTCCCCTCCTCACGAAGGGGCTCTGCCCTTAGATGGGGCTTCAGCCCTCCACCCCCAAGGGAAGAAATTGACTGACATGAGTGCAAAGGCCATTGGGGCTCTGCCCGGAGAGGTCCCACGGAGGCTGAGGCTGGACTCTAGAAAGTTCTAAGCTTTCCCCACACATTCAGCTTCTGTGACATCCCATACGACTTCCATCTAGGCAATTCCCAGGTTTCTACTTCCAGCCCCGACCTCTTCCCTCCAGCGGCATCCTGGAGCTTCTGGAAAGTTCCACCTCGGGCCCATGCGGGGTGAGTGAGCTCAACTGGAGGCTGCCCCATGACCCTGACCATGTCCTGACCGCAACCCCCAGGGACCCTGAGCCAGAGCCATCTAGGGACCTGCTCCTGGCTCCACGGCCCAGACTCCGTGAGATGGTACGTGTTTGGTGTTGCAGCCACAGAGCTTCCACACCAGGGGTGGCCCCTGTCCCCAGGCTTCGGGCCCTGGCTCAGCGCGGGTGACCCCCGGGCCGCACCACCCCCAGGGAGCAGGCACAGAACCCCTGCATTTACCTGGTGACACAACAGACCGTCCGTGGCCCCGGGGTCGAGATGCCAGGTGCGTGTGTGTTGCTTACATTTGCAAAGTGACAGAGGGATCGAGTCACCAGCCAGATTGTTAAAAATCTGAGGGGAGGACGGACTGCAGAGTCGGGGTGGGGGGCTGAACCCTGGGTTTCCAAGCGGGTCGTCCGCTGGGTTGTATAAGTTAACACACACATACACACATGTGCTCATATCCATCACACATACATATCCATCATGCGCACACATATACACACAACACAGATATACACACATATACGTATACACACATATACATACACATCACACACCACACACATTTATACACACCTACACATACCACACACATATACATGCACACACACACCACACACATATACATACATATATACATACACATATACATCACACACCACACACACATATATACACACCTACACTCAGCACACACGTATACATGCACACATACACACATATATATCACACACCACACACACATATACACGTATACATACACATATACATACATATATATACACATACACACATATACTGACATATACTCCACACACACATGCATACGAACATATGCACATATACATCACACACCCACAGATGTTGTGTACACACACAACCCCCCCCCCCCAACATATGCACACACACACCCGACACACGTCTCTTTAGAAAACCCAGCAGCGCCCACCAGGAACCTCTCTGAGCTGAGACCAAGCGGCAGCCAAATGCTCAAGGTCAAGGGGCAGCCGAGAGCCACGTAGGAAGCAACAGGTGTTCCCAGGAGGTGCCGGGGCCGTGTGGTGGCCGGAGTGTCACACTCCCTAATGAAGGTGCAGGAAGTGGGGAAAGCAGCCCAGAGGGGATGGCAAAAGGGCCAGAGCTCGTTTCCTTCCCCAGATGGCCAGCGCCAGGCTCTGACAAAAGGCTGTGGCTCCTGGGGTGGGGTCCTCCCAGCGGGACCCCTGGGCTCCCTGCTCCCTCCTGTGGCTTTGTTTACCCAGCCGGCCTGTCCTGTCCCGCTGGAGAATGCGCACACCCTTCCTCCCGCCGTAGCAGCTGCCCTGGGGATTAGAGCTTCTCCTGGTGCTGCTCCGGCCTGGGTGAGTGCTGGCCCCATGGATGGACTCAGTACCTTGGCCTAGAAAACATGACCCGGTCCAGGCCGTTCAGACTGTCCATCTAGGGGTGCCTGGGGGACTCAGACCGCTAAGCATCCAGCTTCAGCTCAGGTCATGATCTCACAGTTTGTGGGTTCGAGCCCCCCATCAGGCTCTGTGCTGACAGCTCAGAGCCTGGAGCCTGCTTCCGATTCTATGTCTCCCTCGCTCTCTGCCCCTCCCCTGCTCATGTGCGCTTGTCCGTCTCTCTCTCTCTCTCAAAATAAAGAAACATTAAAAAAAAAGGACTCACCCACCCATGTATTCTCTCTTCCCCCCTTCCTCCCCCGCAGCCCTACTCAGCTAACCCTGAGAGCCAGCTGTTCGCTGGGCGCTGGGCTGGGCAGGACTACATGTGCCAGCTGGTGACTCTGTCGGCACCTGTCTCCAGATCGCCAGGAGGGAGTGTCACCCAGTGTTCCTATGCGGGGTCACGGCATCCAGAGAGCAGAGGGAGGCCTGGGCAGGGAGAGACGCGGCAGTCAGGGCACCAGCAGAGGGTTTTCATGATGGAGGTGAAACTTCTGTCACACCTGCCCATGGAGACTGTCTCCAGGGCGAAGAGGAGACAAAGGACTAGGCAGTAGCTGACCTTCCCTGGGCTCTTCTGCGAGAGGCCAGGAACCTGGGTCGTGCCACAGAAGTGGCAGCCGGGGGTCCCCCAGGCAGAGGGGACACGGTTCAGAGTCAGCTCTGGCCTCCCGCTCCTGTGTCAGGGCTCTGGAAAGTGAAGGCATCCAGAAAGACACGAAAGAGGTTTTCTGCAGGAGAGGGTGGTAGTGGAGAATATTTATTTATTTCTGCTCTAAATGTTTATTCATTTTTTTTAAATGTTTTTATTTTTTAATTTTTTTTATTTATTTTTTTTTTAATTTCTAGGAGAGAGAGAGAGAGAGAGAGAGAGACAGCGTGAGCAGGGGAGGGTCAGAGAGAGAGGGAGTCACAGACTGAAACAGGCTCCAGGCTCTGAGCTGGCAGTCAGCACAGAGCCCGACACGGGGCTCGAACCCACGAACCGCGAGATCATGACCTAAGCGAAAGTCGGACGCTCAACCGACTAAGCCACCCAGGCGCCCCTGTTCATTTTGAAGAGGAGGAGGGACGAGAGAGGTGGACAGAGAATCCAAAGCAGGCCTCAGGCTCTGAGCTGTCAGCACAGAGCCCGACGCAGGGCTCGAACTCACGGACCCCGAGATCGTGAGCTGACCTGAAGTCAGATGCTTAATGGACTGAGCCCCCAGGTGCCCCGAGAATTAACAGAAATTTAGAGGGAAATATGGACCCACGTGATGTTACCTCCAGAGTGTTAGGTAGGAAACTCTGTTTGCATAGATCGTGGTTGTGTTTGGAGCACTGAGAGAGAGAAAAGCACCTTCCTGTCCGTCTCTTCTGACTCTCAAATGTGCAGGGAAAGCCCAGAAAAGACCTCACGACAAAATTCTTCTCCTTTTTTTCCCCTGAGCCCTTTCTTTCCTCTCTCGGGCAATCAGGAAGCTGAGGAATGGTCTGGAACGGCCAGGTTACGATGCCCCGAATGGCCAGACGGGTGTTCCCTCCCCCACAGGCGTGCTCCCGCGGTCCCAGCCGGCCTCCTCCCTGCCTCCGTCGGACTCCAGGACCACATGCCCAGCGAGGCCCGATCCGCAGGCCGGGGGTCCCGCCGCCTGCGGCTATACAGGTTCCTGGGCGATTCCAGGCAGGCATCACCACACCCCAGACTCGCCCACAGAACATACCTGACCTGAGAGAAGGTGCCAGAACGGGGCAGGTGCAGGGCGGGGAGCCTCCTGCCGAGCTCAGGCTGGCCCAGCTGTGCAGCAGGACGGGGCGGGGCAGCACCAGGGCAGGGAGAGCCACCCACGAGCCGATGCGCCCTGAACGCAGAGGCCTGAGCAAGCCGCCGGCTGGGCTGCCCACAGGCCACCTGGGGAGGAGGGGACTTCGGTCAAGTGCACTGAGTCCCATTGCGCCTGCGCGGGGGCACGGAGTATAGCTCACCCTCCAACAACGTGGGGGTCGGGGCGCCAGCCCCCGTGCAGTCAAAGTCTGCGTGTGATTTTCAACTCCCCCCACATGTAGCCCCCTAAATAGCCTGCTGTGGACCAGAAACTAACCGACCACACAGTTGACTAACACGTATTTTGTACTTTGTGTATTATGTACCGTATTCTTGCAATAAAGTAAGCCGGAGAATGGAAGTGTCATTAAGAAAGTCATAAGGAAGGGGCACCTCGGTTAAGCATCTGCCGTCAGCTCAGGTCATGACTTCACAGGTTGTGAGTTCGAGCCCCATGTCGGGCTCTGTGCTGTCTGTGCCAAGCCCCCTTCGGATCCTCTGTCCCCTGCTCTCTCTGCCCCTCCTCCCCTCAAAAAAAAAAAAAAACCACCTTAAAAGTATATTATGAAAAAGAAACTCACAAGGAAGGAAAAAATACACTTAATGGGACTAACCGTCTAGTGGAAAAAAAAGTGTGTGTATCAGGAGGCCTGTGGAGTTCAGACCCGTGTGCGGCGTTCATATGGCCTCATGCCCAGCCTTCACAACACATGCTTGCAAAATAGTCTTTACACACACGTGAAGCTAATATAACACTGTATGTTAACTATACTGAAATTTAAAAAGTCATTTTACCATTCCCTAGGTTTAAAAAAAAAACAAAAAATAGGCTTCTTCGGGCACCTGGGTAGCTCAGTTAAGTGTTGACTTTGGCTCAGATCAGGATTTCACCGTCCATGGGTTCGAGCCCCGTGTGAGGCTCTGTGCTGACATCTCGGAGCCTGGAGTCTGTTTCAGATTCTGTGTCTCTGTCTTTCTCGGCACCTCCCCCATCCGCTCTCTGTGTCTCTCTGTCTCTCAAAGAGATGTTTAAAACAAAAACAACCAAATCCTCTCCTTCGAATCCTGTCTCCCTCTCTCTGCCTCTCCGCTGCTCATGCTCTTGCACTCTCTCACACTTTCATAAATAAATAAACAAACAAGCAAACATAAAAAAATAAAAAGTCTTTACAGAACACGAAAATCTCTGGCAATCCAGGTTGGTAAGTGGTTTGGCCTTCTTTCACCTTACAAAGCCCTGGGTGGGAGGGCTGATTCAGACAGCGTTGTAAGTCACGTCCCCCCTCTCATCCCCTCTCTTGAGGTCAGAAGAGGTGATTTTGTGGTTTGCCCGCCTGTCAAGGCCCACCCTGACTCCACAGGCTGCGGGACCAGACTGTCCCCCAGATCCTCAGTCCTTGTGGGGGGGGGGCTGCTCCCCGCCGCCTCTGCATGACAAAGGCCACCACCCTCCCTCCCACTGGCTGATGAGCCCCTCATAAAAAGTGTCTCAATCCACATTCGTGTTTTTGTTTTGGCCACTGGTTAATTGCCCAATTATTGTATTTCCCCAGCAAAGCCTCAGTCGGCCTGGAATCCACATTCGAGACCAGAAGCCTGTGCTCGTGGAAACTTCAGGAGTCAGGAGCTCTGGCCTGTGCCTGTCTGCTTCTCCTCTGCCCCTGCCCAGCCCAAGCCCTGTCCCCAGGCTGATGGAGTCCCCAGCGCTCGTCTGGGGCTGATGGGCGCGCCCTGCCGGCTTCTGGGGGGGCCGGGGGGGGGGCTGTGTACTGGAAAGAGCTTCAGGGTGAGGAAGGAATCCGGCCCAGGAATTGGATGGCCTGACTTTATGGGTGACTGTGGGACTTTGGCAAAGTGGTCGCCTCTCAGCCTCAGTTTTCTTGGCTTTGAAAACCGGAGGGGGTGGGAGGGGCACCTGGGTGGTTCACATGGAGCTTGATCTGGGCTCAGGTCATGATTTCTGGTTCCTGAGCTGGAACCCCGCATCGGGCTCTGTGCTGACACACTCTCTCAAAATAATAAATAAGTAAACATAAAAAGTAAATAAAATAAAACCCGCAAGGGGGCAGAATGTCCTGGATGGTGCATTTCAGCTTTCAGCTCCCCGATTCTACAAAGTAGCGGGGGGGGGTGGAGCAGGGCCCCTTGCCGGGCAATCCCTCTGGGATGGGAGCCACGTGCTCCCAGGCTCCCCCGAGGGAGGTCCCCACCAACCAGGCCCCAAAGCCACCAGGCCCCAGAAGCCCGTCCCTCAGTCAGAGATGCCGGGTGTGGACTCCAGTCCACACTGAAGACCCAGTTCTAGAGCCTTCTCCGAGCTGGGAGGCCAGAGACAAGCCTCGGGGAGGCAGAGAATCCAGCAGAGGAAAGTCGGAAGGTCTTTTTACTTTTTTTTGGGAACATGGGGTTTCAGTGTAACTGGTCAGTTACCCCTGGTGCAAAAGGGGGCCTCCCAGATGTGGGGGTGGGGAACCTCCTGTCCCTGTGCACCAGAGACCTGCCCCTCCCCCAAGCCTGTGACACCTGGTCCCGGCTGGAACCAGTACAGGGGTCCACACAGCGAGCCTCCAGCCCGAGATGCTGGGGGCCTCGTGGCGGGCAGGGAGGGGGGGTTCCCTGACAAGCAGGAGGCACCCTGGGTGTTATTTCCTCGGACAATCCCAGCCAGTGATAAGCCTCAGGGCTTCCGCTCACCACGCGGCAAGGGTGGCGGGCCGTTGCATATTTATGGGACACCAGCTCAGGACAGCTTCCTGGGACTAAGGGCCACCGGTCCTGGGTCGCCTGGGAATGTGACACTTCTGCACCTTTTGGCCCAACTTCAGGCCCAAATGTCTGGATCAAGTAAGCCCCTGCTAATCACTCGCAAAGAAAAGCGAGAATGCACTTGGCCCCCCCCGAGGGGGGTGGCGCCTCACCGTGCAGGGGGGTTCTGATGATGGGAGACAGGAGCTCTGACATGGGCCCCTCCCTGTGAATTGCACTAATTCTGCGGATGCGAGGTGGGTGGGGAGGGGAAGGGGCGACGGGGAAGGAGCTGAAGCCATGATTCTCCTCCCCAGTCTGACTGCCCCGGGTTTCTGTGCTTCCCCTCACTCACACCAGGGACACACGCCCCAGCATCCCGGGTTCCTCCCATTCAAACATTCCAGGATCCAGGACCCTCAGCTGGGTGACCTTTGGCGAGTCAAGGAGCAGTGTCATGGCTCAGTTTCTGTATAAAATGGGGACAATAGGGGTGCCTGGGTGGCTGAGTCACTTAAGGGTCCGACTTTGGCTCAGGTCACCATCACGGTTTGTGAGTTCCAGCCCCGCATCAGGTTCTGTGCTGACAGCTCGGAGCGTGGAACCTGCTTTGGATTCTGTGTCTCCCCCTCCCTCTCTGTCCCTCCCCTGCTCATGCTCTGTTTCTCTCTCAAAAATCAATAATAAGCATTAAAAAATACTTTCAATAAAAAAAGTTTTAAAAATGGGGACAATGATGGTAAGTGGTGAGGGTAAAGTACTAGGTACGGGGAAGTGGGCGCTGTAATGGGAAGGGGCCAAAAGGTGGACTTCTTATTAAGTAGGTGGTGGCGATGTGGGGCACACAGCATGCTGAGGATACTTAGCAATACTGTGTTGTGTGTTTGCAAGCTGGTAAGAGAAAGTTGGAACAATCTTAAAGCTCCTTACTGTGTGTGGGGAGCAGCTGGCCGTGTAAACAAATATCAAATCATTCCTTTGTGTACCTGAAACTAACATAATGTTTTATGTCAATTACACTTGAATTAAAACAAAGAGGGGCACCTGGGTGGCTCAGTCGGTTAAGCGTCCCACTTCGGCTCAGGTCATGATATCATGGTTCGTGGGTTCGAGCCCCGCGTCGGGCTCTGTGCTGACTGCCAGCTCAGAGCCTGGAGCCTGTTTCAGTCTGTGACTCTCTCTCTCTCTGACCCTCCCCTGCTCACGCTGTCTCTCTCCCTCTCTTTCAGAAATAAATAAAAGCATTAAAACAAAAAGAGCTCATGTGTGTAAAGCACTTAGAACAGTGTGTAACCCACAGGCACTGTTACCTTTATGTTTATGATCAGCGTTATTCCTCTAATTCTAAGCCCCCTCCGCTGTTATTATATGTGATTGCATGTTATATTTGCATATACACATGGTGGCAATTTGTATACAATGTCCCTGGGTTCTGATCCAGAGACTGTTCCGCCCTTGAACACCAGAAGTTTCTCCTTCTGCCTGGGATGTGCAGGAGCACAGAGGCGGGGGGTGGCATGGGACACCTGTCAGTGATGTAGCAAATCACGGAGGAGACAGGTACTTCCTGGCCGCCGGGCCCCTTGGTGCTCAGGCACATCTGTGTCAGAACACCAGGATAGGAGGCTGCCACGTTTCCTGCACCTCCTCAAATCCACTGTACCACGCCTCTGGGGACAGATTCGGGCATTGGCCTCTAGCCTCCAATCACTGAGTGAGCGGGGGCACCTTCCTTCCCTGGCCAGAGTTCTGGCTTTGAATCCAGAAGGTACACCTACCTCCTCGGGCTACTGTGAGTCATGTTCAGAGCTTAGAAGGGCTCCTGGCCCATGGCGGGCACTCAAAAACTGATTGTTCTTGTTACCGGCATTTTTAGGAAAGCCTCACCCTGAAGGTGCCCTGGTCGGCAGATGATAAGGAAGGCAAATGTTCCCATTCGCTCACTACGTGCCAGGCACGGGGCTGAACCTCTTCCACTGCTAATCCGTTTGATCTCGGGCCAGCCCTGTGAAGTAGACCTGATTGTGACTGCCTGTCCTTCAGAAGAGGAAACTGAGGCACTGATACATTAAGGAACTTGCTGGCTGTTCCCCGCCCAGTCTAAACTGTGTGTTTGGTGGCATACCTGAGGCTTTGGACAGGACGTGACTCTGGGCAGCTGTGGTCTCTGCTTCAGGTCCCTGTCCCTTGACCTGTGTCCACCTGAGTGCCCGTGTGAGCCGGGGGCCACGCTCAGGGCGTGGAGGACCCCCAGAATGGGGCTCCTGCCCGAAGAGCTTTGAGCCTGTCTTGTGACAACAAACACGTGCAAAACTGCTCTTCCTGGGACGCCCAGAGAGCCGGTCCTGACCGTGGTGGCTTCCTCCGTCACGGAGGGGACAGTCTTCCCAGGGCTTGTGGAGAGGAGCAGTGGGGGAGGGGGGACTTGTAGGGACAGAGATGGGAGCAAGATGAGTTTGGGGGCTTCTGGGAAAGCTGAGTGCAGGAGCCCGGAATCCTCTCCCTCTTTCCTTCCTTCCTGATGAACAAACGTAGACCCAGGGGACAGATTTAAACAGTGGGCTCATGGGACTCTCTTTTTTCCATAATAGGCCCCCTTTTTCAGTACTAGGATGGGGGCTGGGCCAGGGAAATTCGACAGGCACTAGTTATCCCAGAGCTGCCCGGACAGCACAGCCAGAGGCCCCAGACTGCTGTGGCATCCAGACGGGCCTTTGTGCCCTTTCCAGACAGCCCCCTCCTCGAAGCACCAGGACCTGTCTGGCCACTGAGCTCCCAGGAGGTCCGAGGGGTGTGACCTCCCTCCCTCCCTCCGCCTGGCCTGGCCCAGGGCTGCCTATAAAAGTGGCCCGGCCTGGCTCTCCGCACAACGGGCTGGGACCCTCGCCGAGCCTCCTTGGGGGACACGTCTGCTCTGCCCCCCACCCCCACCCCCGCCCCCGGCAGCACCATGGGGCCCCTGTGGCTGTGCTGGGTGCTCTGGGCGCTGCCCCTGCTGGGCCCCGGGGCCGCCCTGACCGGGGAGCAGGTGCTGGAAAGCCTGCTGCGGCAGCTGGGCCTCAGCGAGGCGCCCGTCCCGGCCCAGCGCGACGCGGAGGAGCCGGCCACCCCGGCCCACGTGAGGGCCCAGTACGTGGCCCTGCTGCGGCGGAGCCACGGCGCCCGCTCCCGGGGGAAGCGGTTCAGCCAGAGAGTCCGAGGTGAGGCCGAGGAGAGGCCGAGGTTGGGGAGGCCGAGGCTGGGGGCCTGTCCCGGGGCGGCTGTTGGGGGCCCGGGCCCCAAAGGGCTGTGAGCACTGTGGGGTCCGGGGCCCTGGTCTCCGTCTGCACCGGGGGCCCCATGGGTAGAGCCGAGGCAGGAATGACACCCCTGTGGGTGCAGAAGGCCAGTGGGAGGAGGGGAGAACGGAGAAGGGGACTTGGTGCTGGTGACAGAGAGGACAGTCTTGGCCAGTCAGGTGCCTGGAGGCCTGGGGATGAGGAGGCTGCCCTGAGCCCTCTGCAGAGCTGGCCGGCAGCGGCCATGTGGCCGATGGTCAGGTGGTCATGTTGTGAACCCGGAGCCTCAGGTGTTGGGGACATGTGACCTGGTGTCTCTGGGGAGCAGGAGCTGGTGACACGCCCCGGGCCCCTCTTCCTCCGGCTGGGGACATTTCACTGGGCGAGGGCCCCACAGCAGGCGGGCAGAGGACAGGAGTCAGGGCTCTTGTCCTCCCTCTTGGAAAGGCCACTCCCCGCTGGTGACCACAGATTTCCGAGGCGGGTTCTCTGCCCTCCTCTCCCCGCCGCCCTCCCACTTTAGCTGGGTCCCTTTGCCTAAGGAAGGCTGCGTGTCGGGGTGCCTGGGGGCTCAGTTGGTTAAGCGTCCCACTCTTGGTTTGGGCTCAGGTCATGATCTNAAATTAATTTATTATTTATTTACTTTGAGAGAGGGAATGAGAGAGAATCCCAAGGAGGCTCCTGATGTTCGCACAGAGCCCGACGTGGGGCTCGATCTCATGACCGGGAGATGGTGACATCAGCCGCTGTCAAGAATCGGATGCTTAACGGACAGAGCCACCCAGGTGCCCCAAGGCCGTGAACTTCTGGCGGCAGCTGAGCCGGCCCGGGCAGCCGCTGCTGCTGCAGGTGTCCGTGCAGAGGGAGCACCTGGGCCCGCGGGCCCCCGGCGCCCACAAGCTGGTGCGCTTCGCCTCCCAGGGCCGGGAGGGCACGGGGCAGGCCGAGCCCCAGCTGGAGCTGCACAGCCTGGACCTCGGGGCCTACGGGTAGGCGCCGGGCCCTCGGGGAGCCCCACTCACGGGCGGAGGGGGGTCAGCCCCTCGGCTGAGCTGGGTGTGACCGGGGCGCCGTGGGAACGAGCGAACGCTGGTTCTCTGCCCGGCTCTTGGGACTGACGGCACCTGCTCTGTGGCGTGGGGTTCTGGGTCGTTCTCCATCCTGAGCGCAGACAGCAGCCTGCTGAACGTGAGGAGAGCCGGCGGGCACACCCCCCTCTCAGATGCCCCCGCAGCGCCCCCCCATGACCTCGGCTGACCTGTGCCCCTCCTGCCCCCACAGAGCACGAGGCGACTGTGACCCTGGGGCGCCGGTGGCGGAGGGCGCCCGCTGCTGCCGCCAGGAGATGTACATTGACCTGCGGGGGATGACGTGGGCTCAGCACTGGGTCCTGGAGCCCCCCGGCTTCCTGGCCTACGAGTGTGTGGGCGCGTGCCGGCAGCCCCCCGGGCCCTCGACCTTCACAGGGCCGTTCCTGGGGCCACGACGGTGCATCGCCTCAGAGACGACCTCGCTGCCCGTGATAGTCAGTGTCAAGGAGGGGGGAAGGTCCAGGCCCCAGGTGGTCAGCCTGCCCAACATGAGGGTGGAGAAGTGCGCCTGCTCGTGGGACGGGGCACCCGTGCCCAGGAAGCTGGGGCCTTAGGGGTGGGGGGCGGCCACCGAGGCCTCTAACGGGACAGGTGCACCATCCCAGGCCTTGGTGTAGATCCTTCTCCTTCGTGTGTTAGCCCTGCCCCCACCGGGTGCCCCTGCCTTAACTGTCCTGCCTGCCTGCCCGGCCTTCCCCGTCCTCTGTCTGTCCCTCACCCCAAGCACTTACAGGAGTAACTCATGCAGCTGGATCATCAAGCTGGGGCCACAACTGTGACCTCAGGCAGACTGCTCGGTAGAGGAAGTAGCCGAGCACAGATGGTCAGCTGGACCTTCTCTTCTCTGGCAAATTTGAGACGAGGCCTGGGGACAAGATTCCCATGATGAGAACGGGAGAAACAGACTGATTTACTCTATGACATGAGGGATTAAAACACAACAAAAAACTCCCTTTCCCCTATGGAGGGAGGAGGTCTTAAAAAAAACAAACAACAATACCTGTTCCCTAATGCGTTGACTGATTGCTGACCTTACTAAACATCCTTGGGTCCCTGCTCCCTAGGAGATTGCTGGCAGGGAGGACAGTGGGCTTCCAGCTGGGGGCAGTGGGCAGGGACTCGGGACACTTACTGGAGCCAGCAGGGCCACAACTGTGACCTCAGGCAGATGCAAAAGCCTCCAGGCCACCGGGTTCCTCTTAGAAAGGAGGAAGTGGGATCCAGCTGTAGGTCATTACCGTGGGGACCTGAGAGCCCTGATGTCACCCGCTCCTCTTTGGACCGAGCATCGCCCGTGCATAGCTAGCGTCTCTTCCCCACTGTTTTAGAGAATTTACCACCAGAACCTGCATGTGTTGACTTAAAAAAAAAATTTAGCAAAAACAATTGAGTATAAATCATCGGCTGAAAGAAAATAAAGTGCTGTTTCACTGGACCTCTGCAGTTCGTTCCTGGCACTTTTTTTTTTTAAATGTTTTTTTATTTATTTCTGAGAGAGAGAGAGAGACAGCATGAGGAGGGGAGGGTCAGAAAGAGAGGGAGGCACAGAATCCAAAACAGGCTCCAGGCTCTGAGCTGTCAGCACAGAGCCCGATGCGGGGCTCAAACCCACACACTATGAGATCATGAGCTGAGCTGAAGTCGGACGCTTAACCAACTGAGCCACGCAGGCGCCACAGTCCCTGGCACTCTTTACAGGAGAGAGGAGGGAGAGATTGTGGGCCACGAGATCACGTGATGATGTGAAGACAGGGTGACCACAGCCTCCCGTCTATGGGGGGCTGAATACCGCAAATCACTAAGTTTATTTATTTATTTTTATTTTTTATTTATTTCTAGAGAGAGAGAGAGAGAGACAGCGTGAGCAGGGGAGGGTCAGAGAGAGAGGGAGTCACAGACTGAAACAGGCTCCAGGCTCTGAGCTGGCAGTCAGCACAGAGCCCGACGCGGGGCCCGAACCCACGAACCGCGAGATCATGACCTAAGCGAAAGTCGGACGCTTAACCGACTAAGCCACCCAGGCGCCCCCGCAAATCACTAAGTTTAGACTACGTTTCATTTCTGTACCCTCCCTGGACTCTTGTTCCAAAACTAGTGAATAGTCCCTCGCATATGCCACCTCTTTACTGCCCATCTGGGGGGTTCCGTCGGCTAAGCGTCCGAGTTCAGCTCAGGTCATGATCTCATAGTTCATGGGTTTGAGCCTCGCACTGAGCTCGCTGCTGTCAATGCAGAGCCTGCTTGGGGTCCTCTGTTCCCATCACTCTTTGCCCATCTCCGCATGCACGCTTGTGCGCTCTCTCTCTCTCTAAAATATATAAACATAAAGAAAAAAAAAGAAAGCGCTTTAACCCTTGCACTGGTCATGGGGACAGGGCGCAGGGTGACAACGGTGTGGCAGGCAAGCTAACATGTAGTGAGCGTTCACCATACCAGGCCACTGTTTGGGGCCACCTTGCATACATGATAGCACTTAGTTCTTGCACTGAGTTGCTGGAGGTATGTATCATTATGCCCATTTTTCAGATGAAGACATCAAGCCCGAGGGGCTGCAAATCTGTTGCGTCTCTACCCCACAGAACGCGTTAGAACACTCCTTCCCCACTGGAAGCCCCAGGGAGCCTGCTGTGCTGACCACAGGGGCTTTCGTCACTGTGTCATTTGGAAGCTGTCACATCGGGCAATCCCCCTACGTTCCCCTTTCCCAGTCAGCTGCGTTTCCTTCTGCGGGGCTGTTGCAGGTCTTGGACTCAGTTTTACCCGCAAAGCTCACAAAGAACAACTGAACGGTGGAGGCGGAAATGGAACTAGTGTGTGGACAGCCAGGAACTGAGGACGCGGTGAGTGTATCGCTGGAGGGGGGAGGGCGGGCTGGGTTCTGGCTCGGGCACGGCCGATCACCTCCCTGAGACACCCTTCCACGTGGGATGTCGTGAGCACCGGGGTCTGTAGCCGTGTTCTCTCCAAGAAGGGTATCAAAGCCTTCTATAGAATCCCACCAGCTCCCCCGTGACCTCTCCATGGCTCTAAATGATCGGTCATCTGTGGCCTCCCAGCCAGTCACATTCGATCAGTGGCAAGAAGGAGCCTGTTCACATCATCCCCTGTGAGGAAAAAAAAAAAAATCCGGGAGATTGGCCTCATTTCAAAATGTAAGGATGTGTCCCTCAGCGCAGGGAGACAGTGTGGGGGGACAGAATGTTCTCCCCAAGTACCTCCGAACCTCCCAATCCTTGGAGCCTGTTAGGTTATGTGTCAAATGGGATTTTGCAGATGGGATTAAAGCAACAGCCCTCAAAATAAGGAGATGATCTGGGATTACCAGAGCGCATCCAATCGAATCATAGGATTCCTTCAAAGCAGAGAACTTTCTCTGGCTGGAGGCACAGGGATGAGGCTATTTGGGAAGGTCACTGAGGACATGACCGCCAGTTGACCTGTGAGCGGGACCCGGCCTATGGAGGCTCCTCGCCTCCTCTCCTCTCCTTGGGATGTGGCCCCGGGGGGCCTCGCAGCCTCCCAGAAGCTGCCCCAGGGATGGCCCTCAGATAGAGACGCAGCGCTGGGACCAGCTGGAGGGGGTGTGTGACCGAACCCCGCTGCGGCTGCTCCATGGCACGTGGGGACAGGTGCGGGGGGTCCGCCATCTGGCAGCCCCCAAGCCCGGCCTCGTGAGTCAGTTCCCTGTGGTCACTGCCCCTGCTCCCTGGCCATCTGGAGTAGCCTCTCTCCTCCGTCCCTCCCTGTCCTCCGTGTTTGGGGGCCGCAGTTGGATCGCGGCCCGGAGCCACCAAGAGGGTGTGGCCAACAGAGACAGAAGAGGGGGTCAGAAAGTTTTGAAGCAGGGCGCTTAGGTGTCATCTGACTTGATTTCGGCTCAGGTCATGATCTCACAGTTTGTGGGATCCAGCCCTGCATAGGGTCTGCATCGACAGCGCGGAGCCTGCCTTGGATTCTCTCAAAATAAATACACACTAAAAAAATAAATAAATAAAATGCAGATTTACTATGTGCCTGACTTGTAGGAAAAAGAGGCATCAAGTTATATGCCAAAGAGTCACGTTGGATCTCTTTATTTATTTTAAATGTTTTATTTATTTCTGAGAGAGAGAGGCAGGGTGAGCAGGGGAGGGTCAGAGAGAGAGGGAGACACAGACTCCGAAACAGGCTCCAGGCCCTGAGCTGGCAGTCAGCACAGAGCCCGACGCGGGGCTCGAACCCACGAAGTGTGAGATCATGACCTGAGCTGAAGTCGGATGCTTAACCAACTGAGCCACCCAGATGCCCCACGCTGGATCTCTTTAGGTGGTGGGATTAAAAGCACTGATCGTGTTTCCATTTGATGAAATTGAAGTGTTTTCCACCATCCACACGGATTGCTGGTGTAATAACCAAAAAATAACAACTAAAGCAAAAATGCTTGTCAAGGGTGTTTCTCTGGAGAGCCTCCTAAGTCAGGAAGGATTAGGGGCGAGGGTTCTTGCCAGAGGGTTAGCTGGGAGCCGTTCAGATTCCCCCCGGGGTCATGTCCATTGCTAGGAGGGGTGAGACTGCTAATGGGACCAGGAAGGAGGCCCCTGGGGATAAGCGCCTGGACAAGTGGGGGCAGAAAGGAAGCATTGTCCACGGCGTCTGGGAAGGCAGGAGGGGGAGGGGCAGGACTGGGGGAGGGCGGAGCAGGAGGGGCCACGGCCCCTGAACCCTCTGACCGGAGGAGGAGGAGGTAAGAGGAGAGGGGGGAAGGTGGGAGGCCCGGAAGCACGGTGAGCTTCCCCATTTCCTTTCTGGGCTTCTCTCTGCCTGTTGCAATGGAGTAAAATGGATGGAGAGGGCGCCCGAGGACACAGGCGCGAGCCAGGGACAGGGACGTCACGGCAGGATGGCAGCACCAGGCTGGGGCTGTCCTCATCCTCGAGGGGGCGTCCTAAGCGGCCAGAGGCGGGAGGACAGGCCCTTTCTCTCCTCAACTCATCCTAGCCATCCAACACTTGGCCCAGAGGAATTTTGTGGGCATCACCATGGCAACTACGGCAGGGCCTTTTGAGAATGAACTGGGATTCCCTACAATGAAATCATTTCAAGTGAGCTTTAAACTTTGGAGATGAAAACAATGAGAGCTCTCAAAGCACCGTAACCATAACCAGCGTCTGGCCAGTGCTCACACGTCCATGATGGCGCGGGAGGACCCAGTGTCTCGGCTGCCCCCTTGGATGTGGCCTGGCCTGGCTGGCGGTCAAGCCGGCGTAGGGGCCACCAACATGGCCTCCTTTCCTAGGCCTCGTAGACCTCCCCGCATTTCACCTCGACTCCTGGACGCCACAGCAGGGATACCACGGCAAGTAGGCCGGGATGATGCATGCGTGTAAGGAGTCTGATAGGAGCCACACGCGCGTGCGCGCGCACACACACACACACACACACTCGGCTCAACCTTCCGTGTTGCAGGCCAGAGCCAGAGAGCTGGGGGGAGCAAAGCGGCCCTGCAGCCTTCCAAACTGACTACAGGGAGCCTGTCACCCCCCAGAGGAGCGGGCGGCAATCAGAGGCTCCCATCTTCCCCGTTGCCTGATCAAGATTCTGCAACAAGAAAGGAAGCCAAGCAGAAATGAGTACAGACAGTGACAGAGAGAAGAGAGGAGGGGTCCCGCAGCACTGGGCCCCAGTTCAGGGACCCCAGGGGCCTCATGATGTAGGTGCCCTTCCAGAGAACACAGCCCCCCATCCCTGCCCTTCCCATGGTGGTACCAGAAGCCCCCCTTTCTCCAGCTAGTTCGATGTGCTGGGTCTCTGGTTTCATGACATGGTGTCATGGGAGCCTTTAAAGCCACTACCGCATTAGGGCACCTGGGGGCTCAGCTGGTTAAGCGTTTGAATTTGGCTCAGGCAGGTCATGGTCTCTCAGTTCATGAGTTCGAGCTGCCCCATATCGGGTTCTGTGCTAACAGCTCGGAGCCTGGAACTTGCTTCGGATTCTGTGTCTCCCTCTTTCTCTGCCCTTCCCCTGGTCGCACTCTGTCTCTCTCTCTCAAAAATAAATAAACATTAAAAAAAAAAACCACTTCCATGTGTAACTAAGGAAATAACCAAAGAGTTAGGCGAAGATTTCCTCACACTAGTATGAATGATTTTAAAAACTGATGTAAGTTTGTGAGGACAGGGACTTTGGTCGGCTTTGCCAATGGCTGTCCCCAGAACCTGGGTCAGTAGGCACCTGGGGACTGAATGAGCAGACCTCATTCCGACCTTTGGGAGAATGGCGAAATCCGTGTGGTGCAGCCACAGAATGAAATGCTAAGTAGTTACTAAGATCTTGTTTTACATACCTTTTCAGTATTGGGAAATGCTTACTATATATCTATTTCAGATATCTATATATCTATATTTCAAAACTGTTGTATCATTTATTTCCAAAGATGGAAAAGTATATATGCCTGTAAAAGAAAGCGTAAGGAAATACAACAAAGATGTTTCCAAAAAACTGTTCNGTATAGAAATTTCAAAACTGTTGTATCATTTATTTCCAAAGATGGAAAAGTATATATGCCTGTAAAAGAAAGCGTAAGGAAATACAACAAAGATGTTTCCAAAAAACTGTTCCTGGGAAGTGTGATTAGGGGTGGTTTTGACCTTTTTTACTTTGACTGTTTTTCCATATTTTCCTCAATATGTATGTATTCCTTTCTTTCTGAGAGAGAGAGAGAGAGACAAAGTGGGAGCAGGGGAGGGGTAGAGGGAGAGAGAAAATCTTAACGTTTTAGGCTCAGGGAGGAGGTGGTGGTGAGATCATGACCAGAGCAGAAATCAAGAGTTGAAGGCTCAGCCGGCTGAGCCCCGAAGGCACCCCTGCATGTATTCCTTTTCTAATCAGAAAAAGTTATGGGGCGCCTGGGGGGCTCAGTCGGTTAAGCATCCAACTTTGCTCAGGTCATCATCTCATGGTTCCGGTTCCAGCCCGTCTTGGGCTCTGTGCTGACGGCTCAGAGCCTGGATCCCATTTCAGATTTTGTGTCTCCCTCTCCCTACTCCTCTCTTGCTAACGAGGCGCGCTTTCTCTCCCTTTCTCACAAATAAACATTAAAAATTAACCCCCCCCAAATACACAGTTTTTAAAATTTAAAAATGGTGAACATATATTCTGCACCTTTAAAGGTGCAAGAACTGGGGGGTGGGGGCTTGCTCAGGGGGAGCAGGTAGAGGAAGCTTGCAGCTCCGGGAGGTGCTGCAGGGAGGGGGCGCGGCCGGGGCCTCAGAACCCCTGGCTGACCAGCGCTGGGTTAGCCCCCCGTCTCCTAGGCTCCTGCAAGCCCTCCAGGGACGCTGCCTCCTTCCTCCGTATTTTCGTCACCCGGTCCCGGAGGCCCCCTACTTACACCTTTATTGCAGATGGAAATGGAAACAGCCCGTGTGTGGGGCGTATACACCGAGTGGTGGGTTGGCGGAGGCATAGACCTCCCTGTACTTGGCGGGGCCCTACCTGTACCCGGGGCGCAGGGGACGAGAGCACCTGACCATGGTGGGGTGGCTCCCAGACAGACCAGGTTCGGCCGCTGGCCACGCACAAAACCAAAGGCAGAGAGATGGGGATGGTGGGGGAACAGGAAAGGAATTCATTTCAGTGAGGCCACCACCCCGAGACTGCAGACCAGGGTCTCAAAGTGCTCGAAGTACGTCCAGGTTCGTATAAGGAAAGTGTGGCACAAAGACTGTGGGTCCGAGCAGGTGGGCAGTGAAGGGCAGGTCACCACCGTCTTGGGGTCGGACACCGGGCTCAAGGCGGTCCCTGCGCTCCTGGGGGAATTTTCGGTTCCCATATGGGGACGCCCTGCCCGCAGGTGTTAGCCTGAGTGAAGAGATAGGCGGGAAAGAGCTAATTAGGAAGCACAGACCGCGGCCGACAGGCAGGTGGCCCGCTGCCTCCTTCCTACTTCAGGAGTCCGGCCTCCTAAGCCCCGGAAAGGAGCCCATCGGCCGTGTTTTGGAACCAGTTCCTGGGCGCCGTGCAGGTTCCAGCCGGGGACCCGCAGCGAGCGGGCACGATTCCCGCCCCATTCATCCCTGTAACCCGGGGACGGCCCCCGCCCACAGCGGCGGCGGATGCTACGCCCCAGGCACAACACAGGCCAGACTTCGGCCTGACCCGCGCCCGGACCCCCCGAACGTCTGGGGTCGGCCCCCGACGAACAGGAGAGTTGGAGACCACGACTTCCGGTCTTCGCTCTGGAGGTTCTGTCGCCCCAATCCCGGGCTCAAGGGGCGGGCACACGGCCCGAGCTCCCGGCCGCGGATTGGTCCGCTCGAGGATGGGGTTCTCTCTTCTCCCCGCCCCCCGCAGCGAGCTCCGGGGGAACTGATTGGCCGCCCTCCCGAGCCGCGCGGCGCCGTCTGCCCGGAGGCAGTGGGGAGGGGTCCCGAGGCCGCCGGAAGCTCCGCGGGTCCGGCTTCCGGGGCGCGCGCCGACCGCTGGGGGCTNGAGGCCGTGGTGTGCAAGCGCCCGGCACACAGTAGGTGCGCGGCGAACACTCCGTCACCTGCTGGCCATGCGACTCTAAGGTGCTCAGCCATCCTGAGCCTCAGTTTCCTTTGTAACATGGAGCCCGCAGTAGCTCCTTTACCGAGTTATTCTGAGGCCCCAGTGATCGCTGGGAAAGCCTGCTGAGTTAGTTCTTCACTCCAAACCGGGGCAGCTCCCAGAACTGGAGGGCCCCTGTTATCAGTTTGAGTCCAAAGCAGAGGGGTGACCTCCAGGTCGCCCCTGGACCAGGCGGAGACCGCGCGGCCCTGTGAACAGGTGTCCGGTGGTGGTGCGGGGCCTGACCCGACTCCGCTGCCTCCCATTGGGCGCTTCCGTTTCACCTTCCCCTGTGCCTGCGACTCTTTCCATGGAAACCCCTGGCAGAGAGGAGCCTGGGCGCCAGGGGTGGGGCGGGAGACAGCCGTTTCTGGGCTGCCTTGGAGAAGCCGTCTGTATCTGGCACCTAGCTCACTGGCCCGGTACCGGGACTGGGAGACTTTGTGCCCACCCCCCGGGGGGACGGGCAGATTCCCCCCAAGGGACAGGACTGGAATTCCAGGCTGCAGCAGGCGCAGGCGGCTCCGCAGGGGCTCACCGGCTTCTCGGGAGGGCCTGGGCCCAGGGGACCGACCCGCCTTGCGCTGTGAGCTGTTCAGTGTCCTCCTGCAGAAGATGGGCGTGAACCTGACCCGGAGCAACAAGGAGACGGTGAGGCACAGTGACGTCCTGTTCCTGGCCGTGAAGCCACACATCATCCCCTTCATCCTGGACGAGATTGGCGCCGACGTGCAGGCCAGGCACATCGTGGTCTCCTGTGCTGCCGGTGTCACCATCAGCTCGGTGGAGAAGGTGCTCCTCTGGGCCCCGCTGCCGCTGGGGGGCGGGGTGCTGGGGGAAGCCAGCTCACGGGGTGAGCTCACGGGGACCACTTCCTTGTCCCAGAAGCTGACCGCGTTCCAGCCGGCCCCCAAGGTGATCCGCTGCATGACTAACACGCCTGTGGTGGTGCGGGAGGGCGCCACGGTGTACGCCACGGGCACCCACGCGCTGGTGGAGGACGGGCGGCTCCTGGAGCAGCTCATGAGCAGCGTGGGCTTCTGCACAGAGGTGGAGGAGGACCTGATCGACGCCGTCACCGGGCTCAGCGGCAGCGGGCCTGCCTATGTGAGGCCCTCATGTGCTTCCCCGGCCCTCTGGGGACCCAGGGCTGCAGGTGGGCTGGGGGCGTGGCCCCCCCGGTGGGGCGAAGCCAGCTAGTGGCAGAGGTCGGCATATGCGGCTAGTTCCAGTCCCTGGGAGACACGGTCCCCCGGAACACCCTGGGTGCCTGCGGCCCGGTACTCAGCAAGGGTCCCCACAGGCATTCATGGCCCTGGACGCGCTGGCTGACGGCGGGGTGAAGATGGGCCTGCCGCGGCGCCTTGCTGTCCGACTGGGGGCCCAGGCCTTGCTGGTCAGTATCTTCGCCCTGTGTGTGCTGGACCAGGGTGTGGGATGGGGGTTCTGTGGGCCCCCGAGCTGGGGGCGGGGCAGGGTTGGGAAGCCGGGGTAGGGCCGGGCAGGGCGGCGGGCCTGGGGACACCCGTCCTGAGGCCCGCCAGCGGTCTCTCCTCTCGTCCTCTCTGCCTGCCGCAGGGCGCCGCCAAGATGCTGCTGGACTCAGAGCAGCACCCGGGCCAGCTCAAGGACAACGTCTGCTCCCCCGGGGGGGCCACCATCCACGCCCTACACTTCCTAGAGAGCGGGGGCTTCCGCTCGCTTCTCATCAATGCCGTGGAGGCCTCCTGCATTCGGACACGGTGGGTCACTGTCCCTGCGGCCCCTGCAGCCCCTGGGCTGGGCCCCATCCTACAGAACCTGGTCCATTAGCAGCACCGGGGTCCATGCTGCGTTCACACCACGGTTTATCAGACTTTGTTGAGCTGCGGGTTTGCAGGCCTTCCTTTGTTAATGCCCCCGTGGCCCTGGCGGCTGCAATCCCTCAGGGTGAGGGAGGTGGGGCCCAGAGACGGTGTCCCCGAGCTCAGGCAGCCACACGTGGTAGAGGCAGGGCCCAGTAAGTGCTGGCTCCAGACCCGGCGACTTTTCCAGAGCGTTCCCTGTGACCGGAGACACCATGTGGCCCTGCACACCCCGGGGGGGGGGGCGGGGGGGGCGGCCCACATGCGGTTAGAGAGCACGTCTGGGAAGCTGGCGGGCATGCTTGATCTGGGGTTCTGATATGGAGCGCTGCCAGGTCGTTGGGGGTCGTGAGCGTGGGCGGCCTCGTGCCGATCGGGCGCCGGTGACTCCGGGGGCTCTGTCCTCAGGGAGCTGCAGTCCATGGCTGACCAGGAGAAGGTCTCCCCGGCCGCGCTGAAGAAGACCCTCCTGGACAGGGTGAGGCTGGAGACCCCCACCATGCCCACGCTCGCCCACTCTGGCCCCACGAAGCTCCTGACCAGAGACCCGGCCCCCGCAGGCAAGAAGGAGTGAGGCTGCTGACCCCCGGGGGCCCGTGCAGGGCCGCGTCAGGCTCCCGTAGTTGGTGGGGCCTCAGGCCCACTCCTGAGACAGGTGCAGAGCGGGCTGCACGGTGGGAAGATGGGCTGGGGGTTGATGCTGGCAGCCAGGGCCCGTCCTGTGCCTCCTGCCTTGGGGAGAGCGAGGCCGTGACTTCGTCAGCGCCCCGCTCGCCAGGACTGGCTGCAGCTCTCTGAGTTACAGATCGAAAGGATGGGAACAGCTTAACCCGTGTTACCGTGAACCAGAAAAGCACACTTAGGTTTACGTCTCTGCTCTAGGTGTCCTGTTGAAAAAACTGTTCTTTGGTCTGCTGGTTAGTTGCTTCAATAAAGTTTTATTTTGTGTTTCCCTGTCTTTTTTTTTTTTTTTTTTTAACATGAGCTTAGCCCTCCATGTGGGCCTTGAACTCTCGACCCTGAGATCAGTAGTTGTGCACGTCCTACCAGCTAGGCCACCCAGGCACCCCCGTTCTCCATCTTTTTTATACTTAATCTTCTAGAGAACATTCTAGAGGTCATTCGAGAGAACCCCAGGCCGTACCCTGCCTCTGTAGGGAGCACCGTCTAAAGGCAAGAAAAATTGTGGGCCAGGCGCTGAGAGCTGGAAGGACGCTCTGCGGCAGCCTGGCCCCCAGGCGCAGGTCCGGAAATGGTTCTAGCACGGGCCGGGGCTCATGGCAGAGCAGAGCCCAGTGGCCCGGGCGGGGGTGGGGGTCGGGCAGCAGCCCAGACACGAGGGGGAAGACGCCTGCTCTGTCATGGGCCTCGTAGCTGCCAAGCACTGGGCCCGGACAAGTGCTCTCCGAGGGAGGACCGAGTGTCCCCTCTCTTTGTGCGAGATGGTGAGGCCTGGGTGTGGGGGGAGGCGGGCCTCGAGCTGCTGCCTGCCGGCGGGGCCGAGGCTGGGTGTGCTGTCCCGGTAGCCGGACTGAGCTGCAGTGTCCCCACGCCGGCCAGCGTGCCTTGCACGGGTCCCCGGGGCCGGCCGCCTGCGGCTGGGCATCGGTGTCCCCGGGTTCAAATCTCGGTTTTTGCCACTTTCTTTGCCTCCTGCAATTCGCTGGTTGATTTATTTTGTAATTTGAATTCCAGCTAGTGAACGTACAGTTGTCGTTTCAAGTGTACGACATAGTGATTCAGCACGTCTGTGCATCGCCTGGCGCCCATCGTGACAGCTGCACTGGCGTCTGCCACTTCTCCCCCCTGCTCAGGCAGGTAAGCACCTGACTCTTGGTTTTGGCTCAGGTCATGATCTCATGGTTTGTGGGATCGAGTCCCAAGTGGGGCTCTGTGCTGATAGCATGGAGCTTGCTTGGGATTTTCTCTCCCTCTCTGCCCCTCCCACCTCAAAATAAATGAACATTAAAAAAATTAAATGAAAAGACAACCCACGAGTCATCTTTCGTGGCTATGTGCATGCCTCTCTGTTACTGGTCCACCCTGAGCGCTAAGATATGTGAATATTAAATTGGATTTTCATTTGTAGGATCTTTTCAGTTAAATCATGGCAAACATTGCTTTCCTTCCGTCATCCTAGTTAATACATTTCTGCTAAGGCCTGAGTTCTAATCTCCACTGGCCAGGCGACCTCAGGCCAAGTCATTAGTCTGTTTTGGTTCCTCGGGTAAAGCCTCAGTGTGGCCTGAGTCATGGCCCTGGGGCACTTCAGTGGGGACAGTGTGATCCTGACATGGTCCCTCCCCTTTCTCCTCCTCCTTTTTTTACTGTTTATTTTTAATAAAGAGAGATAGAACATGAGCAGAGGCGAGGCAGAGAGAGGGAGACACAGAATCCGAAGCAGGCTCCAGGCTCCAAGCTGTCAGCACAGAGCCCGATGCAGGGCTCGAACCCACGGACCACTAGATCATGACCTGAGCCAAAGCCAAGAGTCAGACACTTAATTGACTGAGCCACCCAGGTGCTCCGAATTTGAGAATTATGATGGAGTTGTTATTTCCCCATTTTACTGATGGGAACACTGACGCTTGGAGAAGTTAGGAACACGGTGAGGAGGAAAGCCCGTGGGCCTAAAACCAAGACCCGTTTTATAAAGCATTGAGCTGTCAACCCCCTGATGGGCTCTCTGTAGGGGGAAGGGTGGGCAGGCCCGGCTGGTGAGCAGCTGGGGAGGGGAGGTGGGGGTCCCTGCAGGGGCCTGGGAAGGAGACCCAGAACAGCCTACGCTGGGGCGTGGGAACCTTGTTCTGAGGGTGTCAAGCCTCTGGGAATTGCGTTCCAAGGAGATGTTTTAATTTTTTCTGTTTTCTAGAAGCAAATATTTCTACCCCTCCTTTTTTTATGGGAAAAACTTCAAATTCTTAGTGGATGACATTCTGAATCATTAAAGTCTTGACAGCCTGATCCATAAACATCTTTATAAGCCAAGAACTATTAAAAGATAAACCAAGGCACGTTAAAAAATGCTTTTGCGTGAACATTCTTTTAAAGTTTATTTATTTTGAGAGCTGGGGCGCCTGGGTGGCTTAGTCGGTTAAGCGTCCAACTTTCGCTTAAGTCATGATCTCGCAGTTTGTGGGTTCGAGCCCCACATCAGGCTCTGTGCTGACAGCCAGCTCAGAGCCTGGAGCCTGTTTCAGTCTGTGACTCCCTCTCTCTCTGACCCTCCCCTGCTCACGCTCTCTCTCTCTCTCCTAGAAATAAATTAAACAAAAAAAACTATAAAGTTTATTTATTTTGAGAGAGACAAGTGCAGGTGGGGGAGGGGCAGAGAGAGGGCGACACAAAATCTGAAGCAGCTTCCAGGCTCTGAGCTGTCAGCACAGAGCCCGACACTGGGCTCGAGCCCATGAACTGCGAGATCATGACCTGAGCCAAAGTCAGATGCTGAACTGACTGAGCCCCCCAGGCTTCCTAAATTATACTTAAAAAACAAAACAAAACAAGTTATTCGATACATTTAAACTAAAAAAGGAAAACAGTTCACCCATTTCTTCCACCCCACATCCCCCGCCTCCGGCAACTACCAATTTATCCTCTGTATCTATGATCTTGTTGTTTGTTTTTGTTTTTAAGATTCCCCAGGTAAGAGAGACCATACAGTATTTGTCTTTCTCTGTCTGACAAGTTTCACTCAGGATAACGCCCTCGAGATCCATCCATGTTGGTGCAAAGGGTAAAGTTTCATTCTTTTTTATGGCCGAGTAATATTCCATTATATTTATGCCATGTTTCCTTCATCCGTTCGTCCGTCGATGGACCGCTGCTCCATGTCTTGGCTACTGTAAATAGCGCCACGGCGACCGCGGGAGGGCACATACCCTTCCGAGTTAGCGTTTTCGTTTTCTTCAGATGAAATCCCAGAAGTGGAGTAGCTGGATATGAGAGTATTTCTCTTTCTCGTTTTCTGAGGAAACTCCACGCTGTCCCCCACAGTGGCCGAAGCAGTCTGCATCCCCACCCACAGCGCACAGGGTCCCCTTTCTTCGTGTCCTCGCCACACCTGCTGTTTCTTGGCTTTTTGATTTGAGCCCCTCTGACAGGTGTGAGGTGATACCTTGGTGTGGTTTTATTTGCATTTCCCTGGTGATGAGCGGTGTTGAGCATCTTTTCGTGTGTGTTTGGGCCATCTGGATGTCTTCTTTGGAAAAGTATCTATTCATCTGTTTTGCTCATTTTCTAATGACATGATTCTCATTGTTGAGTTGTGTGCGTTCTATATGTATTTCAGATGTAACCCCCTAATCGGATACAGCCTCTTCCCCGACTCATTAGGCCGCCTTCTCATTTTGTTGATTGTTTCCTGAGCTGGGCAGAGGCTTTTTCGTACGATGTGGTCCTACTTGACATCAGGGCACCTGGGGGCCGTGGGTTAAGTGTCCGACTTCGACTCAGGTCATGATCTCCCTGTTCCTGAGTTCGAGCCCCGCGTCGGGCTCTGTGCTGACATCTCGGAGCCTAGAGCCTGCTTCACTTTCTGTGTCTCCCTCTCTCTCTGCCCCTCCTCTACTCTCTCTCTAAAAAATAAACATTTAAAAATATTTTAAAAATCATCACTAAGACCAGCGTCAAGTAGTTTACCACGTATGTTTTCTTCTGGGAGTTTTTTGGTTTCAGGGTTTAACCTTCAAATCTTCAATCCGTTTTGAGTTACTTCTGTTTGTGGTGTGAGAAAGTGGCCCAGTTTCATTCTTTTGCATGCGACCATCCAGGTCTCCTGCCATTTATTGAAGAGACTGTCTTTCCCCCGTTGTATAGTCGTGCCTCCTTTGTCGTGGTCTCCTGCCCAGATGGGTGTGGGTTTATCTGGGGGCTCTCTGGTCTGCTCCCCTGATCAGTGTGTCTGTTTTCCCGCTGCCACCATACTGTTCGGGGTACAGCTTTGCTTCGCTTCCCCAGGATTTCGCTGTCCAGGATCTTTTGTGCCTCCGCACAAATTTTAGGCTGTTGTCCTACTTCAGTGAAAACTGCCACTGGACATTTGCTGGGCAGAGCCCTGAATCTGTAGGTGGGGTTGTGCAGTATGGCCCTGCCTGCCTTCTGGAGGAAGAGGGAGGAACAGGTCACGAGCACCCGTGGACTTCCTCGTCCAGCGCCATCGGCTGGCTCCCCGAGAACCTCACCCCG